>NC_042626.1:69409134-69713433 GCF_901001135.1 Rhinatrema bivittatum | reverse complement strand
ACTCCACAGACTGGTTGACGTGAAACGCCGAGACCACCTTTGGCAGAAAAGAAGGCACAGTCCAAAGCGAGACCCCAGAGTCCGAAATTCGTAAGAACGGCTCCCTACATGACAACGCCTGGAGTTCGGAGAAGCGTCTAGCCGAACAGATAGCCACGAGAAATACCGTTTTAAGAGTTAAATCCTTCAATGTGGCCCACTTGATAGGCTCAAAAATAGAACCACAAAGACAGTGGCGTACCAAATTCAGACTCCATGAAGGACAAACGGCCCACACCGGCGGGTGCAAATGTTTAGCTCCCCTCAAAAAACGAACAACATCCGGATGACCCGCGATGGAGGAACCTGCAAACTTACCGCTTAAGCAGCCTAACGCCACTACCTGGATTCGGAGCGAACTATATGCCAAACCTTTCTTCAAGCTGTCCTGTAAGAATGTAAGAATGAACTATCGTGGCCTGCCATGGGGACACCTTCAACCCACTACACCAGGAATCAAACACTTTCCACACCCTAACATAGGTAAGAGATGTAGATGTCTTTTGTGCCCTCAGAAGGGTAGTAATCAACGCCTCTGGATAGCCTTTCTTTCTCAGTTGCCTCCTCTCATAAGCCAAACCGCTAGACAAAAGCAATCCGCCTGATCGAAATATACTGGACCCTGGCGCAGAAGATTCGGTAGATGGCTCAGACGTAAAGGTCCTTGTACCTTTAGGTTGATCAGATCCGCAAACCATGGCCTTCTCGGCCACTCTGAAGCCACCAGAATAACCTGCCCTCGGTGAGATTCTATGCGCCATAGAATCTTTCCCACCAAAGGCCATGGAGGAAACATGTATAGAAGAATGTCGAGAGGCCACGGTAGAACCAGAGCATCCACTCCTTCCGACCAGTGTTCCCTTCTTCGACTGAAGAAACGAGCTGCTTTGGCGTTTAAGCGAGTCACCATCAAGTCCAGCCGAGGGATCCCCCACTGGCGTGTTACAAGCCACATCGCTTCTGACAGTTCCCATTCTCTGGGGTCTAGCCACTGCCTGCTGAGAAAATCCGCCTGAATGTTGTCCACTTCGGCTATATGAGAGACCGCTATGTGGGACAGATGGTGTTCTGCCCAGGCCATCAACAGGTCTGCTTCGGAGGCTACTGGTCGACTCCGGGTACCTCCCTGACTGTTTAGGTAAGCCACGGTGGTTGCATTGTCAGAGAGGATCCGGACCGCCCGGTGTCGGACAAGTGGCAGAAATTGGCGCAAAGCTAAACGAACCGCCTCCAAACGATTGATGGACCACTGGGCTTGTATAGGGGACTACTGGCCTTGTGTTGACCGAGATTGACAGACTGCTCCCCAACCTGTCAGGCTAGCATCTGTTGTGACGATGATCCATTGGGGAGTTTCCAGGTTCACACCCTGGAGCAAGTGATGCGGGACCAACCACCAATCCAGGCTGGTCCTTGCCGGTTCCAGTAATGGCAAGGGCAGATGGAACTCCTCCGACTTGGGGTCCCAACAGAAAAGGAGTGCCCTCTGCAACTGTCGCATATAAGCAAAAGCCCACAGGACCAACTCCAGGGTAGATGCCATAGAACCAAGAACCTGTAAATAATCCCACACCGTTGGCAAAGGAAGGGCCAGCAGGTGCCGAACCCGAGTCATCAACTTCTCCATCCTCACAAGCGGTAGGAAAACCCTGCCCACCACGGTGTCGAAGCGCGCTCCTAGAAATTCCAGTACCTGGAACGGAACCAGGTGGTTCTTGGCATAATTGATGACCCAGCCTGGGGAATGCAGGCGGTCCAAAACCGACTGTATTGCCACCTTGAGGAGATCCTCAGATTTCGCTCGGATGAGCAAGTCATCTAGGTAGGGATGAACTAATATCCCTTCCCGCCGAAGGCACGCCGCCACAACAACCACCACCTTGGTGAAAACTCGTGGAGCCATCGCCAGTCCAAAAGGTAGGGCGCGGAACTGGTAATGCTCTCCCATCACCATGAACCGCAGGAACCTTTGATGGTGCTCTTGTATACCTATATGAAGGTAAGCTTCTGTTAAATCCAAAGAAGCCAAAAAAAAAACCCCAAAAAAACTCTCCCTTGTGGATGGTCGCAATGACTGATCTCAACGTCTCCATCCGGAACCGCAGGATCCGCAACATTCGGTTGACCTTCTTCAAATCTAAGATCGGTCAGAACAACCCCTCCTTCTTGGGAACCACAAAGTAAATGGAGTAACTACCAGTCCGACCTTCAGCTGATGGGATCGGGACAATCGCTCCCAGCTCCTTCAATCGGGACAGCGTTTGAAGGATCACTTGTTGCTTCTCCTGAGACCCACATGAAGACACCAGAAAAAGATCCCAAAGCGGGCAAGCAAAATCCAAAGCGTAACCGTGATTTATTTATTTAACTCTTTTCTATACCGACCTTCATGGTTAGAACCATATCAGATCGGTTTACACAGAACGGGGTAAACTGTAACAAAGAACAATCGTTTAACAGAAGAAGAAAAAGTTACATTCAACCTAGGACACCCTAGGTTAAAGCACTCTTAAGCCTTAATCCGTATTCTCTATTGTATATCTTAATTTATTTCCATCTTTACTTCCTTCCAGCTATATAAGCTTCCAAGTTCTTTACCCTGTTTGAATGTAACTTGCCTTATTCATTTCTTTTTCTTTAATTTTTTCAGTTATGCTACAGTTTACCCTTGTTAAATGTAAACCGATCCGATATGGTTATTACTATGAAGGTCGGTATAAAAAAGTGTTAAATAAATAAATAAAAAACAAACAAACAAACAAACAAGGAGGTTAAACTTGGAAGCTTAGGCAGCCGGAAAAAAAGGCCGGAGAGGGCAGTTAACTACAAACATGATACAAATGAGGGTTTATAAATATCTAGAACCCACTGGTCCGAGGTTAATTTGAACCATTCCTCACGAAATGGGGAGAGGCGCCCCCCGATCTCCGGAACGGAGGAATGGGCCGGCACCCCTTCATTGGGAAACCTTATGAGGGGTGAAACTGCGAGAGGCGCCGCCGCGCTGAGGCTGCCTGCCTCGAAAGGAATGCGCCCATGCTTGAGACCTCGTTGATGTCTGCCGGGAAGCAAAGGAAGCACCCCTCCCGGAACGGAAACGGCGCTGGCCCCGAAAACAGCTCCGAAAGGCGCCAGAGAAGCGAGATGGTCTGGGCTTGTCTTCCGGGAGCTTGTAAACCTTATTGTCTCCCAAGGCTTTAATAAGTTGTTCTAGCTCGTCTCCAAACAGCTTGCCCTTGAAAGGAAAGGAACAGAGTTGAGACTTAGACGAGGCATCAGCCGACCAGTTATGGAGCCACAACCGCCTCCTGGCGGAGACCGCCGAAGACATAGTGCACGCAGAGGTCCGAAGAAGATCATACAATGCATCCGCCGTATAGGCAACTGCAGACTTTATGCAGTTCGCCTGCTCAGTCTCACCCGGAGGAAGCTCCTGGGACGTGAGCAATTGCTGAATCCAGCGGAGGGTAGCCCTCTGCATGAGGCTGCTACAGACAGTGGCCCTTACCCCCAATGCAGATACCTCAAAGATGCACTTAAGTAAAATCTCCAGCTTTCTATCCTGAAGATCCTTGAGCGCTGCCCCTCCCGTCATGGGAATCGTTGTGTGCTTAGCTATGGCTGTAACGGCCAAGTCCACTTTAGGGATTTTGAGGAGATCCAAAGATTCCTGAGGCAGCGGATAGAGCTTTTCCATGGCTCTGCTAACCCGTAAGGAGGCTTCAGGTGAATCCCATGCCCTAGAAACAAGTTGAAAAAGCTTCGGATGAAAGGGAAAGGTTTGAGGCAGAGCTCGAAGCCCTGATAAAACCGAATCCCCGGAGAGGGGTCCACCGCTGTTGGTGGAGGCGGAATTTCCAGCTCCTGAAGCACATGAGTTATTAAAGGATCCAATTCCTCCTTACTGAATAAACTGAGCACCTGTGGATCATCCCCCTCCACTGGAGCGGCACTGTCTACATCATCATTCATATCCAGAGTGGAGGGGCCCTGAGGGCCAGGATCCACAGGCACCGAGGGCATGGGGCGCTCCTGAACCGGAGCTGCGCGAGAAAGTCTTGGCCCAGAACCCCCCAGGTCTCAAAAACCTAACCGGAGGAGGAACTTGATTATCTAAGTCAGCCTCAGCCTCCATGTATGCTCTATGCAGCAGCAATACAAATTGCGATGAAAAGGGGTGTTGTTTCTTTAAGGCGCCGGGTTGCGCGCACAAATCTACGCCCGCACGTAGGTATTAAAATCGGCCTCTAAGTGAGCACAGCCGCAAGCTACTATTCTCCATAATTTTTGGGAGTGTGGCTTCATTCGGTCCTTCTGGGAGGAAGTGTGGCATGTGCTAAGCAAGGTATTGATAACCCCACCATGTAAAGCAGTCCAGCTCTAACAGTCCACCTGTGGAGGTTGCTAGTACTTGTTTTCTTTACAAACCTTAGCAATAGCAAATAAATGCGACCAACGGCACCTACTTTGGCCCAATGGACATTGCACATGATTGAAGTCATGATGATGGACTATAGATCTTGGGTTAGAGAAAAGCACCGTCCCCAGTCTCTCTCAGAAGTCTGAGGGTCTTACGCAAAGCTCCTATGAAGGACACCCGAGATGCCCTCAATTTGAGCACAGCGAAATAACATTTTTAGGTTTGAAGGTTTCCAGGCTCTATTGTATCTCAATATTCAAGTTTCTGGAGTATTTAAGTTTCTGGAGTAAATGGAGATAACATAATAGTGCCGTTTATGTCCATAATTATTGGGAGAGGGAGGGATGCTGAGGTTGCATCAATGGCACTCTGTCATGTTGCTAACAATGATGTATGTTTTTCTACATAAGTGCATAGTTGTAAGCTTTTGTTTGTTATGTTTACGATAAACTAATAAACATATTTACACAAAATGAGGACAATAGTTAGAAAAAACTGAAAGGTGCAGCTGCAAAGGTTAAGAGTGTTCAACAGTTATGGACATTGATTAAAAATACAATCCTAGAGGCACAGTCCAGGTTTATTCCATGCATTCAGAAAGTTGGAAGGAAGGCAAAACGATTACCGTCATGGTTAAAAGGAGAGGTGAAAAAGGCTATTTTAGCCAAAAAAAACATCCTTCATAAATTGGAATAAGGATCCATCTGTAGAAAATAGGATAAAACATAAGCATTGTCAAGTTAAGTGTAAAACATTGATAAGGCAGGCGAAGACAGAATTTGAAATGAAGTTGGCCACAGAAGCAAAAATTCATAATAAAATCTTTTTTAAACATATCCGAAGCAAGAAACCTGTGAGGGAGTCAGTTAGACCGTTAGATGACCGAGTGGTTAAAGGGGCTCTTACGGAAGATAAGGCCACTGCAGAAATATTAAATGAATTCTTTGCTTCGGTGTTCACTAATGAGGATGTTGGGGAGATATCAGTTCAGGAGATGGTTTTCAGCGGTGATGAGTCAGACGAACTGAACCAAATCACTGTGAACCTGGAAGATGTAGTAGGCCAGATTGACAAACTAAAGAGTAGCAAATCACCTGGACCAGATGGTATGCATCCTCGGGTACTGAAGGAACTCAAAAATAAAATTTCTGATATATTAGTTAAAATGTGTAACCTATCATTAAAATCATCCATTGTACCTGAATATTTAAAAAGGGCTCCAAGGGTGATCTAGGAAACCATAGACCAGTGAGCCCGACTTCTGTGCCGGGATAAATAGTGGAAACTATTCTAAAGATCAAAATCACAGAGCAAATAGAAAGACATGGTTTAATGGAACACAGTCAACATGGTTTTACCCAAGGCAAGTCTTGCCTCACAAATCTGCTTCATTTTTTTGAAGGAGTTAATAAACATGTGGATAAAGGTGAACCAGTAGATGTAGTGTATTTGGATTTTCAGAAGGCGTTTGACAAAGTTCCTCATGAGAGGCTTCTAGGAAAAAGTAAAAAGTCATGGGATAGGAGGCGATGTCCTTTCGTGGATTAAAAACTGGTTAAAAGATAGGAAACAGAGAGTAGGATTAAATGGTCAATTTTCTCAGTGGAGGGGGATGGGCAGTGGAGTGCCTCAGGGATCTGTATTGGGACCTGTGCTTTTCAATATATTTATAAATGATCTGGAAGGGAATACAAGTAAGGTTATGAAATTTGCAGATGATACAAAATTATTCAGAGTAGTTAAATCACAAGTGCATTGTGATAAATTGCAGAAGGACCTTGCGAGACTGGAAGATTGAGCATCCAAATGACGATGAAATTTAATGTGGATAAGTGCAAAGTGACGCATATAGGGAAAAATAACCGTTGCTGTAGTTACACGATGTTAGGTTCCATATTAGGAGCTACAGCCCAGGAAAGAGATCTAGGTGTCATAGTGGACAATACATTGAAATTGTCAGCTCAGTGTGCTGAGACAGTTTAAAAAGCAAATAGAATGTTAGGAATTATTAGTTATTTACTCTTTCGGATAATAGAAAGACTAGGGGGCATTCCATGAAGTTAGCATGTGGCACATTTAAAACTAATTAGAGAAAGTTTTTTCACTCAATGCACAATTAAGCTCTGGAATTTGTTCCCAGAGAATGTGGTTAGTGCAGTTAGTATAGCTGGGTTTAAAAAAGGTTTGGGTAAGATCTTGGAGGAGAAGTCCATTACCTGCTATTAACTAAGCTGACTTAGAAAATAGCCACTGCTATTACCAGCAACAGTAACATGGAATAGACAATGTTTGGGCACTTGCCAGGTTCTTGTAGCCTGGATTGGCCAATGTTGGAAACAGGATGCTGGGCTTGATGGACCCTTGGTCTGACCCAGTATGGCATGTTCTTATGGGGAGGGTGGGTGTCTTCAGATGTGCACCACCACATTCAGTGTCCGTCTGTAAAGGATCGGACCGGAACCTTCCCAGGCAGACACTGCCCCCCCATTCCCTTGAGAAGTACTGACCTGCTTGTGAGGCACGAAGGGCTCTATCAAGAAGTTCTTCAGAACACCTTTGGCTTTAGCAATCTGTTTATGGGGAAAAAATAAATAAAAATACATTTTTAAACACAGATCAGAGCCCCCACCTCAATCTAGGCTCTTGAGAGACATTTCTCTCTTCATGGACCATCCACACCAGCAGTAACCCTGATCCTTCTCTGGCTTCTCACAAAATACAAAGTTACAATCCCGTCCTCAGAAAGATTGGAAGGAGCTCCTGCAAACATGCTTCGGAGGTCGGAGCAGCACCACCCCGTTTGTCCGTGCTTACCGTGGTCTCGTGGCCAAGCCGTGGTTTCAGCCAGCTCTTCACCTGCTCCAGGCTCAGATTGATGCCAACTAATCCCAGCTTCCCGCGGCGTTTTATCAGCTGGTCAGGCTTCACCACCAGAGGCTGGGGGAGGGAGTGAGGACCAGCAGGTGAGAAACGTGTTACAGAACATCTGAAGGCTATGCCGTTCCCTGCCGATACTGGGAGAGGCAGCTGCAAGATCCCACACCGCCTAAATGAGCCTCCCAGCCCTCAATCTCTACATAGCTTCATCACCTACTGATTAAAAAAAACAAACAAACATTTTTAACGGCTGCCGTTAGCTTTCTAATACACTGCCTGGCAATTCGGTGGCCTGGGCACTGATGAAAACTGGTGGCCAAAAACATTTATAGTAGCTGCTGTATTTCTGCTGGACTAAGTGTGCAATTACTCTACCGCTGCTACTCCACTCCAGATCTCTCTCCATGCCACATCCATGCTAGACGAGGAATATTTCAGCTCCTGCCCTAGGTCCACATGGTTTTAGGTTCTGCATGCTTGCTGGGGCTCAGTCTTGACCAAATTTGACAATGGGTGCCACAACTGTAAGCAAACCCAGAGGTGCACATGCTTCCTCTGAATTTCCCCCCCCATATATCATTGGCAGACATCGCAGCCCTTTCAGCCCAGCAGACTACAGCTCTCCTGGCAAGTGGTGTCCCAAATCAGAGAGCCAGAGTAAAACGAGACTGGAGGAGACCTCAAGGGCCCATCCCCTGAACCTAATCTCGAAACTCTCCACCAGCAACCTTCAGTACTTAATCCTAAATATCCCACCTAACTCTCCACTGCAGCAGCACGAACCCATACATAAGCCACGCGAGACTGCCCTGCGGGTGGTGCACGAGGGTCTTGCTAGGAGCTAGCAGTGGTTACCTCTGTGAGAAGCCATGGGTGCTCCTGCACCAGGCGGTCCCAGTCTGTGTCGTAGGTCACCTTGGCGTATTTGAAGCGGTTCTGCACAGCTGCGGTGGTACAGATGAACTTGTACAGGAACTCCTTGCTGGTCTGCTCGGAGATGGCTTTTGCTGACATGGCTGCTCAGGCCAATATCTGGTCAAGAGAGGGTCAAAAAGGGGGAAAACCAAATCACCACCACCCTCCATTTTCATAGCACCATTCATCAGGACAGGACCTTAATGAGTTTTACATTTGTAATAGGTCAAAACACTGGCACCTAACCTCCCCTCCCATTAATAAATACTAGAGATGTGAATCGTGTCCTCGATCGTCTTAACGATCGATTTCGGCTGGGAGGGGGAGGGAATCGTATTATTGCCGTTTGGGGGGGGGTAAAATATCGTGATAAATCGTTAAAATCGTTAAAACCCGCTAAAACCCACCCCCGACCCTTTAAATTAAATCCCCCACCCTCCCGAACCCCCCCCCAAATAACTTAAATTACCTGGTGGTCCAGCGGCGGTCCGGAACGGCAGCGGTCCGGAACGGGCTCCTGCTATTGAATCTTGTTGTCTTCAGCCGGCGCCATTTTCCAAAATGGCGCCGAAAAATGGCGGCGGCCATAGACCAACAGGATTCGACGGCAGGAGGTCCTTCCGGACCCCCGCTGGACTTTTGGCAAGTCTTGTGGGGGTCAGGAGGCCCCCCCCAAGCTGGCCAAAAGTTCCTGGAGGTCCAGCGGGGGTCAGGGAGTGATTTCCCGCCGCGAATCGTTTTCCGTACGGAAAATGGCGCCGGCAGGAGATAGACTGCAGGAGGTCGTTCAGCGAGGGTTCCGGCGCCTCGCTGAACGACCTCCTGCAGTCTATCTCCTGCCGGCGCCATTTTCCGTACGGAAAACAATTCGCGGCGGGAAATCGCTCCCTGACCCCCGCTGGACCTCCAGGAACTTTTGGCCAGCTTGGGGGGGGCCTCCTGACCCCCACAAGACTTGCCAAAAGTCCAGCGGGGGTCCGGAAGGACCTCCTGCCGTCGAATCCTGTTGGTCTATGGCCGCCGCCATTTTTCGGCGCCATTTTGGAAAATGGCGCCGGCTGAAGACAACAAGATTCAATAGCAGGAGCCCGTTCCGGACCGCTGCCGTTCCGGACCGCCGCTGGACCACCAGGTAATTTAAGTTATTTGGGGGGGGGTTCGGGAGGGTGGGGGATTTAATTTAAAGGGTCGGGGGTGGGTTTTAGCGGGTTTTAGTGTGCCGGCTCACGATTCTAACGATTTATAACGATAAATCGTTAGAATCTCTATTGTATTGTGTTTCATAACGGTTTAAGACGATATTAAAATTATCGGACGATAATTTTAATCGTCGTAAAACGATTCACATCCCTAATAAATACAGCCATTTGGAGGCACTTAGGCTGCTATCCCACTGCTGGCACCACATGGGATCTTCCAGAGGGAAGATGGGAGAAACGAGTGGAAAGACAGCCCTTGCAACTGTGAGACTACAGAGATGAGAGGCAGAACAAATTGAGGAAACAAAGCAAGACCGGAGCCTTGGAAAGAGAATTTAATCAATTTATCAGAACCAGCCCGACTCTGGCCAAGTTTCGCCTTTTATGGCTGCATCAGGGGCTCTTGACATTAGATAAAAATGTAGAGTATATGTCCGGGCACCATATATGATTATGGGACTTTCTACTTGCTATCATTGATTGGAGAATATCGCTGTTAGGCTTTCAAGCAAACCTTGAAGGACTAGCCACCAAGTCATACCACAAGCGATTGAACAAGTGATTACGTCCCGGCGGTCGGAGGGGGCCCTCCCCTCCCCCTTGGAACAGGCGGCACAAAGGCCGATGCGGCTGACCCGCGATCGAGTCGTACCGCACGCGCGGCATGCTGACCCCCGGCCCATCATTGCACAGTGCCATGGAGCACCAGGAACACAGCCGGCAGCAAAAAACAAAAAGCAAAACCTACCGCTGTGTAAGTAAAGGTGGAAGGGTCTGCTGCTCAGCCAGACTAAACAGGAACAGCCAAAATTAAAACGGCTGTTTCTCTCTCTCTTTTTTTTTTTTTTTAAACTGAAATGAAAAGTTCCAGTTCTGAGAGAGAACCTATAAGAAAACAAAAAAACCCAAATAGGCTGTCTCAGATGAAAAAAAAAAAAAAAAAAGCTCCCCAGAGCCTGCAGCCGACCAAGCGGCCTCGTGAAGGGGAGGGATCTGGACCACCACATTTACACCCCATGGGCACACGGGTCAGGCACACACAAGGGTCACCAACCCCCGGCCTGCCCACCTCAACCAGACAGGGAGAACCCCTCAGGATTCAGAAAAATAATAAACCCCCGGGGAGGAAGGCTCAAAAGGAAAAATAAAAATTATCTCAGTCGCAGAACTGCAGGTTTCGCACCCTCTACCATCTGCTGGAGACAGAGAAATACTGAGGAACTGCAGGTGGCATGTGTGGTTAAGTAGCAGTGTCAGTAAAACTTTCTCTGTCTCCATCTGCTGGGAAGGAGGCACAACCCAGCAGTCTGGACTGATCCGGGTAGGTACAGGGAACTGGGATAGATCAGGAACAAGCCAGAATGGATGGTCCAATGGCTCTTTTTGTGCCATCATTTACCAAGCCCTAATCTGTACAGACTCCCTCCATAAATCCATAATCCATTCAACCTCTCTTTAAATCTTTTCTTAAAGCACCTGAGAGCAGACAAGGAAAAGCACATTGTTATTTTCTCATTCAAGTGCGTCGCCTGAACGCCTTTGCAGCTGCAGCCGCCAGCTTCTTACGAGTGCATTGTTCCATATTGTTTTACAGAATTCAGAAATTCTAAGCAGCAGGTCCCCAGAGTCCAGCAAAAGGAGAGACCCAGAGCTGCCCCGGGCTGCATAGCCCAAGTCTGACGTGAGGGCATGGGGTGTTGGAGACTGGGCATGTTCTGCTCTAATTGCAGCAGCATTGAGCCCCATTTAGGGTCACGAAGCAGTACAGAGTCCCCCGAGGTGCAAAATTTACATCTATGGCTAGTAAGAGAACTGCCCTTACTGTAACACAGCCACATCATTCAGCCTGGTTTTCCATTTAAAAAAAAGAAGAAGAAGATACATCTTCTCCTGAACTGGTAACAAAGCCAGTGCATGATAGTTGGACTGGGGGTGGAGGGGCAAGCTTTGTGCTCGGATCTCCACTCTCGCCTATAAAACTCATTGCAAAGTCATGCCGGCCTGAGCGTTGCCAATGTTACCTGGAGCAGGACTTCCTCTTCTCGGATGCCACGACAAGCCAGGCCCTTTCACACGCCACAGTACAACTCTGGAAAACTTGGCCAATAATCCCTGCACTTCTACAATGCTGTGTGAAAGGGATTTTTATTTCGCATTTAGGAAGCAAGTTAAGGCATCCTATTTTAATGCTTTTAGCACAGAATTTTATAGCTGATAATTATATAAGGGTTTTTATGACTGTTGTATATTGTTTGGACATTAGTACGGTCACGTTACAGTCGCTGCTTCTCCCCCTCCTCTCCCAGTCTCTTATCCTGCATACGCTGCCATCTCCAATAAGGGAATGGCAGCCGAAATGAGGGGCGTCCATGTTATCAGAATTTGTAAACATTTTGTTTAAAAAAGAAAAGTTACAGAATACCCCCTCACATGAAATCCACGATGAGTTAAAAATAAATTAATAGTGACGGTGAGTGAGGTCTCTTATGGTGTAAGAGATGAGATCTCTTCAGATGCAGTTGGTTGAGACAGAATAAGAGCTTTATCCAACCAGTTGGCATCTTATTCGGTAAATACCCTTATCCAGAAACCACTTAAAGTGAAAAAACACAACATCCTTAATGTAAATGAGAATTCCTTAGACATGGAAAGCTTACAACTTTCTCGGTTGCTCTGGACACAAATGACTGCACTCTGCAACAGGCTGCGGACATTTTCCTTACTGTGTGCTGCTGGTGATGGGCCTGTCAGCATGGTGTCAGGTGCTCTGGACCTTGCTGCCCAGCGCTGGCAGCTGTGCTGAAATGCATGACAGGCGAGGTTTACAAGGCCAGAAATGTCATCACCGGTCTTCACATCAAAATCTGCTGCCCTGGTCCCCTGCAATAGCACCAAACCCTCCGGTTTTACCAAGGCGAGGTAAAACCTCAGGATCCCACCTGCAAATTAAAGGGAAGCTCTGGATGAGACCTTCCATTCTGTGCCAGTGCGCATTCACTGTCTGGGAAGTACATTGAACACCATGCACTAGAGGAGCCATGCAGAGAACAAGGTGAGGTCACACCCACCACGCTCCACTGGCCTTCTGAGAGGGGAGGGGGGTGTGACAGCAGAGTGACAGAGCCATCTGTCCACATCACTACTGCCCTCAGCATCCTGCACACCTAAGAAGCTGCAATCTTGAATTCACAGCATGCAAAACTGAAATGACGACTGGCTGAGGAACAAACCGGAGTTTGCCAGTGCACGGTGATAAATGGCACCAGACATGATTCCTACTTGATACTGTAAGAGACAGGCGAGTTCTCCTCCCCCCACCAGAGGAATCTGTCATTTTCTCTGCTTCAGAACACATTTAACTACTCATACATCAGGTAAAGTGCCATCCGACGGTGACTGCCAGGAAAAACAAAATTGCAAGCAGAACGCTGGATGTCATTTCTGGAACAGTCCTTAACACATGACGAACGGCCTCATCTTCATGAAGCTGCTAGCTGTGGGGAGAGTAGATTTGGAAGGAGCGCGCCCAAATGCAGATACACGATGAAGGGTCATCAAAAGCACAAAGCCACGGCACTGAACCGTAGCAGGCCTGCTAACCATTGGCTAGAGACTGAACCGTTAAAGACAGCAATGAGCAACCCAACGGTAGCAAAGCCACGTCTGGATCTTCAGTGGCAGAATCGAATGAAGCCCATATGAAAGACGTTAAGATACTGAGGGACAGAAGTGGATCTTTGAGATGTGACTTGTTGCCCGTAGGGCTCGCTGAGGCATGCAGGTTGCAAGTGCCAGCCTAACAGGCTCCTGAGGCATGGCCATGGGCTCCATTAAAGCGTGCAGGCAGAGACGTGATGAGGTATCTTTGTCAATGAGCGACAAAGCCAGAAATAAGATAGGAGATTAATCTCCTAGCAGTGCAGAGTCTGTTAGTGTCTAAGTAATTGAGGAAAACACTTGGCACCACCAATGACTAAACAGAGCACGAAGGCTACCACAAAATAAAAGCAAGGCTAGGATACTGCTTGCAGTTCAGGCAATGACTTGGAGCCATACAACAGCCGGAAATGAGGCATTGAAGACTTCATGACAAGACTACCAGCGAGCACCCCAAGGATGGAGAGAGATAGGAGAAACCTTGAGCCACACACTGATCAAACCAAAGAGCGCATATGGGAGGAGAAACACAGGTCCTTACCATCACCAACACAAAGACAGCAGGACTTGCCAAAGCATGGTGACGGAAAAGGTCAGCAACATGGAGATGTTCCCCCACAGCTTGCAATGCATGTAGTGCTAAAATACTGCTACACACCCTAAAACAGTGAATGTTTTTTTTTATCTAGTTAATGTTTTTGCTTTCTCCCCTGCTCACCTTGAAATCTGGGACATGTGCCCAACAATAACCTGACTCCCCTTTTCTTCCCAGCTGTGGAGAGACCCCCTCCACAACCACCTATTCAGCCTCTCAGCCAACCACAGATCCTGCCCCAGTGGCTCCCTGGTGGCCAGTGAAGAGGTCAGCCTGCTGCACAGCAAGGCCTGTAGTAGCCTTTTATTTCTAACATCAGTTTCCTGCACATTGTTTTTCCAAAACTGAAACCGGAGATTGATAATAAGGAAGTAGAGAGCAGGCGAGTAGGTTAATATTAACAACCAGGTCCACAATCGACCCAGCCTGCCCGGTTTTTAGTTACTGCTCAGAAGGGGGTTGTTAAAATGATGTGAACATATTCAGCAGTCAAACACCGTGCTAACAAGGAAGAAAAAATTATATTAGCACTTAAAAAAAGAGTAAATATTTCCTTTTAACAACTGATGGATTTCATTTCTGAACAGACACCAGTGTTCGAGGATTTTTAGAGCTCCCCTCTCCTAATCTTGGTAAACTGTGTGGTCCTGTGGAGACTTATCCGAGCCACAGGTACAGTGAGCAGTGCAAAATCGCCACCTTCAGCGAGGTCATTACACACAAGCCATTGGCTGACAGAGAATTTGGCTAGAAGCAGTGAAAGTTTCCATCTAGGGAGGGGGGGCTTAAGGGAGTACACTGGGGAATTCTCTGGAACTAGTGAAAGACACTGGCTCGCTTCTGGGTGGTGCCAGTCCACAGGAGCCCACGTCATAAACAGAGGCAACCGCTAAAACACTTCAACTGAAGAACACCCCTGGGGCTTCAATTCTGCCAAATCCACCGCTAAACAGACACAAGGGCTTGTTAAGGGATGGGTAAAGCAGAAACAGAAAATCTGACAGCAGATAGGGGACCCACCCAGTCTCTGACCAATACCCCTCCCTGTACAATGCCACACCCCTCAGCTGATCGCTGGCATTCCCTTCACATCTAGGGATCTGCTAGGCTTATCCCAGGCTTGCCTCAATTCTGTAGCTTTGTATGACAAGCTAGAAGTCCATCCAAGATTTCTGATGATCATAAGCCATGTGACTGAAGCAGTAGCCATCACCCCCACCACCACTTCCCAGCCTGGCACACAGAATTACAGGGGAGTGGTCTAAAGAACATGAAAACCAGCAACACAGGTAAAATTCCATTCCTACTAACGTGACACACCACACACCCAAACAAGACACAAAGATGTGATCTGACTCTGTATGGCGCAAGGAATACAAGGAAATTTGATGCATTTCAGACAGGTTGTGCCACCCGACCCGTTATAAAGAGATATATGCAGGACACAGCAAAGGAGAAGCGTCTTCTGTCTGTCACTCACTGATACAGGCAGCTGTGCACATCAATAGTGCTTTAGAAAATATTAGAATATGAAAGGGGAGATTTTTTCACAGCAGGTTGACCGTAGACCTAGTACACACTCTGATCATTTTACATTTGGTCCACTGAGGATCAAACAGTGCCTTATTAATTGATAATTAATCCTGTACCATATTCAGATACTTCTGCCTAAGCCATTAATGCACCACATTTGAATGCTAGAAATCTCCTGGGGACATGTGCCATGCACCAGTTAGAGTCACCTTCTTGATGGCCCTGGTATTTGCTTCTTGTCTCTGAGCGCCTCCTGTCTTTGCCACACCCACCTGCTTCATTTTTTTAAGAGCTTTCTTATATTGTGCTCCCTGCGCCCTGTTGCCCGTCCATGTCTGGCATCCTGAACATTTAGCCATGCAAACAGCACAACTGAAATGAACTGGAAAGAGAATCCATAAAAGGAGGAGTAAATAGATCAAGCAGAAGCCACTGTTTGAACTATGAATGAATTCAGGTAATTCACACCAGAGACAGCAGCAGCTGCTCTGGAGATCTCCCAAGTACTGAAAGCCCTCCCTGCAGACTAATCACATCCTATTCCCCAGGAGCCTTTTCCTCCTATACAGTCAGCGCTTCTACTGCCATTTGCTGCATTACAGGTTTTAGATATTAGATCTTTGCTAAACTGCATGTACTACTCCAGTTTGGATTGGAGCTCTCTTTGTAAGTTGTGCCACTGGAAGTTATAGAAACATGATGGCAAATGAAGAGCATATGGCCCATCCAATCTGCCTATCCACCTCGCCCATTCAGCTTCATAGTCCCTCAGAGATCCTCTGTGCTTGACCCATGCTTTCTTGAATTCTGATACTGTCCAAGTCGCTACCATCCCCACTGACAGGCTGTTCCATACATGTTTGGTATGTTTGTTCTAATTAGGACTGTAAGCTGTACAGAGAAAGGATATGTATGGAACAGTCTCCCAGTGGGAATGGTGGAGGCTTGGATAGAATCAGAATTTAAGAAAGCATGGGACAAGCACAGAGGATCTCTGAGGGAGAGGAAGGGACTTGAAGCTGAATGGGTGATGTATGCACATACGGTATGGCACAGTCCTTTCTCTGTAAAGCTTACAGTCCTGTATACATCTGGTAGTGCTATAGCAATGAAAACTAGTGTACTGTGGTATGAACAGAGCAGGATGAGCACTCTAATCCCATTCCCAGTATGAACAACTTCAAGGGATTTTGGGTGCTTGCATCGGGTTGCTGGGGTGGGGGATATTTAGGTGAGGAGATGCAGGGGGTTGGGATGAGGAGTGTTGAAGTGAGAAGTGGTGGGATATTGAGGGATGCAGGGTGTTGGGGTGAATGGTGCTCAGGGTGTGAGTGTGGGTGTAGGATACTGGATACTTGGATGAGCGGATGCAGGGGATGTCGGGAGTTGGGATGTCGGTTGAGGGGAGAGTGCTGGGATGTTGGAGTGAGAGGGGTACTGGGGTGAATTGAGCTTGAGGTGCTCAATGCTGCGGTACATCTCCCCTTCCCTGGGATCAGCACTCACCCTCCCAGGGAGCCGCTGCAGAACGTCAGAGCTCGTGGCCCTCGTGCTGGCTGCTCGGGAGCAGATCAGTCGCTCTCCGGCCCTCCTCGCCTCCTGTTCCGGCTCCGTCTCCGGCTCTGACTCCTTTCTCCTCTCCTCCTTCCTCTCCTCACCCTCTGATGACATGGTTACACCCCCCTGCCGGCGCTCTGATTGGCTGAGTCCGCCTCACGTGTCAGCCCTCCTTCTACACCGCCCATCGGCCCAGCCGCCTGGGGGACGTCACCAAGCAGTCGCTGCCGCCTCGCCCTCTGGGAATTGTAGTTCTTTCCTCTCCTTACCCAGTGCCCACGCTGCGGACACGTGGGCAGAGAGAGGTCTGATAAAGAAGGTCGATTCAGTCCAATGCACTCCCCAAGGGACTTAGTACGAGACACCACTTCTCTCCCACCGCCACTTTCCAAGAAACGATCCTCTAGGGGCATTTATATAGCGCCACAGCCGACAGCCAATCTGCAGATGCCAGTCTCCTACCCGAAAGAACTTACAGCACACACCGTGCCCCTGCACCTCGCCTGAGGTGTGTGCTCCCGGCCCCTTGCGCAAACCGGAAAAGACCTCCTGTCAGCTCAGGGGGTGGCATGATCGTGATTTCACCGAAAGCCTTCACGGTGGCTGGATAAGGGTTTGCTCAAGAGCTGGCAGCTCCCCAAGTATGTGACAAAGCGGATAAATATTTCACCGAGAGGAAAGACAAAAATAGCAGCATGACACGTAAGAAACTGACTGGCCCGTGCAGGTGAGCGGAGGAGAGCTGAGCGGATTTTGCATCCGTGCAATCCATGCGATCGTTGGCAGCCCCATTACAGACTGGGAGCTCTCAAGGTCGAGAAAAGTGGCTGGCTTTTGTTTACAGAGGCATCAAGTAGCTGCTGCCAAAAAACATTGCGATTCTCAGCCCTTGCTCAATGGTTGACCTCCTGAAGGAGCCCTCTGTGTCAAGCCTCACCTAAACAATCAGTAACAGTTTTGGGGTGGTTCTAGTCTTGGGCAGTTTGATGTATTAATGTGATGTATTTTATTTCATGTTTATTGTATGTATGTTATTTGGAACTTGCTTAAAATCTAAGATAGAGCAAGTAATACATCTTTATTGAAGTAAATTACATTAAGGGGATCTTAGTCACTTTTCTCCAGGAAGATTTCTTTTTCAGGTTTAATTCTCCACTTTTGGCAATGGGTGTAATATCATTGTGTCCCCAGTGGGGTTTGAGTCACAAACACACCCCACCCCAATACTGCACAGGTTCCCAGTCTCAAGCAAGAGACCAAAAAAGCTCACAGTTCAAACTCTTTGCCAAAAGATCCAAGAAGCAATTACTACAGGATGAAATCACTCACAACAAATGAATTCCAGATTTCTCCGCAGTGCAGGGACATGCACTGTCCCTGCACTGGGATTGTTTCTGCACAGGATTGTTTCTGTCATTTTCTGTTAGACCAGGAGCTCTTCCTTACAAAGTTTCTTTCTGGCACAGAATTCCTTTGCCAAGTTTTAGATGCTCTGAACAGATGCAGCTTCTGATGCAATTTCATCATTAATTAAAGGAGAAATCACACTTTGTTCTCTGAGTTGCCTTGCTGATAGTGGCTCAGACCTTGTTTCTCTGACAAAGAAAACCAGCCCAGAGAATAAAGTAGAAGGCCCTCCAACAGGCGACAAACATAAGATAGGAATGGCAATACCCATATTCTGGTTTGTTTTAAACATCTACAAAAATAAAAGAGAAATACAGAACTGTAAATAATCACACACAATGGCAGCAAGGCCTCCCTGACTCCCGTGAAATCTCCCCCCTCCGAGGAAACCTTCCTGTTATTTGGCCAAAAAATGTGAATTTTTTTTTCTCCTGTCTCCCTCCTACAGCTCCTTTTCTCCAAGTCCAGTGTAGTTCGATGAACATGTGGCTTCCCTTTTATCACTAAAAGCCAGATGGATTACAGCATTCACTTTCTGGAATCCCCCGTCTAAGAATAATGAATCTGCTGACACAGTTACTTCAATGAAATGGACTGTGGACTTTATGTAATGTATGCAAATGAGACTGAATGTCGCAGGTTAACCCAGGGTGGTTTTAGACAGTGACTTAAACCCCCTTGCGCATTCCTAGGTATTAACTAACTGCCACACCCTGTCAGTGTTGCAGCATTAGGAAAAGATGAAGATGATGACCAGCAAAAAATAGCTTAAATGCTTCACCCTTAAATTAAAATGTGCAAAAATTCCCCAAAGAGGGTATAAGCAGCCCACTTCCAAAACTAATTTATCTTAACAAACAAGATCTTGTTATGACTGGGGTTTGAATATCAGCAGCACAGGAGTCCTATCAAAGATTATTTATTTATTTATTTATTTTAGATTCTTTTCTCTACCGTCGTTAAGCTAGGAGCCGTCACAACGGTTAACAATGAGGCACATAAATTAATGTTGCTAAATGCGTTTATTATAACAACTAGACAGGTGCCTGAAAGTTATGGTACATAGTTTCATAATAACTATAGGATGATAAGTGAGATAGATATGCTTAGATTTATTAGAACAGTTTTTAACAATATATATAATCTAGATGTTATCTGTTTCTGCTTAAAAGTAACACCTACTAGTATTGAGTAGGTGTGTTTTGTTAGTGCACAAACTCATTGCTCATATGCCCTCACAATTCCCTGGATTCTATTCTCCATTCTCTTTGTGGTATGCTTGTTTAAATAGCCATGTTTTTAGGCTTGGCTTAGGCCTGAGGTTCATTCCTGTCAAGCAGGCCGATGAAATATAGGCGCGCATAAAACGGGCACTCACAACTGAGCGCCTGCTCTCCTAACACGTGCCGCTCCACCTCTCCCAGGTGCGCGATTTAATATGAATATGAGCTGCCGCGGTAAAAAGAGGCACTAGGGGAAAGTGTGCGTCCCTAGCGCCGCCTCAGAAAGGTGGCTGTGGTTAGGAAACGGATACTCAATATGAGTGTCTGTTTTCTCCCGCTACCGGCACAATATACACCCACAATATGCATGGCGTGGACTGTGTATATTGTGGGTGTATTTTGGGTGCTAGAAAATGTTTTCTCACGACTTTTGTATTTTACATGATTCCGCTTTCTGTGGTTCCTCCTGCTTAGCATCATGATGATACTGGTAGAAGGAATCACAGAAAGCAGGAATTTTTGTTTTTTTTTTCAATGCGCCCCTACCTGAGTGTGGCAGACCTTTGCCACATTGCAAAGGGCACCTTGGCCGCGTGAGAAGTTTTTAGAATCGCGGGGATTCATTAATTGCCTCATCTACATGTACATTATATGTGATGAGCCCTACAGCTATGCGCTCAGTTGGACGCGGTTTGGGCGTGCTAATCCCCGTATTGCATTGGGGGATATGGACGTGCATCCAATCGCATGTTAAGCTGTGTGCTGGCCACAGGGTGCAGTATTGCATCGGCCTAAAGGTGTACAAAAAATAAACCCATATCAAAGATCATGACTCTTATCAAAGGGGTGCCTTTCAACAAATTACACTTTCAACTGGCTTGGGAGAGAGATATAGGGGAGACCCTGGGGGAGGGGGACTGGTAGTTGCTCAATGTCATCCACAATTTAAGAGAATGCATATAAAGTACTATACCGCTGGTACCTTACCCCAGATAGACCATGCAAGTTTCGGGGGGAGTAATAACTTGTGCTGAAGAGGTTGCGGCACGGTTGGAACTTTTTTTCACTTATGGTGGGAATGCCCAAGTATAGTCTCATTTTGGGAGGAGGTGCTTAATTTTGTCCATGCAATATTATGTATTCGCATACCTAGAGATCCTAAACGTTGTTTGCTCAATCCACTCCCGTCTTCTGGCACCAGCCCAACTGCTAAACTGATCCAGCAAGTAGTTTCCTCAGCCAGATGTGAAATAGCACTCTGGTAGCGTAAACAGGAACCCCCTACACTGGGTACTACCCAGTCTAGACTAGACAGCCTATTATATGAGTAAACTTACCGCACTCCGAAAGGACAGGTTGGGGCAACATAGAGACCCTTGGTCTCCTTATCTGGCGTGGAAGCATACACCGGGGACTAACCAGGACAATTGTGCTTCATGATTATCACACTAAACTCTGCTGCTATCTTTATTTCATGTTGTCAGTATTGATGACCGGGGTGGAGCGGGGTGCAAAGGGGAGGTAAAATCAGACAAAACCAGTTTCTTGCAAAGTATGTTATTTATTTGTTTCTTTGTTGAGCAACAGTTACGGATGCTTACAATTATTGTTGTTGTTTGATGCTTATGGTATTGGTCTGCATCTGATTGTTATGTTCATTTGACTATGTTCAATAAAAACTTCAATTACAAAAAAAAATAAAATAAACCCATTTGGAGACACTTCCCAGAGTTAAGCAGATCCCTTGGCTCTGTCAAATTTACTAGAAAGCAATGGGCATGTTCAGTCACTGCAAGAATTTAAAAAAAAAAAAAAAAACCACTCCCAAAAGCAATTAAACTTGACGGTTTAGGGTTGGTTTGCACTTTTAATACGTTTGATTAAAAGTGGTTCCGCTCAGGGCAAAGACCTGTAATCACTTAACAAACAGAAAACAAAACAAAAAAAAAAGATTTTTCTTGGGCTGGAGTCATTCTGCGACAGTGATCTTAGTGGCTGGATTTAGGACCTGGGGAATGAGCCCTGGGGTGTGGCCCCTGGCCCAGAACCATCACTGCAATGACTTGACTAAGCATGGTAGGGGGGAGAGAGCAAATAGGAGAACTGATCCCCGAGTTGATGTGAATGAAGGCTCATGAAACTGCTAACCCAATGAAGTAACAATTAGCTAGATACTTCACTTAGATGCAGCTCCAGCACTGCTAACTACATCGATGGCGGGGGTGGAAGGGAAATAGAACAAAAAAGTCACTTACAAGGGACAAGAGTAACAGATAAGTATGGGGGGGGGGGGGAGTGAAAGCTTGGTCTTCTTCTGACATCATTTCTATGTTTCTATGTAAGTGGAAACTGCTGTCTACAGCCCTCCCCATCCCCCCAAAAAATCTTGTTTTCCTTTTTGGCTCTGCTCTTACTCAATGCAGGTCACTGGGGAGCTGAGAGTCCTCAGTGTGAGCCACACCAAAGCATTAAATGCCAGAGAAATGGACATTTCAAAGCTTTCTGATCTTGCCTTCTATAAATATTTCAGGGGTGTAACCACCGTGCTTTTTTGAGAGCTGTCTTTCTCCTTCCAGTGAATGGAGCACAGTGAAACTAGGAAGAACGTCTGTCACTGGAAGGCAGGGCTGAGGAACTGGTTCTTCCGCATCTTCCCAGGACATCTCTGACCTACATTGGCAAGATCGTCTTGCCAGTTTGCATTTCAAGGACAACTGAGTAAACCTGCCCCGGGGAGCAGGTCAGTACTGAAAGAAGGGCATCGAAAAGCAGGAAATGTAAAGCTGGCCTTGGCCTTTGGGGGCCTTATTCACAGGTCTCCTTTCTTATCAGGCTGATTGGACAAACTGGGCTTCTGTCAGTCTGTCTGTCACAGGAGCTGTCCAGACTATGGTGCTGAATAGGCACTGATAACCCCCTAGGTTTGCAGGTCTTTCTTCTTTCGTGTAGGTGGAGAAGTAAATGCCCTGCACTTTTATTCTTGACATGCGCCATTTCTTTGGGAATGGCTATGGAAGGGGAGGGGGGCATTTCAAACACGACTAAACACTTATTTTTCCTCAGAACTCTGCCTCTTGCCTTTCTCACTTCCCCATCCCTGAAATCCAAGCAGCTGAGTTTTAAGGATTTTGCTTGTTTAAACTGATAGATGAACAATTTTAGGGTTTTTTTTTTATTCTTTACACTGTTTTTGCCAGTTCAACTGTATTTTGCCAGCTGAACACTTCCCCAGGGACTCTAGGAAGGGAAAAAGTTTGAAAGATATCTTACTATGGGGCCCCTTTGCTATCACCCAAGTGACTCCTTGTGTAGTCAAACAATAGCTGAACCTAACATTTGAAAACACTGGAGGTTTGGTAGGAGAAAGGGGGATGCTGTGACTTGTTAGAGAAAGGTATTGGAGGGTGGCAGGAAAGGGGAGGTAAGTTTGGGAAATCCAGTCATGAGGAAGAGGGGAAACCCTTGGGGTCTTTAGCCTTTCCTCTGATCTGGGGCTACACCGCAGGCCTCATTCTTCCAACTGAACGCATTTTCCAAGCATCGTCCTGGAGGCAGAGAACAGCGAGGCACCCAGAGCTTTATTCAAAACCCACAGTTTTCCCGTTCCGCAGGTGTCTAAGGCACAGAACCTCCAACGAAAGGCCTTTATTTTTTCCGGAAAAACTGCTTGGCTGGCTAAAAACAATCAGATGGAAAGCGTTCGAAGCATGTAAAATCACGTCGGCTACATTTTCAGCTCACATTGGCTGTGCACAGTTTTGCCTGGGAATATGCACGCATGTTTTCTGTGCAGACTTCCGACGTAGCAAGGAGGTTTCCACACAAAAATAATGTGTGCATAAAAGTGTCTTCTGCACACACTTTTGAGTTAGCACGCTGTTTTTTTTATAAACTCCTGATGGGTTCACACACCATTAGCTTACTGCATCGGGAGTTAACTCCATTTTTACAATGTGGGTAAAGAAAATGTGAGCTACAATTTATCATGCATGTTTTGTTCACAGTTTATTATAGTTTCCTTTACTCCCATAGTAAAAATTGAGGTAACTCCCGATGCAGTAAGCTAATGGTACGCTAATGCATCAGTAGTTAAAATTTAAAAAAAAGCCTGATTTTAAAAAGCATTTACATGTGTAAAATTGTGTTTTACATGTGTAAATACACTTTACCCGAAGCGGGCTTTTGAAAATTGCTATAATATATACCGTTGAATTGTCCAAAGGAGTGCATTTTACACGAGCAAATGACTTTTGAAAATTGCTACAGTAGCTACATTTACATTTGTGAATACTTTTGAAAAAGACCCCTACAGTGTACTAATTCGAAAATGTGTGTAGAAGACACGTGTGCATGTATGCCGGCTCGTGTCCAGAGACGTGGCCATTTCATAACAATATATAAAATAGGCTGAAGGTGTGTACCTGGCGCACAGCTTTATACGGATGCATGCATCTGCCGCCTCTACTGTACAAATGGGGACATTTTATAAGGGATGCGCGCTGACGCCATGACTAGCTTTCCCAATTACGTGATTGGGCTTCCAAACCCTCCTGCTTAATTAGCCTCCCTTTCCACCTGTTAATCACAGCCCTTAAAACCCTGCTGACGAGCCTCGTTTTTTGTTTTTGTTTTATTACTTACAATCCATCCATAGCACTAGTGAAGTTCTGCGACAGGGGACACCGCCGAACGCCTGTGCGCATAAGTACTTAACGCGCACATTTCATGTTAAACGTCCCAGAATGCCCATGTCCCACCCGGCCCATACCCCCGCCCCTTTTGGGGGCTTTCTCACTGGTGCGCGTACCGAGAGATATGCGGGTACGTGGGTGCCTTTTAAAATCCATTTGGTGCCCGCCGGCCAGATATACTCACGCAGCTCCCAGCTTTGGCGCGCGCTGGGCTTTTAGAATTCACCTAAAAATATGATCTCTGCTCATGTGTTCTGCACTCAAATAGTGTCTTCTGTGCAAAAAACGTGTGTGCACACAGGACACAATTCCTACATATAAAAAAATAAATGTATGCACCAAGCATTTTCCCTGTGCATAAAACGTCCTTTATGCAGAGAACTCTTGATTTGCACATCAGTCCCAGCATTAAGAACCCATGGTTTAAGCCTGCCTGCCTCTCTGCAGCAGGCAGTAATAGCTCATGCCTTTGTAACATGGGACTGAAATGGAGGAGCGCTGATTTCTCTGCCCAGTTTTACACTGGTTTGTGTGCACATTTTTTTCATGCAGAACTCCTTGTTGCAAGGTGAGTAAAATCTGGGTGTGAACAATATACCCACAACCCTGGGCACCTTCTTACACTGGGGTCAGAATTCAGTGAATTAGGTGAAACCAATCCTCCAGAGGTTCACCGCCAAGCAAACACTGATTACATATCGGCAGGAGATCCTGTCAAGGAGAAGATGAGTGCTGAAAACAAGGCAAAATCAAGCACAGCAAAATCTCCTGCCTAGGACCCCCTCTGTGAGTCAAGAGGCAACATTTTAAATAAGCCTCATCAGCACAAAATGGTAAGAATTATCTTGCTAGTCCAGGCTGGTTAACCTCTTGGTGTCTGTAAACTGACTTTATCTGGCAAATAAAAGCATGCAGACAAAACAGACCATAGGGCAGAGGGATTGGCTGTCTATCTCAGTTAGGAAAAAAAAATAAGGATAAGCCAGATTAGACTTTATTTGAAAACAATATGGCTTAAATTGAAAACAGTGGCACCAAATAAAATGTTTTAAATAACTCAAATGGCAGTTAAAATTTTCTTTTCATTAAGGTTCCTTTTTTATTCTGATTTTTTGTTAATTGAGGAGAAAAAGTTTTGCACATTTTTTTGAACAATCCTCGTTCCCACTGTGATGAGTGGAAGCGAATCACTGATGCTACTGAGCTGTTTGTCATCAGAATTCCCCTACTTCCACGCCACACTCAGGCATTGATAGCTAAATGTAGCATAGATACTTGAAGAGTGCTTATTACAAACTGGTTAAAAGACAGGAAACAGAGAGTAGGATTAAATGGTCAATTTTCTCAGTGGAAAAGGGTAAACAGTGGAGTGCCTCAGGGATATGTACTTGGACCGGTGCTTTTCAATATATATATATAAATGATCTGGAAAGGAATACGATGAGTGAGGTTATTTGCGGATGATACAAAATTATTCAGAGTAGTTAAATCACAAGCGGATTGTGATACATTACTGAGGACCTTGCAAGACTGGAAGATTGGGCATCCAAATGGCAGATGAAATTTAATGTGGACAAGTGCAAGGTGTTGCATATAGGGAAAAATAACCCATGCTGTAGTTACACAATGTTAGGTTCCATATTAGGAGCTACCACCAAGGAAAAAGAATTAGGCATCATAGTGGATAATACTTTAAAATCATCAGCTCAGTGTGCTGCAGAGGTCAAAAAAGCAAACAGAATGTTAGGAATTATTAGAAAGGGAATGGTGAATAAAATGGAAAATGTCTTAATGCCTCTATATCACTCCATGGTGAGACCAACCTTGAATACTGTGTACAATTCTGGTCGCTGCATCTCAAAAAAGATATAGTTGCGATGGAGAAGGTACAGAGAAGGGCAACCAAAATGATAAAGGGGATGAAACAGCTCCCCTATGAGGAAAGACTAAAGAGGTTAGGGCTGTTCAGCCTGGAGAAGAGATGGCTGAGGTGGGATAAGATAGAGGTCTATAAGATCATGAGAGGCCTTGAACAAGTAGATGTGAATCGGTTATTTACACTTTCGAATAATAGAAGGACTAGGGGGCATTCCATGAAGTTAGCAAGTAGCACATTTAAGACTAATCGGAGAAAATTATTTTTCACTCAACGCACAATAAAGCTCTGGAATTTGTTGCCAGAGGATGTGGTTAGTGCAGTTAGTGTAGCTGGGTTCAAAAAAGGTTTGGATAAGTTCTTGGAGGAGAAGTCCATTAACGGCTATGAATCAAGTTTACTTAGGGAATAGCCACTGCTATTAATTGCATCAGTAGCGTGGGATCGCCACACTTCCCGGTCCCCCACTGGCCCAGCTGCTCCCCCTGCCCCAACATAATAGGAACCTATCTTCCGCCCGGGCCTAAAATGCTGATAGCCAAGGTGGAATGCGGTAGTCGGCAGAGAGCTGGAGTCAGCGGCACCGGCATGGTCTCTTCTTCCTGCCCCGCCCCCCGCGGCCAAGAAGAGGAAGTGGTATGCGGCGGCCGCACACACAGGAAGAAGAGACCATGCTAGTGCGGGCAGCATCGGCCCGAAGAACAGAAGAGAGGCGCGGCCTGAAGAACGAGCAGCGCGGCGCGGAGCACAAGAGGAGCAACTTCAGCCCCCGCGGCAGATGGGAGTCCTTTCTCGAGGCCGTGAGGGCTGGAAGTGGAAGAGGCTGCTGCCGCTAGGTCTGGGGGGGAGGGGGGAGAGAAAGAGTGAGTGAACAAGCACATGTGTTTGAGATCCTGTGTGTGTGTATGTGTGAGAGGCAGCATGTATGTGAGTGACTGACTGAGAGCCTGTATGTGTAAGTGTGCGATTGAGAACGAATGACAATCTGTTTGTGTGAAAGAGAGTATGTGTGTGTGATTGAGATCCTTGGTGCGTGATTGAGATCATTTGTGTGTGAGAGAGATAACATGAATGTAAGTGTATGACTGAGAACCTGTATGTATAAGTGAAAGAGATCCTGTGTATGTACGATTAAGAGCCTGTGTGTATAAGTAAGAGAGAGAGCCTATGTGTGATTGAGAGCTGGTGTAGGTGAGAGAGTATGTGAGTATGTGATTGAGTGCCTGTGTGTAAGTGAGAGAAAGAGAGAGAGCATGTGTATAAGTATGTGAATGAGAGTATGAGTGTGAGAGAGATAGCATGTATGTAAGTGTGTGCTTGAAAGCCTGTGTGTGTGTGTGTGTGTGTGTGTGAAAAAACAGACAGCATGTGTGTAAATGTGTGATTAAGAGCCTATATAAGTGAGAGAGAAAAAGCATGTGTGTATGTGAGTGATTGAGAGCCAGTGAGAGAGAGAGAGAGGAGAAAGTTGCAAGCAAACCACCCCTCCTCTTGCTAATTCAAAACAATCTCAGGGCACCTGGATATCAAACGTTTCCAGGAATGCAAAGCATTTTTTTATCCTTAATATTTCTTATGTTCTTATTTTTCATTACTGAGTCTTTGTGTCTGCTATTTTGAAATATTTTATTGGTATCTAGAAATTTTTTATATGAGTTTTTAATTATTGGATATTCCACTCATCAGCTGTTTTGAAATAATCTGTTCTTTTTGTTAGTATGGTTTTACTGCTACTGATTTTATATTTCTTGATTTGTTTTATGAGGATGGGTGATGTTTCTTTTTTCCTTTGTTGCACTGCATACAGAGACTCTGGCTTGTTGCAGTTTCCAATTCAGTTTTTTCTGCATGCTTCTTGTTATGCATTTTGGTCTCTTTATTCTATGTTAGGTGAGGGACAGCACGTGATTCAGGTGAGGTTTTCTGCTGGCGTGTAGTTTCTGTGTAGGGCTCTATAGCAGCCTGACTTGGTCCGTTTTCCTAATAGGAGGAGTATTGGAGTTTTAAGGTCTATGGTAATATTTTCAGTGTTGCCTTGTAAGGTGGTTACTGTTTGAGTGCTGGAAATTGGAACCGTTTTGGTATGGAATATTTTCTATTTATGCAGTTTCTATTCAGACAGAGTACTTATCTTTCCTTTGTGTCGTTCTTAGCAATAAAAATAATACTGGGCCTTTATTTTGTATTTCCGCCGTGAATTGTAATGAGCAGTGCGTCACACATGTGAGCGTGGTCTGTCAGGTGTGTCACGACGGGAAAATGATTGAGAGCCACTGGTCTAGACTATAAGAGTTAAATGCACTTTTACTGCTGGAAATTTCCCCCTCCCTTCTGTTTTTTCATCATAGCATTTTGTCGTTTATCATCAGATACGTAGAAATATGACGTGTTCTGTTTTGGAGAGGAGGGGAATAGAGGCAGACAATACCAGAAGTAATTCCCCTTCCATCCATTTTAATGGCTGAGAGTTCCACTAACATAGTAACATAGTAACGGTCGGCAGAAATACACCAAAAATGTCCATCCAGTCTGTCCAGCAACATTTTTAAGGTTGTAACTGCTGCTCTGTGCAAGTTACCCCTCGCCTTCTATTTACAGTTGTAACTGCCCCCTACGTGCATGTTACCCCCTCACTTTCTGTTTAGGATTGTAACTGCCCCCTACGTGCATGTTACCCCCTCACTTTCTGTTTAGGATTGTAACTGCCGCTCCGTGCAGGTTACCCTCTTCCTTCTGTTTACGGTTGTAACTGCAGCTACATGCAGATTACCTCCTCACTTTCTGTTTAAGTTGTAACTGCCGCTCTGTGCAGGTTACCCCCTCACCTTCTGGTTAGGGTTGTAACTGCCACTCCGTGTGGGTTACCCTGTGCCTTCTGTTTAAGATTGTAACTGTTGCTCCGTGCAGTTTACCACATGCCTTCTGTTAGGGGTTGTAACTGCCGCTCCATGTGAGTTACCCCTAAGAACATAAGAACAAAAGAAAATGCCATACTGGGTCAGACCAAGGGTCCATCAAGCCCAGCATCCTGTTTCCAACAGTGGCCAATCCAGGCCATAAGAACCTGGCAAATACCCAAAAACTAAGGGGTAGATTTTAAAAAGCATTTACTCGAGCAAAACTGGTTTTTGCTCGAGTAAATACACTTTACTCAAGTAAGTGGGCTTTTCAAAATTGCTACAATATATGCCATTGAATTGTCCATAGGATTTACTCAAGTAAGTGCACTTTACTCGAGTAAATAGCTTTTGAAAATTGCTACGATAGTATGTCACATTTACATGCGTAACTCCTTTGAAAATGACCCCCTAAGTCTATTCCATGTTACCATTGCTAATGGCAGTGGCTATTCTCTAAGTGAACTTAATAGCAGGTAATGGACTTCTCCTCCAAGAACTTATCCAATCCTTTTTTAAACACAGCTATACTAACTGCACTAACCACATCCTCTGGCAACAAATTCCAGAGTTTAATTGTGCGTTGAGTAAAAAAGAACTTTCTCCGATTAGTTTTAAATGTGCCTCATGCTAACTTCATGGAGTGCCCCCTAGTCTTTCTACTATCCGAAAGAGTAAATAACCGATACACATCTACCCGTTCTAGACCTCTCATGATTTTAAACACCTCTATCATATCCCCCCTCAGTCGTCTCTTCTCCAAGCTGAAAAGTCCTAACCTCTTTAGTCTTTCCTCATAGGGGAGCTGTTCCATTCCCCTTATCATTTTGGTAGCCCTTCTCTGTACCTTCTCCATCGCAATTATATCTTTTTTGAGATGCGGTGACCAGAATTGTACACAGTATTCAAGGTGCGGTCTCACCATGGGGCGATACAGAGGCATTATGACATTTTCTGTTTTATTCACCATTCCCTTCCTAATAATTCCTAACATTCTGTTTGCTTTTTTGACTGCCGCAGCACACTGTACCGATGATTTCAATGTGTTATCCACTATGACACCTAGATCTCTTTCTTGGGTTGTAGCACCTAATATGGAACCCAATATTGTGTAATTATAGCATGGGTTATTTTTCCCTATATGCATCACCTTGCACTTATCCACATTAAATTTCATCTGCCATTTGGATGCCCAATTTTCCAGTCTCACAAGGACTTCCTGCAATTTATCACAATCTGCTTGTGATTTAACTACTCTGAACAATTTTGTGTCATCTGCAAATTTGATTATCTCACTCGTCGTATTTCTTTCCAGATCATTTATAAATATATTGAAAAGTAAGGGTCCCAATACAGATCCCTGAGGCACTCCACTGTCCACTCCCTTCCACTGAGAAAATTGCCCATTTAATCCTACTCTCTGTTTCCTGTCTTTTAGCCAGTTTGCAATCCACGAAAGGACATCGCCACCTATCCCATGACTTTTTACTTTTCCTAGAAGCCTCTCATGAGGAACTTTGTCAAACGCCTTCTGAAAATCCAAGTATACTATATCTACCGGTTCACCTTTATCCACATGTTTATTAACTCCTTCAAAAACGTGAAGCAGATTTGTGAGGCAAGACTTGCCCTGGGTAAAGCCATGCTGACTTTGTTCCATTAAACCATTTCTTTCTATATGTTCTGTGATTTTAATGTTTAGAACACTTTCCACTATTTTTCCTGGTACTGAAGTCAGGCTAACCGGTCTGTAGTTTCCCGGATCGCCCCTGGAGCCCTTTTTAAATATTGGGGTTACATTTGCTATCCTCCAGTCTTCAGGTACAATGGATGATTTTAATGATAAGTTACAAATTTTTACTAATAGGTCTGAAATTTCATTTTTTAGTTCCTTCAGAACTCTGGGGTGTATACCATCCGGTCCAGGTGATTTACTACTCTTCAGTTTGTCAATCAGGCCTACCACATCTTCTAGGTTCACCGTGATTTGATTCAATCCATCTGAATCATTACCCATGAAAACCTTCTCCATTACGGGTACCTACCCAACATCCTCTTCAGTAAACACCGAAGCAAAAAAACCATTTAATCTTTCCGTGATGGCCTTATCTTCTCTAAGTGCCCCTTTAACCCCTCGATCATCTAACGGTCCAACTGACTCCCTCACAGGCTTTCTGCTTCGGATATATTTTAAAAAGTTTTTACTGTGAGTTTTTGCCTCTACAGCCAACTTCTTTTCAAATTCTTTCTTAGCCTGTCTTATCAATGTCTTACATTTAACTTGCCAATGTTTATGCTTTATCCTATTTTCTTCTGTTGGATCCTTCTTCCAATTTTTGAATGAAGATCTTTTGGCTAAAATAGCTTCTTTCACCTCCCCTTTTAACCATGCCGGTAATCGTTTTGCCTTCTTTCCACCTTTCTTAATGTGTGGAATACATCTGGACTGTGCTTCTAGAATGGTATTTTTTAACAATGACCATGCCTCTTGGACATTTTTTACTTTTGTAGCTGCTCCTTTCAGGTTTTTTTCTAACAATTTTTCTCATTTTGTCAAAGTTTCCCTTTTGAAAGTTTAGCATGAGAGCCTTGGATTTGCACACTGTTCCTTTTCCAGTCATTAAATCAAATTTGATCATATTATGATCACTATTGCCAAGCAGCCCCACCACCGTTACCTCTCTCACCAAGTCCGGTGCTCCACTGAGAATTAGATCTAAAATTGCTCCCTCTCTCGTCGGTTCCTGAACCAATTGCTCCATAAAGCTATCATTTATTCCATCCAGGAACGTTATCTCTCTAGCGTGATCCGATGATACATTTACCCAGTCTATATTGGGGTAATTGAAGTCTCCCATTATTACCGCACTACCAATTTGGTTAGCTTCCCTAATTTCTCTTAGCATTTCACTGTCCGTCTCACCATCTTGACCAGTTGGACGGTAGTATACCCCTATCACTATAGTCTTCCCCGACACACAAGGGATTTCTACCCATAAAGATTCAATTTTGTATTTAGTCTCATGCAGGATGTTTATCCTGTTGGACTCTATGCCATCCCGGACATAAAGCGCCACACCTCCTCCCGAGTGCTCCTCTCTGTCATTGCGATATAATTTGTACTCCGGTACAAATTATCTACCGGATAATTTGTCCCATTGGTTATCCTCTTTCCACCATGTCTCTGAGATGCCAATTAAGTCTATGTCATCATTCACTGCTATACATTGTAATTCTCCCATCTTACTTCTTAGACTTCTGGCATTAGCATACAAACATTTCAAAGTTTGTTTTTTGTTTGTATTTTCATTCTGCTTTTTAATTGATAGGGATAAGTTAGAATTTTTTAGCTCAGATGAGTTTTTAGTTACAGGCACTTGGACTATTTTTCTAATTATTGGAACCTCACTGTTGGGATGCCCTAATTCTAATGCATCATTAGTATCCTTTGAAGATACTTCCCTCCGAACCATGCGCTGCTGAGCAACTGTCGGCTTTCCCCTTTGTTCTAGTTTAAAAGCTGCTCTATCTCCTTTTTAAAGGTTAGCGCCAGCAGTCTGGTTCCACCCTGGTTAAGGTGGAGCTCATCCCTTCGGAAGAGACTCCCCCTTCCCCAAAAGGTTCCCCAGTTCCTAACAAAACTGAATCCCTCTTCCTTGCACCACCCTTGTGCCTTCTGTTTAGAGTTGTAACTGCCACTCTGTGCAGGTTACCCCTTGCCTTCTGTTTAGGGTTGTAACTGCCATTTTGTGCAGGTTACTTCTGTGCCTTCTGTTCAGGATTATAACTGCCGCTCCATGTAAGGTACCCCTGTGCCTTCTGTTTACGGTTGTAACTGCCGCTCTGTGCAGGTTACCCCTTCGCATTTTGTTTAGGATTTTAACTGCCGCTTTGTACAGGTTACCTCCTCGAATTCTGTTAAGGGTAGTAACTGCTGCTCTGTGCAGGTTATCCTTTCACCTTCTCTTTAAGATTGTAACTGCCACTCCATGCAAATTACCCTCCTCGCCTTCTGTTTAGGGTTGCCTCCAGCAGACCCCTGAAAAACTCTGGCACTGCTCCTGATGCCCATAGACTGCCAGGCCACCTCATTCCTTCCATGCAGAAATATTTGCATGCGGCACTGTCAAACGGTCATCAAATCAACATTTTTTCATGGTTCATTTGCTCATGGAAAGCCATTTTTTGGAAAACCTAATAGCTGTGTGGCAATACTCAGGTGCACAGAGGCGGATACGTGCAGGATCAGCCTGAGCTTCCAGGCAAACATGTCCTGCAAGTATGCAGGTTTTGCATGTTATAGTCTCCGATGCAAATATTTTTTCCTTCTGTTTTGCAACAATGCTCTGCAAACTGGCCTCACACAGCTCTGGGCGACCTTATTGGCTAGGTTTGCACTATACATTTTCTTTTTTAAAAAAGATAATACATTTGCAATTCAACCTGCAATTGGATGTTATCAAAGCATACAAGTATACTGGAAGTGTAGCTCTTGAAACCCAGTCACAAACCCATTAGGTTAGCCCAATAAAACGGTCTCACCTGCAGCTTGCTTGTTGACGTTTGCTTTAGTGTTGGGGAACACAGGAACAGAGCCGTCTAAGCTTGAGATCCTTCAGATTGCCCATGGATAAGCCTCAGCCAGGCTGTCGGGTTTATAGTGAGGCTCCAGGGCAAGGCAATGAGGTTCAGCTCTGGGATTATGCAAGGAAGGGGTGCAGCCAGGCGCGGCTGACCACAGAGATGCGATCTCTCTTCTGGCAGTCAGTCACATACACATACACACCTTGGACCAGCATTTTCATAGCGTGTGCAACGCTGCAAAAACACTCAATAAGTCCCTGCTCCGGGAAGCTTACAGTCTGGTCAAGATACACAGACAGGAGGCTTCAGGAAATGTATTTATTACAGTAAATCTGATTGAATATGGGGAAAACATGCAGAGCAGGAGCTGGTGTTTATTTGAATTTTTTTTCTGTCAGTTTCCTCCTGCTCCTCCTGTTACTTTGGAATTCCAGTTCAAGTCAGAACCGGGGCTGGGATCTGGGACCTTAATTTGCAACTCCCCCAAGATGCCAGCCCTTATGTTTTTTTACATCCTTCTCCCAAATTAGTCCAGAGGAAGGGGGGGGGGGCCCACAAACTATGTATTCTAAGTCTGGCCACTAGGTGTCACCATTCAGCGATGGCTGGAATTCCCCACCACTCTGCCTCCGAGCCACCCCCGCTCCAGCCGGACCAGGGAACAGAGTTCTGCCCACAGGCCTCTTGTATGGCAGTTCACAGCATGAATACAGCACAGACAGCTGAAGAGAGGTTTCAGGGAAGGAAATTATTATAAATGGGTGGGGGGAGGTGTGCTATTCTAAAATATACACGCATATAAGATATTGTTATTTTTACAAGATATATAAGAAAAGATGAGGCAGTGTCTCTTTAAATGTTTCTGTTGTGCCTGGAAGCCGGGCAGGGGGAGAGAGGGTACATGGAGGTGGCTGGGGGCAGAGAGGGGCCCCCCCGCCTGTACATTTGTTGTATCAGTGCAATTTAAAATAAAAAAAAGATTTTTCTCAAAAATTCAAAACTCTATGGAAAACTAAAGCTATTCAACATTTTTTTCTCAATAATTAATAACTCTGAAAATTAACGAGGAAAAAATTGCCCCATTGGTAAATGATTTAAATTAACATAAAAGTAATAAAAGATATAAGCTAAAAAGTCTTGATCTATGCAAAAAAAAAAAAACCAAACTAAAATGATGTATTTCCTTTTTCTTCTGTTTAAGTTATTAAAAAAAACAAAAAAACAAGCAATGCCCCCTGAACATTAATTTAATTTAATTTAATTTAATGTAAGTATTTATCAAATGCTTGCCCGGTTTAGAAAACCATCCAAAGAGGTGAACAATCAGCTTAAAAACATTGAACAAACATATAATTGTATAAAAAAAATGACACAATCCAGACTTTCAAATACCTCCAAAGCAGAACACAGAATGTCAAGTGAATGAAACAATCCAAAGAGAGCCAGAAGCAAACACCGATTTATACTACACATTAAACTATATGAAACCATATAAAGCAGTGTAAAACAGCTTACGATACCAATAGCAAAGCGTAAAATCCAGACTGGAGGCCAAGCAGCTTTCTGCCCATCGCAAGATGGCCACCTGACTGCCAACCCTCTTATCCAGGCCAGACCCGTGCTGGCAGGTGGCAGACCCAACTTTCCGAGAGCTGCCGCTCCAGTCTCTCTCTCTCTCTCTGTTCCACCTGGCGTGAGCAGGTCACCCGGGAGCCTGGCGGAAGACTGATTTGCCCGCTGTGAAATTACAAAATGGCACTAGGCCCAGCCTGCCCTGGATTTGCCTGCCCTGCATCTCCGTGGCTACTTTTAAAGCCCTGCTTTCTCCGCTGCGTGCCTGCCAGGAATTGGAACTACAAGTCCATGCATGCAGTGTAGCTGAGACCGCCTCAGCCTGTCCCCGATGACCTTGGTAACCCTGGCACATTGTTACCCAGTTGCTAGGTGACAGCTTCCATGCTGCTACAAACAGAATAGGCCCAGAGGAGATGAGAGTCAACCAAGCTGCCAAAGACCTGGGACGGAAGAGGGAGCGAGTACATTAACAATCCTAGTTATCATCCACAAGCCAGGAACTAAGCATGGCCTATGATGACGAGGGGGACGTGGGGCCCCGGGGCACCTATATCGGCTACCTGGCTGAGGGAGAGCAGCTGTATCAGAAGGGGGAGTACCGGAAGGCCATAGACTGCTACACCTGCGTAAGTACAAATCTGCAGGGGTCCCCGCTTCCAGCGAGGCTTCAGAGCCCGGTGTTGGACAAAGGTTGATTTGGCTGGAAACTCCGGAACGTTTGATAGGTTCTCGTGAGCTAAACGCATGCCGGGGACCTGCACACACGTGCAGAATCTACCAAGACTTCTGGAAGTTCTTGACGGAGACACCAAAATATGTTTTTAAGTGTACACAGCTTTGTCAAAAAAAAAAAAAATCTTGTACAGATTTGCAGAGCCCTTTCAACCTCTCTCCATGCCCCCCTCCCCCCCCCCCCCCACACACACAACAGAGAGGGTGTATGACTTGCTCAGGGTCACCCAGGTAGAGCTGGATAGAATGGAAGAAGGTCCTCTTCTGTCTTCTGTACTGCCAGGTCTAGTCAGAATCAATATATTACTGTATGCAAAGTAAAAAAAAATAGTAATTATAAAATAAATTCCACTGCAGTTTGTCAGAATGTGAAATATAGTCTGAAGGAGTTCTGTGTTCTACTATCCTCACTATTCAGATTCTAGAAGTTCTAGTGGCAACATTACACTTTCCAAGAATTATCAGGGCCCTGCTGGAGAGTTTCAGGCATTTTACTAGAGACCTGCCAATTTTGCTGGAGATTCTGGAAAAATGCAGAGAGTACAGGGGCTGAAAATACAGAGCAAAATGCAGAGAGTGCAGGGGATAGAAATACCGGGGGATACTGGCAAAATGCAGAGAACACAGAGGTTGAAAATACCAGAGGAGACTCCAGCAAAACGTAGAGTGCAGGGGACAGAAATACTAGAGGGGACTCTAGCAAAATGCAGAGAGCACAGGGGCTGAAAATACAGAGATGACTCTGGAAAAATGCAGAGAGCACAGGGGATAGAAATACCATAGGAGACTCGGGAAAATTGTAGAGAGCGCAGGGGCTGAAAATACCAGAGGAGACTCCAGCAAAATGCAGAGAGTGCAGGGGATAGAAATACCATAGGAGACTCGGGAAAACTGTAGAGAGCGCAGGGGCTGAAAATACTAGAGGAGACTTCAGCAAAATGCAGAGAATGAAGGGGACAGAAATATCAGAGGGGTCTCTGGAAAAATGCAGAGAGCACAGAGGCTGAAAATACAGAGATGACTCTGGAAAAATGCAGCGAGCACAGGGGATAGAAATACCATAGGAGACTCGGGAAAATTGTAGAGAGCGCAGGGGCTGAAAATACCAGAGGAGACTCTGGCAAAATGCAGAGAGCGCAGGAGCTGAAAATACCAGAGGAGACTCCAGCAAAATGCAGAGAGTGCAGGGGATGGAAATACCATAGGTGACTCGGGAAACTTGTAGAGAGCGCAGGGGCTGAAAATACCAGAGGAGACTCTGGCAAAATGCAGAGAGTGCAGGGGCTGAAAATACTAGAGGAGACTCTGGCAAAATGCAGAGAGTGCAGGGGCTGAAAATACCAGAGGAGACTCTAGCAAAATGCAGAGAGTGCAGGGGATAGAAATACCATAGGAGACTCGGAAAACTTGTAGAGAGTGCAGGGACTGAAAATACCAGAGGAGACTCTGGCAAAATGCAGAGAGAGCAGGGGCTGAAAATACCAGAGGAGACTCCAGCAAAATGCAGAGAGTGCAGGGGATAGAAATACCATAGGAGACTCGGAAAAACTGTAGAGAGCGCAGGGGCTGAAAATACCAGAGGAGACTCCAGCAAAATGCAGAGAGTGCAGGGGATAGAAATACAATAGGGGACTCGGGAAACTTGTAGAGAGCACAGGGGCTGAAAATACCAGAGGAGACTCTGGCAAAATGCAGAGAGTGCAGGGGCTGAAAATACTAGAGGAGACTCTGGCAAAATGCAGAGAGTGCAGGGGCTGAAAATACCAGAGGAGACTCCAGCAAAATGCAGAGAGTGCACGGGATATAAATACCATATGAGACTTGGGAAAATTGTAGAGAGTGCAGGGGCTGAAAATACCAGAGGAGACTCCAGCAAAATGCAGAGAGTGCAGGGGATAGAAATACCATAGGAGACTCGGAAAAACTGTAGAGAGCGCAGGGGCTGAAAATACCAGAGGAGACTCCAGCAAAATGCAGAGAGTGCAGGGGATAGAAATACTATAGGGGACTCGGGAAACTTGTAGAGAGCACAGGGGCTGAAAATACCAGAGGAGACTCTGGCAAAATGCAGAGAGTGCAGGGGCTGAAAATACTAGAGGAGACTCTGGCAAAATGCAGAGAGTGCAGGGGCTGAAAATACCAGAGGAGACTCCAGCAAAATGCAGAGAGTGCACGGGATATAAATACCATATGAGACTTGGGAAAATTGTAGAGAGTGCAGGGGCTGAAAATACTAGAGGAGACTCTGGCAAAATGCAGAGAGTGCAGGGGCTGAAAATACCAGAGGAGACTCCAGCAAAATGCAAAGAGTGCGGGATGGAAATACCATAGGAGACTCGGGAAACTTGTAGAGCGCGCAGGGGCTGAAAATATCAGAAGAGACTCTGGCAAAATGCAGAGAGTGCAGGGGCTGAAAATACCAGAGGAGACTCCAGCAAAATGCAGAGAGTGCAGGGGATAGAAATACCATAGGAGACTCGGGAAAACTGTAGAGAGCGCAGGGGCTGAAAATACCAGAGGAGACTCCAGCAAAATGCAGAGAGTGCAGGGAATAGAAATACCAGAGGAGACTTGGGAAACTTGTAGAGAGTGCAGGGGCTGAAAATACCAGAGGAGACTCTAGCAAAATGCAGAGAATGCAGGGGATTGAAATACCATAGGAGACTCGGGAAACTTGTAGAGAGTGCAGGGGCTGAAAATACTAGAGGAGACTCTAGCAAAATGCAGAGAGTGCAGGGGCTGGAAACAGACAGATAATATTGGGCTTATTGAATTTTGTAAATGTAAACTTCTTCTCTGCTTTCACTGTATTCTCTGAATGTTAGAAAAGCCAGCCTCATAAGGCAAAGGTGACCCTTTCTTCATCTCTCTCCTCAGAGCCTGAAGATTCAGCCAACTGAAAAGAACTGCCTGGTGGCCCGATCAAAATGTTACCTGAAGCTCGGGAAGCTGGACCTGGCCCTGAAGGATGCCGAGGATTCTCTAAAACAGGACAAGGAATTCTTCCGGGTAATCAAAATCCACAGGTTTTAATGCTTTCTCTCACTCTTACAGGTACAAGAAGATGGTCTATTGAAGGGTATGTACTCCTTTTACCTAAATGTACAGATGAGCATTTGGCTCACAGTCTGTCCAGATTTTGTCACCTAAGAATGTATCAGAGCCTAGCGGAAGTTTCCTGTTGGCTAACCTGTTGATTACTTATCCTAACATCCGCTCATTTGTTCATTGTAGGGACTTTACCAAAAGGCAGAGACACTCTATGCCATGGGAGACTTTGAATTTGCCCTCGTCTACTACCATCGAGGGTACAGACAGCGGCCAGAGCTGCAGGAGTTCCGGCTCGGCATCCAGAAAGCCCAAGAAGCCATTGACAACTCGGTGGGAAGTAAGTTGGAATGGAACTTGGGGGTGCGTGTGGACTGTGTGTGAAGGTGACTGCGCTGTCCACTCCCAGGTAGCTCTCTTCCTCTGTCCCCGGGGGGGTCTGTTGATTAGTCCTTCACGCAGGGCAATGTGTAATGCTCTCACCCACATATCTGCTCTGGAGTGTGGGCAGCTAGTGAGTGGCGAAGTGGGCTGCAAACCAGGGAAGCCCAGGGTTCAAATCCCACTGCCACTCCTCGTGACCTTGGGCAAGTCACTTCACCCTGCGTCGCCTCAGGCACAAACTCAGCCTGGGAGCCCTCCGAGGACAGGGAACTACCTCCAGTACCTGATTGGAATCTGCTTTGAAATGTCTGAAAGGCAGAATAGAAATCTAATTAATTTGTGCACATAACACTTTGAAGTCCCTTTTATCCTGCCTACAATGTGCTTTGGGGCAGTGAACTGGCAGGCAGGAGTGAGATACTCAAACCAGCATTTTGTTTTTAGTTTGGAAACTATTCTAAACCCGACCCAGGCGACATTTATGGGTCTTTATAATTACTGCCGGGCACCTTTGCCTGTCTTAATTGGGGCGGGCATGATGTTTTCCTATCAGAGAAGGGACCCCTTGGGTGGCGCGGCTCAAGCCAGGGGTGACAGAGGAGCAGCAGGATACCGGTTTTAGGACGAGCAGTACAAACTGCCATTTCAGGCTGTAGACCCGCACCCCTTCCCCAAGCTTGCCCTGCGGATCTTTCATTGGTTGGGGGCAGAGCCCAGGGCTTCTGGCTGCCGCTGTCTCCTCGACATATTAACCGAGAGTCAGTTTCACATCCACAGGTCCTTCCTCTGTGAAGCTGGAGACCAAAGGGGATCTGTCCTATTTCAAGAAGCAAGAAGACGAGGTAAGGTGCTGACTCTGCACTCTCAAATATGGCTGAAGGGTGACGAACAAATGCCTTCCGCTCGACTCCTGGCATCCTGAGTGTGGGCAAGCTGGCATAGGGGTGGAACTGGAAGCTGCTGGGAGGCAGACATGGGTAGCCCCGCCTATCTGCCAGCAAGTCTGGATAGCATGGATGTGATGAATGCTGCAAGCCTGCCACCTGCAGGCAGCTTTCTGGAACTGTGGTTTTATTTCCAACCCGCCTGTGCCTCCAAGTTTTTCATGACTGGCTGTCCTAGCCCTGCCTGCAAGGGGGCAAAACCAGGACTGGATCCCACCTGTTTTGAAAAACAGAAACGGAGACCCTAGCTGGCTGTCCTAGGAGGAATCAATCCTGTAAAACACAGGCAAGTCTGTGGCATTCCTATCCCTCTCTTCCCACCCCCCAAAAAAAACCCAAAAACCAAACAACAACACAGGAACAGAAACAGATTAAATAAGGTCAAGAAATTATATTTCCCACTGTGTAAAATGGCACCTCCTGCTGATGTGCCCATTATAAAAGACAATACATAGTAACTATGTGGATTTGGGCAAAGAGGGAGAGGCGGAACTGGGTTTGGGTGAAATTTAACAGCATCTTGTAAGTACCAAGGGGAGCGTTAATGATTACGTTCTATGTGTGAAATGTGAGGCATTCTTATACCTATAAGAGCACCTCATGCATTCGCAAACAGTCATGTGATTTTTGGATGGCTCCATTGACACTCATTGTGCAACCAAAATTATATCAGCAGCTTGAATACATGAAACGGCCGAGATGTGGCGACTCATAGGGGTGCGCGCGCAATGTTCTTACAGTGCCTTGTGTGTTTCTGCTCCCCAGAGTAAGAAAACCAAACCCAAGGTGCACATCATGCTTTCCAAGAGGGACCTGAGGCAGCAGAAGGAGAAAGAGGAGATCGGGGCGAGGAGCGAGAAGACAGTCCGCAAGCTGCTGGGACGCCTGTACACAGACAGGGCTTACCTGGCGACGTTGCTCAAGGATGAAGGTTTCTATTTTGCACCCTTTAGTGGGGAACATCCATGTGGCTTAGGGGGTGATCCTGGCCATCTCATCGCGCCCAATACAACCATCTCATTTCCCTGCCCGCCCCCTCCCCCCTCCCGCCGCATGCTGGAATCCGCTACCAGGCTTCAGCTGCAAAGCTCCCTCTTCTGCAGGTGCTCGTGCTGGGAGGATAGTTTAAGCAGTTTGGGTCATCCCAGCTTGCACTTTGAGCATAAATTAGAAGACTCTCGACAGGGATCAGCTTCTTAACTTTCTTGGTGTTGCTTAGGTTCTGCACTCCCAGCTGCCTCCCTGTAGGGACCGAAGGGGGTCTGCAACATCTCCAGGTATTCCAAACCACATTCGGCTGTAGAAGAGTGTTTTGCAAACAGCCTCTCAGCCCAGATTTCGTCTATCCCAGGGTTTCTGCCACCTTGCTTCTCTGGGAGAAACCTGTGATAAAACAGGCCCAAAGTGAAGTCTGAGGTACCTCTGGGGAGACAAATGTCTTGACATTGAAAGAGAGAGAGGGAGAGACAGATCTTCCTGCTGCCCATATGTGACTTTTCTTACATCTGCAGAATTTGCTGGTTAAAAGCTCTTTCCTTGTACGTACCCGGATCAGTCCAGATGCCCGGGTTTATGCATCCCTGCCAGCAGATGGAGACAGAGAAAAGTTTCACTGACACTGCTTCATAAACCCCAGTGCCACCTGCAGTTCCTCAGTATTTTCTCTGTCTCCAGCAGATGGCACAGGGTGCTGAACCTGCAGTTCTCCAGTTTTCCTTTTACAAGTTTTTTGAGCCTTCCTCCCGGGGGTTCTTTGTTTTTTCTCATTAGGATTCCTTGTGAGTCCTACCCCGTCTGGTAGAGCAGACGGGCCAGGGGTTGTTACCCTTATGTGTGCCTGTCTGTGCGCCCGTGGGGGGTACATCTGGTTGTCCAGATCCCTCCCCTCACGAGGCCATCCAGGCGGCTGCAGGCTCTGCAGGGATTTTTTGGTTCCCCTGTTCCTAAGGCTACCTGTTCTTTTTTTCATCAGGTTTTAAGTCTCAGTGCAGTTTATTTTTTTGATAAAGTTTATTAAAAAAAAAAAAAGAAGAAGGGCTGAGTAAGGCAGACGGCAGCACAGCTCTGCGGGCGACTTCCTCCTTGGTTCCCGGTAAGATCTGCTGCGAGGGAGGCTATTTTATTTTGGGTCTTTCCTCCGTCTTCCTGCCTTCCCGCATGGCAGTTTTTTTCCTTTCCATCCCCCAGCATGACCCGAGGTACCGCGTGCCAAGCCTGTGGCTCAGTGCGCTCGCGACTCAGTGCGCTCTGTGCCACTTGCTCAGAGGGCGGGGAGAGCTCCTCTGGGACTCCTCCACCTGCAAAACGGTGGCGCTGTTCTGGCAATTCGGCAGCTATTTTAGACCGTGGCTCTGTCCAGGGTGCTGTTTCCTCCTCCTAGGGCGCAGGAACGGCGGCCATTTTTTATTTTTCGGCAGCTGTTTCCACACCGTTGGGGAGAGTGGGGGAGTGTCCGCCACATTTGTCTCCAGCCCATTCCGACTTTGGGGTCGATCCGGGGGGGGGGGGGGGGGCGGACTAGAGGGGGAGGAAATCGCAGGTCGGCCTGGTGCTGCCGCTGGCCCTGAGGGGGCTGGGGCAGTGAGAATGTTCTCCCCGGAGTTTGTCTTGTTGCTGCTTGAGGCCTTTTTGGCCAGTAAACAGCCTGAACGTGGAGTCTTTTGTCATAGGTCTGAGCAGGCACTGACTGGGGGAAATTCACTGTCTGGCTCCAGGTCGGCACTGGGTGTCAGGTCTCATTTGCCCCCGGTTCAGAGGCATTCTGCACCTCCTTCGGCAGACCGATCTATCAGATATGGCCCTGATGACTCCGGAGATGCGCCCCGGGAATCTGGTGAGGAGCCTGATCCAGGGATACCGGCGGGTCCAGATGATCCGGCAACCGGTGATACTTTGCTGGGAGATGATCCCGGGGTTCCTAGTCTCGGGTCTGAGGACACAAACGAGGTCCGCCTGTTCCGAAGGGAGGAATTAGATGTGTTGTTCCCTTTGGCGTTTCAGGAGTTGGGTGTTAAGATGCCCCAAAGTGATTCGGATTTAGAAGGAGCGGATCCTGTCCTTGATGGGGTGAGAGGTCCCCCGGCTTCCTTTCTGTACCATAAGTCGGTTAGGAAGTTGGTAGAAGCGGAGTGGGGGACACCTGATGCTTCTCTGAAGGTTGGTAGGACCTTGGGGAAGCTTTCTCCACTTCCAGAGGAGGACTTGGAAGGTTTTGTTCTCCCTAAGGTCAATGCAGTGGTGTCCGCGGTTACTAAAAGGACCACTATTCCCATTGTGGGTTCTGCCGCTTTGAAGGATATACAAGCCGCAAATTGGAGGTGCACTTCAAGTGGATTTTTTAGGTCTCTGCTTTGGGATTGCGTGCAGCGAGTTGTTCAAGCTTCGTGCAAAGGGCGTGCCTCCATTGGGTGCAGCAGCTGCAGGACCTCCTTCTGAAGTTGGGAGAACACATGGACCATGCCGAGCAAATAGAAGCGGCTGTTGCGTTCGGGGCAGATGCTCTCTATGATTTGGTGTGTACGTCCTCTAGGGCGATGGTTTCGGCGGTCGCAGCCAGAAGATTGCTCTGGTTGTGTAACTGGTCAGTGGATGTCTCCTCCAAAATGCAGTTAGGGTCTTTGCCTTTCAAGGGTCGTCTATTGTGCGGGGACGATGTCAAACAGCTGATTCAGTTTCTCGGGGAGAACAAGCTGCTACGTTTACCTGAGGATAAGCTTAAGGCGAAAAGTTTTTTCAGGCCCGGTCTCGGTTCCATTCCGATAGGAGATCCAGGCCAGTGCAGGCCGCCCCTGGCTCTTAGAAGTCATTCTCCCCTAGGGGGAATTCTTGGGGGCAGTCCTTTCGGGGGGAGTTCCTGGCTTCCCTGGATCTCAAGGAGGCCTATCTGCATATTCACCCGGAGTCACAGCGTTTTCTTCGGTTCATGGTCCAGGGCTAACATTTTCAATTTTGGGCCCTTCCTTTCAGTCTGGTCACAGCCCCACGCATCTTCACCAAAGTGATGATGATGGTAGTGGTGGCACTTCGGAAGGAAGGTCTCCTAGTACATCCTTATCTAGACGACTGGCTTATCAGAGCAAAGTCGGAAACTCTATGTCTTCAGTCAGTCTGCAGAGTATTAGATGCCCTTCAATCTGTCGGCTGGGTTGTGAATGTGGCCATGAGTCATTTGACTCCGACGCAATCCCTGGAGTACCTGGGCACGAGGTTCGACACACTGATAGGCAAAGAATATCTTTCGGGAGAAAGAGTACTCAATCTTTGGAATCGTGTTCGCTGGTTGTTGCAGTTGCGAGTTCCCAGAGTGTGGGATTATTTACAAGTTCTGGGCTCGATGACTTCAACCTTAGAGTTAGTTCCCTGGGCGTTTTTCCATATGAGGCCACTGCAAAGGGCGCTTCTGGCACATTGGAAGCCAATATCAGAGGAATTTCACTTGCCGTTACCTCTCAAGGGGGCAGCCATGGAGAGTCTATCTTCGTGGCTTCAGACTCCCAATCTCTTGCGCGGGATGGACCTCGAGATTCCGGACTGGGTGATAGTGATGACCGATGCCAGCCTATCTGGCTGGGGAGAGGTTTGTCAATGTCATTCAGTCCAGGGTTTCTGGTCTGCGAAAGAGTCTGCATGGTCTATCAACCAGTTAGAGTGTCATAGTGGATAACACATTGAAATCGTCGGTTCAGTGTGCTGCGGCAGTCAAAAAAGCAGACAGAATGTTGGGAATTATTAGAAAGGGAATGGTGAATAAAACGGAAAATATCATAATGCCTCTGTATCGCTCCATGGTGAGACCGCACCTTGAATACTGTGTACAATTCTGGTCGCCGCATCTCAAAAAAGATATAATTGCGATGGAGAAGGTACAGAGAAGGGCTACCAAAATGATAAAGGGAATGGCACAGCTCCCCTATGAGGAAAGACTAAAGAGGTTAGGACTTTTCAGCTTGGAGAAGAGACGACTGAGGGGGGATATGATAGAGGTGTTTAAAATCATGAGAGGTCTAGAACGGGTAGATGTGAATCGGTTATTTACTCTTTCGGATAGTAGAAAGACTAGGGGGCACTCCATGAAGTTAGCATGGGGCACATTTAAAACTAATCGGAGAAAGTTCTTTTTTACTCAACGCACAATTAAACTCTGGAATTTGTTGCCAGAGGATGTGGTTAGTGCAATTAGTATAGCTGTGTTTAAAAAAGGATTGGATAAGTTCTTGGAGAAGTCCATTACCTGCTATTAAGTTCACTTAGAGAATAGCCACTGCCATTAGCAATGGTAACATGGAATAGACTTAGTTTTTGGGTACTTGCCAGGTTCTTATGGCCTGGATTGGCCACTGTTGGAAACAGGATGCTGAGCTTGATGGACCCTTGGTCTGACCCAGTATGGCATTTTCTTATGTTCTTATGTTCTTAGAGACCAGGGCGGACTGTCTTGCCTTGAGGGAGCTCTTACTGTTAGTAAAAGGTTGCTCGGTTCGGATGCTTTCAGACAATGTGACAGCAGTTGCGTATATCAATTGGCAGGGCAGAACCAAGAGTCAGGCTGTAGCTCAGGCAGCACAAGTCTTGATTCATTGGGTGGAATTCCATCTAGAGCGGATAGCTGCGTCTCACATATTCAAGTGGATTTTCTAAGTCGCACTCAGTTTGATCCAGGTGAGAGAGAATTGTCGGAAGCCACAATGCAGCTGATCTGGAGGCGTTGGGAGTCTCCTCACATGGATTTGATGACGACTCTTCAGAATGCCAAGGTGTTTCAATTCTTCAGTCGAAGGCGGCAGCAGCACGGAGCCGAAAGCTTCGACACTCTAGTTCTGCCTCGGCCTCAGGGGGTTCTGCTTTATGTGTTCCCTCCTTGGCTGTTGGTGGCACGGTTTTGCGTCGCATAGAAAGAATTCACGGGGAAGTGATTTTGGTCACTCTGGAGTGGCCAGGGCATCCGAGGTTTGCGGATCTCATCAACATGGTGGTGGACGGCCCGATTTGTTTCGGGCATCTAAAGGGCCTTCTTCGTCAGGGCCCCATATTTACAGACCAGGCCGATCACTTTTGTCTAGTGGCTTGGCTTTTGAGAGGCGGAGATTGAAGCGTAAGGGTTATCCGGATTCTGTTGTCACCACCTTGTTGCAAGCCAGGAGACAGTACTAATCTGGCTTATGTTAGAGTCTGACAGGTGTTCGAGTCTTAGTGTACGGCTCATGGAGTCCATGCCCTCCAGTCCTCCATTCCCGATGTTTGTCTTTTCTGTAAGAGGGTTTTGCTAAGGGCTTATCTCCGAGTTCCCTTAGAGTTCAGATGGCAGCCTTGGGCAGCCTTCGGGGCAAAGTTAGGAATTCCGCTATTTCAGCTCATCCGGATGTGGTCAGGTTCCTCAGAGGAACGAGGAATTTGCAGCCTCCAGTTAGAAGAGTTTGTCCAGCCTGGAACCTTAATCTGGTCCTCCAAGATCTATGTGCGGCGCCTTTCGAGTCTTTGCGGATTTCAGAGTTACAGGCTTTGTCCTGTTGGGATTCCTTCCTTCAAATTTTGGACTCGGGAGTTTCATTAAGGATGGTGCCTTCCTTTTTGCCTAAAGTGGTTTCTGCATTTCATGTGACCCAGACGGTGGAGCTTCCCTCCTTTCCGGTGGTAGAGACATCCGTTCCACTTGCGAAGGAGCTCAAGCGGTTAGATCAGGGGTCAGGAACCTTTTTGGCTGAGAGAGCCATAAACGCCACATATTTTAAAATGTAATTCCATGAGAGCCATACAATATGTTTAAAACTAAATACAAGTAAATGTGTGCATTTTATGTAAGATCACACTTTTAAAGTACAATAAGTCTCTGAAAATATTACACCAGGCCTTAAGACACCAATACATCTCCTATTAGGAAAACGGACCAAGTCAGGCTGCTATAGAGTCCTACACAGAAACTACACGCCAGCAGAAAACCTCACCTGAATCACGTGCTGTCCCTCACCTAACATAGAATAAAGAGACCAAAACGCATAACAAGAAGCATGCAGAAAAAACTGAATTGGAAACTGCAACAAGCCAGAGTCTCTGTATGCAGTGTAACAAAGGAAAAAAGAAACATCACACATCCTACAAAAATTTTTTTGCTCTGCATACCTGGGAACGTTTGATATCCAGGTGTCCTGAGATTGTTCTGAATTAGCAGGAGGTGGGGTGGTTTGCTTGGAACTTTCTCCTCTCTCAGTCACATACCAGCGCTCTCTCTCACACTGGCTCTCAATGACACACCTATACACACATGCTCTCAGTCACTCACATATACAAATGTTTTTTCTCTCTCACTTATATAGGCTCTTAATTACACATTTACACACATGCTGTCTATCTTTTCACGCTTACACACACACAGGCTTTCAATCACATAAATACATGCTGTCTTTTTCTCTCACACACAGACTCTCATTCACATGCTTACAAACATGTCCTCTCTTTCTCTTATTTACACACAGGCTCTCAATCACATACTCACATGCTCCCTCACCTAAATCAGCTCTCAATCACACACAGACACACATGGTCTCTCTCTCTCATTTAAACACAGGCTCTCAATCACATACTCACATGCTCCCTCACCTAAATCAGCTCTCAATCACACAGACACACATGGTCTCTCTCTCTCATTTAAACACAGGCTCTCAATCACATACTCACATGCTCCATCACCTAAACCAGCTGTCAATCAGACACAGACACACATGATCTCTCTCTTACTTATACACACAGGCTCTTAATCATACATACACATGATCTCTCTCACACACAAAGGATCTCAATCATACACACATACTCTTTCAAACAAACAGGTTTTCAATTACAAACTTACACATACAGGTTCCCAATGGTAAACTTACATTCATGCTCTCTCTCTCACAGGCAGGATCTCAATCACAGACATACTCTCTTTCACATATACAGGCTCTCAATCATTCACATACATGCAATCTCTCACTCACACACACAGGATCTCAAACACACATGCTTGCTCGCTCATTCACACTCTCTCTCCCCCTCCCCCCCCCCCCCCCCCCCCCCGGGAACTCGCGGCAGCAGCAGCCACCTCCCAACGCTAACCTCCTTCATTTTCAGCCCTCGCGGAGGCGAAGGCGGAGTCCCATCGGCCGCGGTTGAAGATTTTCATTTTCCTCCGAGCCGCGCTGCAGTCTTCTTCCTGTCGGACACTAGCGTGCCTGCGCGGGTCTTCCCGCGCAGGCACCCGATGACTCCAGCGCTGGCACCCGGCTGACACCCGATGACTCCCACGCAGGCACCCGGATGACTCCAGTCGGCGTGCTCTCTTCTCCTCCCCCCCGCGGCCCGGAAGAGGAAGTGGTGAGCATCGGGTGCCTGCGCGGAAGAAGAGACCACACTAGTGTGGTCTCTTCTTCCCGCGCAGGCACCCGATGCTCTCCACTTCCTCTTCCGGGCCGGGGGGGGGGGAGGAGAAGAGAGCACGCCGGTGCCGCTGACTCCAGCTGTCCTGCCGCGTTCCGCCCGGGCTGACAGCATTTTAAGCCCGGGTGGCGGAGGACCGGGGAGCAGCTGGGTCAGCGGGGAACCGCGAAGTATGGCGACACTTGTCTGCGAGCCAGATGCAGCCCTCAAAAGAGCCATATCTGGCTCGCGAGCCATGGGTTCCCGACCCCTGGGTTAGATGTTCAACGAGCTCTTTTGCGCTATCTTGAGGTGACAAATGATTTCAGGAGGTCCGATCACCTTTTTGTTTTGTGGAGCGGCACGAACTGAGGTTTCAAGGCTTAAAAGGCTACTATTGCACATTGGTTGAAGGAGGCTATTGGTTCCACTTACATTACTGCCAGACGGGAGGTTCTGGAGGGCTTACAGGATCATTCTACACGGTTGCAGGCGACCGACCACCTGGGCAGAGGCACAACTGGTGTCTCCTCAAAAAATTTGCAGAGCAGCGACTTGGAAATCGTTGCATACTTTTGCGCAGCACTATCGTTTGAATTTGGGAGATCCAGGTTCTCCTTCTTTTGGCAAAAGTGTTCTGCCAGGTCCCACCCTGTGTAGGGAAGCTACACAGGGTGGGACCTGTGTAGCTTCCAGGTCCCACCCTGTGTAGGGAAGCTCTGGTACATCCCAGGCGTCTGGACTGATCCGGTTATGTACAGGGAAAGGAAAATTGGTTCTTACCTGCTAATGTTTGTTCCTGTAGTACTACGGATCAGTCCAGAATGTTTCCTGGAGGTGGAGAGTCACCCGCTCAGCATATTGTCTTATGCGTACAGATTTGTTAGCAGCATGTTTATAGTTTTGCATTTTTTACTTCGTTGGTTTTTGCAGTGAAGTTTTTTGCTTGGATACAGATCTATTGTTATGTTTTGGTATGGATGTGAACCCTGGGCCAAGGTGAGAGATGTCTCCGCCCGGCCTGTGCGCGGTCTCAGTAGCTAGGGCACATCTGTAGGATAGACTTTATTAGGGAGAGAGAGAGAGCATAACTCGTGGAGCAGAGAATGCAGTTAAAGGTGCAGTTCTGGAGCAGAACCCATGGAGCAGGTAATGTAGTCAAAGTACAGTTCTTGAGCTGAGGGTATTCCCAGGGTGACACCTCAGATGTGACGATCCATTAGTGGCCCGCAGCGCGGGGTACGCTGAAGATGACTGTACGGTGATGATGGTGTTGAGGTAGTCTGAGGTCCTGGAGCTCAGAAGGTACTTGATGATGAAGAAACTATCCTGCAGCGCAGGGTAAGGTGTAGCGAATCCTGCTGGTGGAGACGCGTTAGTGGCCCAAGGCACGGGGTACACCGCGGGGAATACCAGCAAGGCTTGGCAGAGATGAGCGAAGTGGTACTCACGAGGAATGGTTCCCAGAGGTCAAGGCAGGAAGACCCTCCGAGGAGTGGATAGCCTAACATAGAAACATAGAAACATAGAAATGACGGCAGAAGAAGACCAAATGGCCCATCTAGTCTGCCCAGCAAGCTTCACACATATTTTCTCTCATACTTATCTGTTTCTCTTAGCTCTTGGTTCTATTTCCCTTCCACCCCCACCTTTAATGTAGAGAGCAGTGATGGAGCTGCATCCAAGTGAAATATCTAGCTTGATTCGTTAGGGGTAGTAGCCGCCTCAATAAGCAAGCTGCACCCATGCTTATTTGTTTTACCCAGACTATGTTATTAGCCCTTATTGGTTGTTTTTCTTCTCCCCTGCCGTTGAAGCAGGGAGCTATGCTGGATATGCGTGACGTATAAGTCTTCTCCCATGCCGTTGAAGCAGAGAACTTTGCTGTATATGCATTGAAAGTGAAGTATCAGGCACATTTGGTTTGGGGTAGTAACCGCCGTAACAAGCCAGCTACTCCCCGCTTTGTGAGTGCGAACCCTCTTTTCTTCTCCCCTGCCGTTGAAGCAGAGAGCTCTGCTGGATGTGTGAAGTATCAGTTTTTCTTCTCCCCTGCCGTTGAATCAGAGAACTTTGCTGTATATGCATTGAAAGTGAAGTATCAGGCTTATTTGATTTGGGGTAGTAACCGCCGTAACAAGCCAGCTACTCCCCTCTTTGTGAGTGTGAATCCTTTTTTCCACATTTCCTCTTGCTGTTGAAGCTTAGAGCGATGTTGGAGTCACCGTAAGCCTGTGTATGTTTATTTAATAAGGGTATTGACTCCAGGCAGTAGCCATCATTCTGGCGAGTCACCCACTCTTCATTGGCAGCCTCTTGACTTTATGGATCCACAGTGTTTATCCCACGCCCCTTTGAAGTCCTTCACAGTTCTGGTCTTCACCACATCCTCCAGAAGGGCATTCCAGGCATCCACCACCCTCTCCGTGAAGAAATACTTCCTGACATTGGTTCTGAATCTTCCTCCCTGGAGCTTCAAATCGTGACCCCTGGTTCTGCTGATTTTTTTCCTTCGGAAAAGGTTTGTCGTTGTCTTTTGATCATTAACACCTTTCAAGTATCTGAAAGTCTGTATCATATCACCTCTGCTCCTCCTTTCCTCCAGGGTGTACATATTTAGATTCTTCAATCTCTCCTCGTACGTCATCCGATGAAGATCCTCCACCTTCCTGGTCGCCCTTCTCTGTACCACCTCCATCTTGTCTTTGTCTTTTTGAAGGTACGGTCTCCAGAACTGAACACAGTACTCCAGGTGAGGCCTCACCAAGGACCTGTACAAGGGAATAATCACTTCCCTTTTCTTACTCGATATTCCTCTCTCTATGCAGCCCAGCATTCTTCTGGCTTTAGCTATCGCCTTGTCACATTGTTTCGCCGACTTCAGATCATTAGACACCATCACCCCAAGGTCCCTCTCCTGCTCCGTGCACATCAGCCTTTCCCCCCCCATCGAATACAGTTCATTCGGATTTCCACTCCCCATATGCATGACTTTGCACTTCTTGGCATTGAATCTCAGCTGCCATATCTTCGACCACTCTTCCAGTTTCCTTAGATCCCGTCTCATTCTCTCCACTCCTTCCGGCGTGTCCACTCTGTTGCAGATCTTAGTGTCATCCGCAAAAAGACAAACCTTACCTTCTATCCCGTCCGCAATGTCGCTCACAAAGATATTGAACAGGACCGGTCCCAACACCAATCCTTGCGGTACACCACTTAAAACCGCTCTCTCTTCAGAGAAGGTTCCATTTACCATCACACATTGTCTTCTGTCCGTCAACCAATTTGCAATCCAGGTCACCACCTCGGCACTCACTCCCAAGCTTCTCGTTTTATTCACCAGTCTCCTGTGCGGAACCGTATCAAAAGCTTTGCTGAAATCCAAGTATATGATATCGAGTGCTCTTCCTCTATCCAATTCCTTGGTTACCCAGTCAAAAAAGTCAATCAGATTTGTCTGACAGGATCTTCCTCTGGTGAATCCATGCTGCCTCTGGTCCATCAATTCTCTGGACTGTAGATAGTTCACTATTCTCTCTTTCAACAGTGACTCCATTACTTTTCCCACCACTGAAGTGAGGCTAACCGGTCTGTAGTTACCAGCCTCCTCTCTGTTCCCACTCTTGTGAAGAGGGACCACCACCGCTCTTCTCCAATCACTCGGCACCACTCCCGTTTCTAGGGATCTATTGAACAGGTCGCACAGCGGTCCCGCCAGCACATCTCTGAGCTCCCTCAGTATCCTTGGATGAATCCCATCAGGCCCCATGGCTTTGTCCACTTTCAGATTCTTTAGCTCTTCCCATACATTATCTACTGTAAATGGATTTTCCTCTGTTCCGCTTCCCTCCAGTTTCTTGTTGTGTAGAGATGGTCCTTCTCCAGGGTCTTCTTTAGTGAACACAGAGCTGAAGTATTCGTTTAATATTTCTGCCATTTCTTCGTCTCCCTCCACACATTGATCATTTCCACCTTTCAATTTCACTATACCACTTTGGACTTTTCTCTTTTCGCTGATGTATCTGAAAAATGTTTTGTCACCATATTTTATCTCCTTGGCAATCCTCTCTTCTGCTTGACTTTTGCCAACTTGATTAATTTCTTAGTCTCCCTCAGTTGAATCAGATATTCTTCTTTGTGCTCCTCCCTTTGGGATCTTTTGTATTTCTTGTATGCAGTTCTTTTAGCTTTAATTTTGTCAGCCACCTCCTTTGAGAACCAGATAGGTTTCATTTTTCTTTTGCTTTTCTTTACATTTCTAACATATAGAGCAGTTGCCTTGGCGATTGCTCCTTTTAGATTGGTCCACTGTTGATCCACATCTCTCTCATTTTCCCATCCATTTAGTTCTTCCTCTAGGTACTTCCCCATTTCCTCAAAGTCTGTGTTTTTGAACTGTAAAACTCGGGTCTTTGTGGTTCTTTTCCCTATTCTTTTAGTGATATTAAACCATACCGTTTGATAGCAAGGCTTGGCAGAGATGAGCGAAGTGGTACTCACGAGGAATGGTTCCCAGAGGTCAAGGCAGGAAGACCCTCCGAGGAGTGGATAGCCTAAGAACGCAGACGAGCCCCCAAGGAGCGGGTACTCAGAGTGTTCACACACCGAGACCGGAACAGGAACCGGAAGTCCAAGGAGAAGCGGATTCAGCAACGAGAAGAACTCCTTGCTAACTCGTAGGAGCATTGGGCCAGTCTATTTAAGTACAGGTAGTGAGATGATGTCATGCGGAGGGGACGCCCCCAAGGTTCCCGCAATGACATGTACATACCCTGTTTCCCCGAAAATAAGACAGTGTCTTATATTAATTTTTGCTACCAAAGATGCACTAGGCCTTATTTTCAGGGGATGTCTAATACCGTTGAGCTCCTAGCTGCCCCTGCGTCAGCCATGTCCCACCAGTGTGCTGTCAGAGAGAGGTAAGAGTGTGCAGCATTCATGGTAGTCAGCTTGGGCTGACTCTGCTGCTTTTGAACCTCTGCACACTGCTTGGAAGGGGTCCCCCGATGGTACTGCCACCATCCCCAGATGTCAGTAATCTTGCTGCCACTGTCACTGCTGCCACATGGCTATTGGGGAGGCGCCGATTGCTGCTAATGACACTGAAGCCCATTCTGCTGCCTCCTCTGTGCAGGCCCCGTGGGCTTCCACTTTCTCCATGCTGATCTCGTACATTGTGAGATCTGCATAGAGAAAGTGCTATTCTTGCACATTCCCAAAGATTACATGTGCCAATCACTAAAAAGTAATTTATTTTTTTTTTACCTTTGCTGGCTGATGTTAGTTTTCTAATCGGTTGGTCACAGGCTTTTTTTTTTTCCACCTTCCCTTTCTTATTTTTTTGCCAATTCCTTTTATATTGTCCTTTTTTCTTCCGTATTTCTTTTCTCTCCGTCTTCTTCCCTCAAACACAGTCAGGTTCTCATTCTCACATGCATTTCTCTCTCTCTCACACACAGAGACCCTCACTGTCACATGCTGTCTCTCATACAATCATTCATACACACAGTCTCTCACACACACACACAGGCTCTCTCACATGCTCTCTCACATGCTGCCTCTGCAAACATTCAGATCCTCACTCCCACACACAATCTCTCAACTCATCTCATACACGCACGCACCCTCTACAGACCCTCAGCCTCTCTCTCACCTCTGGGCCTCCTCTTCGCGGGTCGCCGCAGGATGGGCTCTGCAGCAGCCCTGAACTTCTCGGGCCTCTTCCTCGGCCCTGCTACCGGGCCTCTTCCTCTTCTTGGGCCGCTGCGACTTGGGATTCGCAGCAGCCCGCGGCGGCTCCTCTTCTGTACGCGCTGATGCTCTTTCTCCTTCCTGCCCACGCGGCTCCGGCAACGTTTACTTCCGGGGCCGCACAGGCAGGAAGGAGGAAGAGCATCAGCGCATTCGAACGCGATCTTTTTCTTCGGGCAAGGAGGCTCAGCGGCCGCATGAGCCTCCTTGCGCCCGGGCGCATCGGCTCCCCTCCGGATACCACTGCTCGCGTCTGCCCCTAATACTTTGGAAACTTTATTTAAAAAAAAAAAAAAAAAAAATGATGTCACAGGATTGACCGGCCCACCGGGGGAAGGCCGATCCCCCGATAGGTCAATCCGCCCCTGTTTACAAGGGATGTCTTACTTTCGGGGGAGGTCTTATATTTAAGAATTCGGCAAAATCCCTACTAGGTCTTATTTTTGGGGGATGTCTTATTTTCGGGGAAACACGGTAGGTGGCCTATGCACGCACGCGCCTAAGTGACTCCAGAAGCAAGATGGCGGTCGCGAAGCCATCCCGGGAATGTCAGGGAGGTCGGTGGTGACTGGCGGAGGCCACCATTCTTCCGAGAATTGATGGTGCAGTGAAAAAAGAGGTAAGCATGAGAGGTCGCAGCCGTCTGCGACCGACGGGCACAACATCTATACTGAGGAACTGCAGGTGGCACTGGGGTTATGAAGCAGTGCCAGTGAAACTTTTCTCTGTCTCCATCTGCTGGCAGGGATGCATAAACCCAGGTGTCTGGACTGATCCGTGGTACTACAGGAACGAAAATTAGCAGGTAAGAACCAATTTTCCTTTTACTGCACCCAGTTACTGCACAGAGAAAACAGAACATGGTCTTTGTGGAGTGAGATCGGCAGAAGATGGGAGAGCTACTCTGTGCTCATGTCAGCTACTGTCTAATGACACCAGTTCCAAAAAGAACACAGCCTCATCTTCGAATGGCATGTCCACTCTGCAGTAACAAACGTTAAAGCACAGAGGATTTTAAACAGAATGCAGCTGGGCACTCACATGTGGGCACCCTAAAGGTCTCCGGTGTGGAGTGACTTCTGCCACGGGCTGGGGTGTTTTAATGGCGTCACTGCACCGTTTTGGGTGGGCGGGAGGTTCATGCTGACGATGCCACGACCCCTCTCTTTCTCTCACTGACCATGGCCACTTGTGTGTTTGCGCAGACCTGGTGAGTGGCAACAGCAGAACGGGGATGAAGCTCCGAAACCTGATCATGGGTGGCATCACCTACCTGGACACCCGCACCGAGTTCTGGCGGCAGCAGAAGCCCATCTATGCCCGGGACAGGGATCGCAGGCTCATGCAACAAAAGTGGAGCAGGAACAAAAAGTCGAAACCCTCCGACCCCACCCGCTACATCCTGAAGAGCCTGGATGAGATTGACCTAAGTAAGTAAGCTCTTCTGAGCAGGGACTGGCCCTTATGTTTTCTGTACAGCACTGCTTACTTTCAGAAACGCTACAGAAGTGATAAGCACTGGTAGAAGTACCAAGTAACGCCTCCACAGCCCCTGCTCTCTATAGATTTCTCGGGGAGCCTGTTGCTAGGGGTTACCCGATGGCCGCATTACCCCTGCTGTGTCAGTGGGCTTGCGGCGAGGCAGTTTTTCACTTGGACTAGATGAAAAGATTAAAAAAGATGAGGCAAAAACAGGAGTGGGGCGAGCTAGATGTGAGGATTTGATTCCACCTGATGAAGCGCTGGGCCGGAAAGCACAGAAAGATGGGGAAAGCCCAGGCAGAGCTAAGAAGGACATATCGGGGGGGGGGGGGGGGGGGGGGGGGGGGGGGGGAAGGGGTAGGGGGAGTGGATTAGCTTGGGATCTTGTATCTTTATCTAGTCAAGGAGCAAAACAAAAATTGTCCTGGATGAGGAGTGATATCCTGCAGGCAGTGACACTGTGGCTGGCAGCTGGGAGATATCCTGAACAGGAATAACTGGACAGACTGGGTTGGCTGTTGGTCTTTTTTTTCTGCCATCATCTGCTATGCTACCTGCCCGGAGCTCAGCTGGAAGTGATGTCACGCAACGTGGGTTTCTTGCTTCCCAGTCCAGGCAGAGCCAGTGCTGGTTTCATCTCATTGCATGCTGAGAGGTCAGAATTACATCTGCACACATGCGATGGACTAAAAGCCAGGACGGTTGAAATAAGCACAGCCACTTCTGTGCCCCTCCGGCCTTCTGCCCACAGCAGCCGGGACCTCTCTGACTTCTCCCTCTCTGCCCTTGGCAGTGCTGACCCATGGCAACCCCGATGGAAGCTGCAAAAAGGCCCAGCACGTGCTGAAGCGGGTGGAGCAGTGGACAGACGAAGACGTCCCTAACCGGCATGAGCTGATCGGGAACCTGTACAGCTGCATCGGAAATGCTCAGATCGAAATGGAGCAAATGGAGGCAGCTCTACAGAGCCAGAAGAAAGACCTGGAAATTGCAGAGAAATAGTGAGTACGTCCCATCGATTTGCACCTCTACTTGGGGAGTAGCATAGCCAGAACTGAGTTTTGGGTGGAAACAAGGTTAACAGGGGTGGGCAGTAAGCATACAGGTCTGAACCCTACTAGCTGTACTCTTATTGATAAATAATGCCTTAGCATGCAGCTTACAATGAGTTCCTAAGTAGTCTACAACAGCCCTTATGAATGCATCAGGAGTGAAACTTTTTAGAATATTTTAAGTCTATTATTTCAAGCACTTACCAGCATTAAAAATTCCTTATTAATCTGTATTAATTTATTTTATATTTATTGAAATTAATTAAATGAAAAGAATATCAGGTAAAAAGCAAAGAACACAAACATCAGTTCCCTGTACGTACCTGGATCAGTCCAGACTGCTGGGTTTTGCCTCCCTTCCAGCAGATGGAGACAGAGAAAAACTTGAAGAGCGCCCCCTCTTAGTGCTACCTGCGTCCCTTCAAAATTTCTCTGTCTCCAGCAGCTGAAGGTGGCAGAACCTGCTGTCCTGATCTGAAATTTAAAAAAAAAAGAGAAGAAAAGAAAGAGATCAGAGGGGGTTTTCTCCAGTGGACCTAAGGTTTGATCAAGCAAGTTTAAAAAAATAAAAACAGAAGAAGGAGTTTTCCAGTGCCATCCTCCCAGGGGGTAGGCAGGTCCTAGTGGGACCACCCCCCCTGGTTGCAGGCTGAGCTAGGGGTTAGATGCCCAGTAGCTCTTGGACCTGGAGTGACACAGCCTGGCTGGGGTCCCAGAGAACTTAGATTCCTCTGGTGAGGTAAAAAAAAAAGCTAAAGAAAGAGATGGTTACAAACGCTGGCAAATGACCTTTTTTATTTCTTTCAGCACGTTTGACTGTCACTTCGGAGGGTTTGAGCCATATTTTTTTCGGCTGTTTATAGCGTGCTCCTTGCCTGCCTGCCATGCTGCATGCGACGCGATGCTCTACCTGCGGGGAGCCGGCAACGCAGCTCTCCCGTGATGGTATTTGTTCGAGGTGTCTCCCCGGTGGGGAGGGCCTATCGGCGGCAACAGGGAGGACGGCGCGGGTCATCAGCTGCTTACTCGGGGGAGACGGCCGGACCCGTTCCCGCTAAGCGCGGGAACAGTGGCCATTTTGCATACCTTGCATGCCGCTGAGACGCAGGCAATTGGGGGAGGGGAGATTCCGTCTCCACTTTCTCCTCCCGATTTAAGTCCTGAGGGGCCTCAGGACTCGTTGCAGGGTCTGCAGGAGGATTTGCTGACACACCCCCCCCCCCGGGGGGGGGGACACCTCTGAAGCCTCAGGCCTCCTATACGGCGGACTTTGTGCTGTTAATGCATAAAGCTTATCTGGCCAGCCTTTCTCAGCAGGACGATCCAACCGGCCCAAGGACACATTCACAGTGTGCAGGGCCCCCTCCTCAGAAGATTCCCAGGCTGGCAGAGCCGCAAGAGGCTATTAGGATTTGTGTGCTCCAGGATCAGGGGAATCCGGGGGTCCCGGACCTGCCGGAGATCACTCTCTCGGATCTGCTGCCAGGTCCAGTCCCGGACCAGGACGGTGACCCTCACAGATATGTTCCGGTGGAGGGTGATGACCCGCGGGTGCTTCACTTGTTCCAGAGGGATGAGTTGGATCCACTGATTCCGCATGTCCTAGCCGAACTAGGGATTGCGCCTCCCCGAGAGGTCCAGGGTGATGAGACCATAGATCCTGTCCTAGCGGGCTTGTGAAGTCCAGCTAGATCTTTTCCTTTTTATCCGATGCTCCTGCAGCTGATGTTTCAAGAGTGGGATACTCTGGAAGCGGGCCTCCGTGTTGGGCGAGCAATGGACAAGTTCTATCCGTTGCCCGAGGATTCCCTGGAGCTTCTCCAAAGGTGGATGCTTCGGTGTCTGCGGTCACCAAGCGAACAACTATCCCGGTGGCAGGAGCGGCGGCTCTGAAAGATCTACAGGACCAAAAGCTCGAGCTCTATCTCAAGACAATTTTTGAGGTGTCAGCGCTCGGTGTCAGGGCGGCTGTCTGTAGCAGTCTGATGCAACGAGCGAGCCTCAGGTGGGTTCAGCAACTCCTCAGTGCTAGGGATCTTTCTCCTGAAGAAGCAGAGCACGCTGAGTGGTTGGAGGCTGCAGAGGCTTATGGCGTGAATGCTTTATACAATCTTCTCCGTACCTAGTCCCGGACTATGGTATCAGCAGTTTCGTCCAGGAGGCTTCTGTGGCTCCGGAATTGGTCGGCCGATGTTTCTTGCAAGTCTCAGCTGGGAGGACTCCCTTTCAAGGGTAAATTCCTTTTTGGAGAAGATCTGGAGCAGCTCATAAAGTCCTTGGGAGATAATAAGGGGCTTAAACTCCTGGAAGACAAGCCTAAGGGCTGCAAGAATTTCATTACCTCCCGCTCTCGTTTTCGGGGTCAGCGACACTTTTGTCAGAACAGGGCTCTGCCTTTTACACAGCGACAACTATCGGTGAGATCCCAGGCCTGGGCTCACTCCTTCCGTGGTTGCAGATCTTCCCGTGACGGGGTCACCCAAGGCTCTTCAGGGTCCAAGTCCTCCCAATGAGATAGCGCCGACCCATTCCTCCGTCCCAATTATAGGTGGTCGTCTCTCCCTGTATCACGAGGAGTGGGTCAAGATAACGTCGGACCAGTGGGTTCTAAACATCATAGAACATGGTTATGCTTTAAAGTTTACTCGGCCTCTGCTATACCTGTTTTTGGTCTCTCCCTGCGGATCCCCAGTGAAGAAACAGATATTGAAGCAAACCCTCCACCGGCTGGAAGATCTTGGGGCCATTGTTCCAGTTCCTCCAGACGAGTACAGGACCGGGAGATACTCCATCTACTTCGTAGTCCCCAAAAAGGAAGGCTCTTTCCATCCGATTCTGGACCTGGAGAAGATGAACAAAGCCCTCAAGGTGCCACGTTTTCATATGGAAACTCTGCGCTCCGTCATTGCGGCAGTGCAAGGCGGGGAGTTTTTAGCTTTGCTGAATTTAACGGAGGCATATCTGCATATCGGAATCCACAAGGATCATCAAAGGTTTCTGCGCTTCATGGTCCTCGGGAAGCATTATCAGTTTTGGGCCCTCCCATTCGGGTTGGCGACAGCTCCTCGTACCTTCACCAAGGTAATGGTGGTGGTGGCGGCAGCTCTCCGGCAGGAGGGGATACTGGTTCACCCGTATCTGGACGACTGGCTCATTTGGGTGAAGTCGGAGGACCTTTGCAGACTGTCAGTACGCAAGGTATTACATCGCCTACGCTCCCTCGGTTGGGTCATCAATCATCCCAAGAGCCATCTGCTTCTTTCCCAGGACCTGGGAGCACGATTCGATACTCGGGTTGGCAAAGACTTCCTCATGCAGGAATGGATTGTCAAGCTGACGGCTCAGGTTCAACTTCTCTTGTCACTGCCTGTACCCAGGGTTTGGGATTACTTGCAGGTTCTTGGCTCTATGGCATCCACTCTGGAATTGGTCCCCTGGGCCTTCACCTGCATGAGACCTTTACAGAGAGCTTTGCTTTCCCACTGGGATCCAATGTCAGAAGAATTCCAGGTAACTTTGCCACTCACTATTGCGACCATTGCTGCCCGACGTCTCCACTATGCCCACCTTACCTCTTTGGCGACTCCCTCTTTGCTTGATGGAAGATTGGCTGCCGCGGCATCATCTTGCCGACCTCCTCCGGCGTCCCCGGACTGGCTGGACACTGCAATCCGCCATGTTTCCCAGAAGCCTAAGGATGCGTGTGCGACGCAGCCCCGACTCAAGTACCAGCAGTGGCGCGAACCTCAGGGGCGTCCCCCTGAGATGACGTCATCCTCACCGGATACTTAAGGTCTCTGAATTCGCTAACTATTCAAATTAGCAAAGGAAAGGATTACCTAGCTTCCTTCAGGTATCGTTGCGGATGGGATTCGCTCTCCGCATACCTTGCTACTCTGCCTCCTCAAACTTTACCAGAGGTACCTGCTCCTCGGGGGCCTCACTCTCTCTCTTGTTTTTCAGGTCGCAGTCTGAAGCCGGTACTCGCTCCTCGAGGGCCCACGTTCCCGGACTTGCTACTGAATACCACTTCTGCCAGGAAGTCACCGCTGCCTACAACATCTCTCTCTCAAAGCATTCCCTGGAAACAGGTACTCACTCCTCGAGGGCCTAATTCATTTCTAGCTCCTGGGCTGCTTCTAAGAGACTATTGTGTGAGTGTTACCATCAAGGTTCTGTTCCTGAACTCTGCATACCCTGCCTACTCACTATATTCAGTTTCTCTTCAGTTCAGTTATCCAGGAACGCTGTTCCAGTATCTGAGGGACTACAGGGCGCTTCCAGCTCACTACTGCCACCTCTGGTGGTTCAATATACTGTTTAATAAAAAAACTAGTGTGTGTCTGTCTCCAAACTCTGAACCTGACCGGTGGTCCCTCTCGGGATCTTCCCCGGGGGCGAGGTCATCTGCCACCGGCCCAAGGATCCACCCACAACTGTCTCAAACACTAACACTCACAGAGCCTGCCAGGTCCAGTCTTGGTTGGTGGCTTGTCCTCGACCACTTGAAGCGGGGTGTGGACCTAGAAGTACCTCAGTGGGTGATTGTGACTATGGACGCCAGTCTTTCCAGTTGAGAGGCTGTGTGCCAATCTCAGTCAGCCCAGGGTCAGTGGTCACGGAAAGAGGCACAATGGTCCATCAATTGCCTGGAAACAAGGATGGTGCGCTTGGCGTTGCAGAGGTTTCTTCCTCTCATCCACCATTGGGCCGTGCGAGTCTTGTCAGACAATGCAACAACGGTGGCCTACATCAACCGTTAAGGCGGCACAAAGAGTCGTCCGGTAGCCTTAGAAGTGGAAAAGCTGATGGCCTGAGTGGAATGACATCTAGCCCGGTTGGTGGCCTCTCACATAGCTGGGGTCGATGACATGCAAGCAGACTTTCTAAGTCGTCAACATCTGGACCCTGGAGAGTGGGCGTTGTCCTTGGAAGTAATGACGCTCATCTCTCGTTGGTGGGGTACCCCCCACTTGGACTTGATGGCAACTCAGAGAAATGCAAAGGCACCACGCTTCTACAGTCGGAGAAGGGAACATGGGGCGGAAGGAGTAGATGCCCTGGTCCTACCTTGGCCCCACAATGGTTTCCTCCTTGGCCTCTCGTGGGCAAGATTCTGAGAAGAATAGAGACTCACCCAGGGACGGTTATCCTCGTAGCTCTGGAGTGGCCCTGGAGACCATGGTTTGCGGATCTAGTCAACCTGACTGTGGACGGTCCTCTGCATCTAAGTCATCTTCCAAACTTGCTGCGTCAGGGTCCGGTATTTTTCGATCAGGCGGATCGCTTTTGTTTAGCGGCCTGGCTTATAAAAGGAGGCAATTAAGAAAGAAAGGGTATCCTGAGGATGTCATATCCACTCTGTTACGGGCGCGGAAGACCTCTACTTCTCTTACTTATGTCTAAGTATGGAAAATTTGATTCTTGGTGTAGCGAGCAGGGGGTCCTCCCTCGTCTGGCTTTGGTACCACAGATCCTTGATTTTTTATAGAAGGGTTTCAGTAAGGGGTTATCCTTTAATTCTCTCCGGGTGCAAGTTGCAGCTTTGGGGTGTCTCTAGGACTGGAGGACTCGGACATGCGGTCAGGGATACAGAGCCTGTCACCCCTAGGACTAGAGGTCTCAGGGCATGGGTGCAGGGATACATAGTCTGTCACCTCTAGGATTGGAGGGCACAGGGGATGGGAGCAGGGATACAGAGCCTGTCACCTCTAGGACTGGAGGGCTCAGGTTGTGGGCACAGGGATGCAGAGCCTGTCACCTCTAGGACTGGAGGGCTCAGGGATAGGTACATAGGTTACTTCTACTTGATGCTTTTTATTGAACCATTATAAGAATTATCCAGAGAGGCTGTGGGACATGATCTTTGAAGAGGACAGAGATCCTTTCAGAAATACATAAGAAGAGTGGTTCCTGTGTCCTTCTGTGATGCTGAGATACACTCTCATGTCTGGAAGGATTCATGCTGAGTGTCTCAGCACAGCACTGTGATTATTAAAGCCAACCTGCCAGCAGCCACCATTGGGATTGATCAGGCTACGACTTTTCACCATTAGGTGGCCAGGGGAATCAGAGCAGGAGCTTCTGTTGCTTGCCTTGGTTTGTGCTTCGGCGGGTGTGCATGAGCAGGGAGCAGCACACAGTATATCCTTCCTATAAAGAGGCAAGAGGAGAGGGGTCTGTGTCACGCCTGACCATCCACTCTGAACTGTGGCCTGGATCAACCCGTAAATAAATACATAAATAAATGACCCCCTTCTAGGCTTTTGCTGGGAAATCTGGTAACATGGAGAGCATTGCCACATTCTACCAGATCATGGGGGGGGGGAGGCTGATTAGGGAACACCGGAGAGACTGAAAACAAGAACATAAAACGGGGAATCTCTTTCCCTGACAGTGACCTGCTGGAGGCCAAATCGCGAGCAATGGACAACATTGGCCGAGTGTACGCTAGAATTGGAGAGTTCCAGAAGGCCATCGACATGTAAGTAGACAGATATAGGCTCTGTTTTATTTAATGAAAGAAATACCACATAAGCACATTAATGGGAATGGAGAAGCAGAGTGGGGGTAGAGTTAGAATGCTGGCATGGAAGCCTCGTGGCTCTTAGATCAAAACTGTGCCAGCGTATCTCATGCATATTCATTGTGCACGTGCTGAAAACCTGTTTGAGGGTGGGGCTGGCTCTGTAAGCCGCCGAGCTAACAGCCGCTTATCTTTTTTCTGTTTCTTATTTCCGGGGGGGGGGTACGCGTTCCTGTGAAGATGGGTGGAGAAGATCCCCTTGGCGAAATCCAGCCTGGAGAAGACGTGGCTCTTCCACGAGATCGGCCGCTGCTACCTCGAGCTCCGCCAGCCAGAGGAGGCTCTGAACTACGGGGAGAAGTCGCAGGCTGCGGCGGAGGAGGCGGGCGACGTGGAGTGGCAGCTGAACGCCAGCGTGCTGGTGGCCCAGGCGGAAGGTAGAGATATCTGTGGGCGTGGCTGCTCCGAGCGAGTTCAGCTTGGCTTGGGTTACTCCAGGGCCGCTTCAGCAGGAGTGCCTGGGGGAGGTGCACCAGGGATTCAAAATTTGGAAGTGGTCTGTTAAGTAATAATAATAATACAATTCAAATTAATAGAATAAAGGGGGTGGGGTCAATTATCTATTCTTGTAGGATCTGGAAGTAAATGCAGAGGTTAATGGAAGCCGAGCTGTTAAAAATGGAGCAGACATTGTTAAATTTAATATTTTAGAAGCCAGGTAAAAATGAAGCCTTTTATTGTTTTTTTGAGGCACTGAAGGAGTGGAAAAGGAGTTGAGCGGTTTTGGTAACAGCCGCTGGTGAGTGCCGGGGTCCTGTCCTGGCTGTGGACTAGGTCCGTGCACAGGACATGCCCGGGACCCACGTATGGAGCAGCCGCTATTGTTATGGCGTGGACTGAGGAAGCCTCGTTACCGCAGGCTGAGGGGTGGAGGGAGTGAGCATGTCGCTGAGTGTGAAGGGCCCCACTCCTGCCCCTGGACCCTTGTTTCTAGGATTAAATACCACAATTTGCAAACTGAAGTGAAGTTTCAAATCCACCTGTATTTATTTCACATCGAGACAAACAAAAAGAAGAAGAATTAAGTGACCCAATTTCTGGAGGGAGAATACTAGGCCATTCTTGGTTTTGGAACGTGCACCCCAGACTGCATTATGGGACTCGTAGTCCATGGGTCAGGAGTGCAGTCCCAGAGTGGCAGGCAATCAGAAACTAGAATTGGGCCACAGGCTCCCTCTAGATATTGGATCACCTGGAAGCAATGGTCTCCTTTCTGGATTTTATTTCTTTTTCTTTTTGTAGTCAAACTTCAGGACTACCAGTCTGCCGTCACAAACTTCGAGAAAGCCCTTGAGCGAGCCAAACTCCTGCACAACAAGGCAGCCGAACAAGCCATAATGAACGTAAGTAGCATCCCGGCGACTGGATAGGAAGGGCGGGCTAGCAAAGAACACTTTCAGCTTCCTCTATGTCGTACTATTTATTTATTTATTTATTTATAACTTTTCTATACCGAAGTTCAAATAACAGAGTTAATTATCACTCCGGTTTACATTGCAACCATAAAAAACAGTGACAAAGTTGTCTTACATAGAACAGGGGGAGAGAAAAACTTGGATACAGCTTAAGCATGGGGAGTAACGTGTCAAAACTGGTAAGAACTGATAAGAGTTGGCTTTTTGGGGTAACAAGGTATTCCGAGGGAGGGTAGGAATGAGGGATTGGAAGGGGGGTTGGAAGGTGGGTGGGGAGGGTAGCGGAGAGTTACCATAGATTTAATGAAACTAATATACATATATTAAATAGCTTAGGCAGCGGAAGAAAAAGTGCTTAGGCATCTGAGCTTAGGAAGAGAAGGTCCGTGGAGGATGAGGCAAGGACGAGTGTTATGGGAAGGCTTGTCTGAATAGTAGCGTCTTAAGCCTCTTCTTGAATGTAATTGGGCATTGTTCCAGCCTAAAGTCCGGTGGGAGCAGGTTCCACTGTTTGGGGTCTGCGGTGGAAAAGGCTCTTTTACTAAAGGAGGTTTTGAATGTAGGTGTTCTAAGAGTCCCTCTTTGCGCTAGTCTCAGAGGACGGGTTGACGTATGAAGTTGCAGGGGGGTCGATAGGTCCAGCGGAGAGATATTAAGAATGGCTTTGTGGGTGATTACTAAAAGCTTGTAGAGGATTCTGAATTTGACTGGGAGCCAATGGAGCTTCTTAAGGATCGGTGTTATGTGGTGCCTTTTGTTAGACTTTGTGAGTATCCTTGCAGTTGCATTCTGAAGCAACTGGAGAGGTTTAATGGAGTTGTCTGGAAGGCCTTGAAGAAGAGCATTGCAGTAATCGATTTTTGAAAAAATGATCGCTTGTAAGACAGACCTGAAATCTTGAAAATGAAGGAGGGGTCTTAGTCTTTTTAATACTTGAAGTTTGAAGTAGCACTCCTTTATTGTGTTGTTAATGAAGCCTGTGAAGCTCAATCGAGTGTCCATGACTACCCCTAGGTTTCTGACTTTGGGAGAGATGGTTGGGAGCGTTGTAGGGGGTAGGTTGTTTAGAGAAAAGTTACCATCCTGTGTGATTAAGAGGAATTCGGTCTTGTTTGTGTTGAGAATCAGGTTAAGATTTGAAAGGAGGTTATTAATGGAGCATAGATAGGTGTTCCAATGACGCAAAGTACTGTCCAGAGAATCTATTATCGGCAGGAGGATTTGGACGTCGTCTGCATACACGTAATGTGTTAATTGGAGCTCGGAGAGGAGTTTATATATATACTATAAAATGATTTCTCATTTGACTGCAAATCTCTTAACTGAAAAATAGAATTGGAATTAGAAGTTCCCTCAGTGACAAAGGCCGCTTTAAATATAACAAGGCAAAGAGCTTTTTCTGTCGCAGGCCCCAGTCTGTGGACTGCCTTGCCAGACTCCTTAAGATTAATTTCTAATCGAAAAGAGTTTAAGAAAGCACTAAAAACACACTTATTTAAGGAAGCATTCGGGAACATAGAAACTACCAATTAACAACCAAATTGTCATGAAGCCAGTTCATCTTAACCATTATCAAGAACTGAATGATGTCCCTATCATCTTTAGTTTTTCGTTTTTTTTTCTTTCTTTTGGTTTTGTAATGTAGCAGCCAATTACTTACTATCTCAAGTTCACCCAAATTTTACGTTATTGATCATGTTATTAACTGTATTTTTATTCAAACTTTGTTTATTTATTTTATTATGCTTATTTTATTTTATTTTATGCTATTCTATTTTTATTTCTATTTTTATTCTATTATTATAAGTGAGTTTTGATTATAATTATGTTGTTGTAAACCGCTTTGGTCAATTTTTACATTGGTAAAACGGTATATAAATAAGCTAAATAGATGTCTGCAGGGTACTGTCACTTGGGAGCTGACTGACATCACACCCAGCTGTACCCAGACATTGACCAGGACCATCCTAGCTGTGTCCTGGCACCACCCTGGAGTCCCCAGCTGCACGCAGGCGATGCCAGGGCCAACTACTTGCATCCAGTGACCTCCCAGCTGCTCCAAGCACCATTCAGCGCCCTCCAACTGTGTCCAGGTGCCCCTAGCTCTATCCAGGTACCATCCAGTACCCCTCAGCTGTGCCCAAGCATTGCTCATGATCTCCCTAGCTGCACGCACACACCACCCAACTCCTCCCTCAACTACTCCCACCCAGGAGTTCTCCAAGCTGCTTCTGTACAAATCCTGGACTCCTTTTTGCAAAATAAAATGTACTTATGCCATTTTTTTTAATTCAATACCCGTGGTTCACCTAAAGACTCCCCCAGCCCTCCGCAGCTTTGCTGTACTTGGCCGCCTGGACTCCTGGGAAGCGCAGGGCTGGAGATCTCTTGGGCAGCCTTTTCTAGGTTTCATGCAGGCAGCAGTGCCTGGAGCAGACAGGCGGCTGATTTGGGCTGGCTTTCCCACTGCTTACTGCTTATTCCCGACTGATGCTCAGTCTTCTGGAACACGTTAGGCCCTGCTAGATTGGGGGTCTAACTGGTAAATTGTTCTAGGCAGAAGAGAGAGAGATCAGCAGAATGTACGTGTTGAATTTCTTTTGTCTTTTCTATGGGTCTTGACTAGATGGTAAGCTCTATGGGACAGGGACTTTCTTGTCTCTATCAGTACAACGCTCCATACTTCCCGTAGCATTACAAAAATGATTAGAAGAGATATTTAGATATTACACTGAAACCAACGTACAGTTGCAAAAAAACCCTCACAACCGTGTAGCAGCTGCTTTCTTGTAAGGAGTCAGTCAGTCCTGGGGCAAAGCACATTTCGACTTTAATGACACTCCCTCAGGCTGTTTCACTGTGGGCTGCCTTTTCCAGGAGCCCTGACCTTTCTCAAAAAGGAGAGAGGGAAATCTGTCTTCGGCTCTAGCAAGGCCAAGGCTGCCTTTACTGATGGTGCTGTGGCTAGAGCAGTGGATCTCAACAGGTCTGTCGGGAAGTCCCGAGAGTTGGGTCGCAGAGCCAGCAGAGGACTGATCTTTCCTCGTTAGTCTGGGCAGGAGTTGGCTGACTGCTCTTGCTTCCTTCTCTTCCTGGCCTTTGGGAGGTTGTTCCCTTCTCCTTCACCCAGATCAGAGCGCTAAATCACCAACTCATGTTCATATGGGCCCGGCAGGACACCAACTTTATCTTCCTCTGGCTGGCCTGACAGTGAGGCTGCTGATGCTCTCTTCATCCCATGGGGCCTGGATGTGAAAGCAGGAGCGTAAAGGAGAAATGTGTGTGCTCTATAGATCTGCTGCTTCCTCATCTTCCTCTCCTCAATGCTTCTTGCCCTCATCTGCTGCTGATAAAGAGGGAGGAAGACTCTGGATTGGTCTTTTCAGCTGGCAGGGAGCCTGGAGGAGGGGAACATGTACTGGGCAGGAAGGTGTGGGAAGATAGGGAGTCAGGAGTCTGCTGGATAGGAAGGGGTGGGGGAAAGGAGATTGGGGTTGCTGGGTAGGGAGAGGTGGAGGAGGGAGTGGTTATGGGCTGCTGAGTTAGGGGAGAGGGGAGCAGGGGATGTCGAGCAGGAAGGGGTAGGAAAGAGGTGGTCAGAGGTATTCTGGGTAGGGAAGGGCAGAAAGTTGAACAGGGGAGAGAGGGAGCACGGGGAAGAAGATGTGGGTTGGGGGTGTTGAATGTTGGACAGGGATGTGAGCATGTGAAGGGATGAGAAGTGAGGGCTGATGGGGGCATGGAGGGAAGTAACTGGGTACAAGGGCCATACTATGTCAGTTTTGTGAATATGCATTTCTTCTCTCTTTGAACTTTGCTTTAGTGTAGGAGGAAATATATTTTGTTTCTAGTCTCCAGTTTTGCACTGCATGCAGACGGTGGTCTTGGGGTTTCAATTCCAGGTTTTGTTTCCACATTTGTAACTTGGGGTTTTTTATTCTATATTTGATGAAGACAGCTCTGTCTGTGCTCTGTGTGTATGTGACTGAGATGAGGTACTTTACTAGAGGTTTGTATCAGCCTTATTGGTTGTATTTTCTCAATATTATATTGCACTGGTGGTGAACTGCTGCCTTTTCATGGGTAGGGCTATTGCTGTTTCATTTCTTGGAGTTAGTGCTGCTGCTGTATGGCAGGTTTGATAGACGTATACTGAGTGGGGTTTCTTTGTATTATTTTACAATGCACCTGGTAGTAGAAGGAGTTTGTGGTGCTATTAAGATGGTACCAGAATCAGAAATCTTTTTTGTATGGGGAGTTATACAGGGAAATGTTTTAGTTCTGCTCTGCACCCATTGTTAGGAAGTAGGGGACTCCTGTGGGTACAGAGCATTTGTTTATAATTAGTCCCAGGATGGTCTCATAGTCAGTGTGTCATGCAGGTAAGCATAATCACTCAGGTGCGTCCTGATAGAAGAAAGGTTGAGAGGCACTGGGCTAGAGGATGATACTGCAACCCGGTCTCGAGCCAGGGAGGAAGAAGAGATGGAAGCAGAGCTGATCCTCCTCTGCCTTACAGGCCCCATCTGCTGGGAGCACAGCCAGGCACTGTTCTCTCAGCTCAGCTGCTGTGTAAGGCACGGCATCAGGAATGAAGCTGCTTGGGCCTCATCTACTGTCACATTTTCTGTTCCTCTGAGGTTCTGGTAGGCCCGGATCTGTGCCCCCCCCCCTCCCCCGACAGCAGGTCCATGCACGACAGGGATCTGCAGCTTGGTCCCCTCCCCCAGAGCTGCTGGGAAGTAAGAAATACAGAATTCCTGGAAACTTTTCTTTTGCTCCCTTCTCCATGATTTCCAATTTGAGAGAGGCATCGGGTGAGACGTCTCTGGGTCCCTGACTTCTTTGCAGGGGAACAAGGGCCTGGTATTGAAAACCTGGATAAAAATATAGCAGCGCAATACTAACTAGCCACTGACGTGGATCCGTGGCAGAGGGGCACTGGAGGTCTCACTCTCTGGTCTTTCTTCCATTTCAGGCCCTAGAAGACGCTAACAGAGGTATCATCCAGCAGCTGAAGACAGACCGCGAACAGACCTTGTACGATGAGAGCGAGCCAGATGCAGAGGAAGAAGACAATGGTAAGAACTCCCTGAGGAGCACATGGATGGGCATGGGATCGGGCGAGTCTTACCCGAAAACCCGGCCCATCACTTACACTCTATCTAGATGGGGGGGAAAGGAGAGCCAAGGGCAGAGCTGTGGCAAATACAGTGTGAACCACTGAATACAAGGCAGCTGCCGGCACCTGACTCCCAGGGACCAGGGGAGAAACTGAACCACCAGTTCATGGATGCACTGGAGGGGTAGAGCCAGGACTGGTTCAGTCTACGTGGTGACCAGACTGGAGTTTAAGATTTTTGCACCCAAAAGCAGGGCTGGAAAGCTGGGTGGGGAAGCAGAGTCCAGGATGCCAGGGCAGCTCTCCTCTGAAGTAGAGACTGGCCCTGAAGCAAGCAGGAACAGGTTCCTCTTCTGCCAAGGTGTTTGACACCTTTAAAATCTGGTGCCGACCCTCTCGCTCCTCTCCCCATGTGGTGAAAACCTTAAAGTCATCACCCAAGGTCTGAACAGAGACAGTGGCTTCATGACTCACTGCAACTCTCTATGAACTTGTTATCCGATCATTCTGTCTTTTCACGCTTACCTCAGTTGTCAGTAGGCTATACTATAATGCTATTATCACGCTCTCCTAGGGATGTGCATTCGTCTAGGATGAATTAGGCAATTTCAAAGAAATTGCCTAATTCATCCTGGTTTGGGGAGCCCGAAACCCGAACGAGGTTTTCCCGAAATTTCAGGAAAAATTCGTTTTCGGGGTTAGTGCGCGTAAAAATGTTAGCGTGCACTAACGAGGAGTTAGCCCGCACTAATCCGAAATTCGGGTCCTCCCGAATGTAAAAGGCCCGAACCGCGGGAAATACGAAATTTCCTGTGGCGGGCTTCGCATATCTCTGCTCTCTCTCCACCTCGTGTCCTGCCTAATCCAATACCTTCTCTCCAGTTCTGTGTATCTTCTCCCCATCTCCTGCCCATCACTTCGTGAATCTGATGATGTGGGCTTTGTCCTGGAAAGCTCCCGCTTTAATAAATGAGTCGGTCTGTAAGGTGCCACCCGACTCCTGTCACTCTTCTCTCCCCAGCAGCCAAGCAAACCTGGAGCAAGGTCTTGGGGGGGGGGGGTAGAGGAGCTGTCACCCAGCGCCGTGCCCGCCTGGCGCACACCACCCGCTTTGCTTCTCGGCTCTCTGCAGCCTGTGAGGCGCTTGGCACACAGGCTTGGCGAGCTTGGGCTTCTTGTGCAGGGACCGTTGTTTGCCGCTTCGTCTGAGACGTGTTTTGTTGATCTTGCAGCTGAAGAAGAGCAGGGCGAGCAAAGCTTCCTGACACCCGAGTCACCTGAGGAGGCGCAGGAGCCCGACGAGAACAATGAAGATTAGCCCACGTTACTGGCCCCCTGGCCCAGCTTTGCACTGAACACATCTTTAGAGTTAGGATTTGCTGTGTACGCGCTGGTTTACTAGGAAACTCGGCGATATTTCTATTAAACCTCCCACAAAGCCCTTGCAGTCAGCAGCTTTACTTGACGCCACGCCTTCTGGCCATGCACCCGTGCTCCAGTTCCTCGCCCTGGGACCCTCTTCCCAAGTAGATACCACAAAGGACGGCGAAGCCCTGCGCGAGCTCTTTGCTCTTCCCTGGCAGGTGTCCGTCACCTAATGCAGATGTGCAGCATCTGGGGGTGGTGGGGGGGATCGTAGAACATTAACAAACGCCAAGCCGAACCCTGGCAGTGTCACTAGAGAAGGGAACAAGCCCTTCACACAGACGGCGGGCCACAAGGATATGCGGATTTGGTAAGGAAGGCCTTGCCCCCATCACTCAAGAGCCAGAACGGCAGCAAAATGTTTTGTTTGGGACTTAGGGTACTGGAGGTGGTGGGCTGGGGGTGGTATCAGGTACCCCTGTACAATCATGCTGCTAAAAGTCTGGGGACCTTGTCTCTTTCCTCCTTGAATTATATTAATAGCACCTCACAGATGCTATTTGATTTTGATCCCCAAAAAATTCAGGACTGATCCTGCCTTCCCAGTACGGAGTGGTCAGCCACGCACCCTACTGCCATCCCTGGTCCTCACTGCCCTCCCCGCTGGCATGGGAGGAGAGGCTGAACGGCTCCTTCATCTGTCCACCGCAATAAACCCTGATATTTATCCAAAGAAAAAGAGTCTTCATTTTTAAAGTCCGTTTTCTCTCATTGCTGTTGTTCCCTGTACGTACCCGGATCAGTCCAGACGCCCGGGTTTATGCATCCCTGCCACTAGATGGAGACAGAGGACGTTTTACTGACACTGCTTCATAAACCTCAGTGCCACCTGCAGTTCCTCAGTATTTCTTTGTCTCCAGCAGATGGCAGAGGGTGCGAAACCTGCAGTTCTCCAGTTTTTGGATGATTTTTTTTCTTTTGAGCCTTCCTCCCGGGGGATTTTAATTTTTTTTTCCTGGAAGGAATCCTTTTGGGTCCTACCCCGTCCGGTTGAGGTGTAGGCTTTGGTTTGTGTTCATATCCCTGTCTCTGCTTTCAGGAGGCAACGAAGATGATGGTGATCGATTTCAAGTTCAAGCACATTAGAAGCCTGCCTACCCCAAGAGTACAAACCCTGCAAGAGCTCTCTCCTCCCCCTCCGATCCCCGGCATACAAACCCTGCAAGAGCTCTCTCCTCCCCCTCTAACCCCCGGCATACAAACCCTGCAAGAGCTCTCTCCTCCCCCTCCGATCCCCGGCATACAAACCCTGGCATACAAACCCTGCAAGAGCTCTCTCCTCCCCCTCTAACCCCCGGCATACAAACCCTGCAAGAGCTCTCTCCTCCCCCTCTAACCCCCGGCATACAAACCCTGCAAGAGCTCTCTCCTCCCCCTCCAACCCCCGGCATACAAACCCTGCAAGAGCTCTCTCCTCCCCCTCTAACCCCCGGCATACAAACCCTGCAAGAGCTCTCTCCTCCCCCTCCAACCCCCGGCATACAAACCCTGCAAGAGCTCTCTCCTCCCCCTCCAACCCCCGGCATACAAACCCTGCAAGAGCTCTCTCCTCCCCTTCTAACCCCCGGCATACAAACCCTGCAAGAGCTCTCTCCTCCCCCTCCAACCCCCAGCATACAAACCCTGCAAGAGCTCTCTCCTCCCCCTCTAACCCCCCCCGGCATACAAACCCTGCAAGAGCTCTCTCCTCCTCCAACCCCCGGCATACAAACCCTGCAAAAGCTCTCTCCTCCCCCTCCAACCCCTGGCATACAAACCCTGCAAGAGCTCTCTCCTCCCTTCCGAGAACAAACTCACATGAGCTCCTCTCTACCCTCCAATCCCAGGACACAAATCCTGCGAGAGCTCTTTCTTCCTAATTAGTACAAATCCATACAAGCTCCTCTCTCTCCTTCCAACCCCAGCATACAAATCCTGCAAGAGTTCCCTCCTCCTTGGGAGTACAAACCCCTATGTGCACCTCCCCCCCATGGAAATCCTGCACGACCACTCCCTTTAAAACTTGCACAATATTGCTGGCAATGTTAAGTGTAAGAGTGGGAGGGGGCTGCAGGCTTTCTCCCAGCCCCCTGCTGCCGCTCCCCCTCTCTCTGGATCTTAGGAAAATTTTACATGTGTAACATTTATTTATTTATTTATTTATTTAGAATATTTCTAGACTGCTTATCAACAATACTAAGCAGTTTCCAATTTTACATTCCCTGTACTTACCTGGATCTGTCCAGACTCCTGAGTTGTGCCTCCCCTCCAGAAGATGGAGACACAGAAGTTTTTGACTGACCCTGCCCTATACCTCGAGGTGCCACCTACAGTCCATCAGCAGATGGTGGAGGTACAAAATCCTACAGTCTGTGACAGATAGACAGTTACAAAAAACAAACTTTGAATTATAGAAAAAGAAGACAAGGGAATAGCAGTTTCCTGAGCCTCCCAGGGGGTCGGCAAATCCTGGTGGGACCACCCCCCTTCGTATCTGAGGCTGTGTGGGGCTGAGGGTCAGGGACCCTGCTGGCCTGCCCTGCTGACAGCGATCGGGGTGATACCGGGGAGCCCGGTTCACTCACCCTGAAGGGAACAGGACCTGGTGTTTCATTTGGAGCCAGGTTTGGAAAAAAAAAAAGGCAATTTAAAATAAAGCCTCTGCTCAGCTGTCTGGGTCTGATTCTCCATTCCCTCCATCGCTGTGCTACTGCCGTCACTGCCTTATTCGGCCGATAGCTTCGCCGGTTCCCCGGGGTACTTCAGCCGGTTTTTGATGCCAGGAAGACAAGCGGCGTTCTGGTGGAAGTTCTCTCTCCAAGTCGGTTCAGAAGCTTGCCAAGGCGGGGGTTCCGGTCCCCAAGTGACCCAGGCTTCTGGAGGGTGAGGGGGGTCGCGAAGGATCAGCGCCCCCTGAGGACCATGCCGTCTCGACCTGCGGGGAACTCCTCCTCTGAGGCTTTGGAGCTGGATGACCTGAGGGGTAAACCACCGTAGGGAGCAGACCCTGATATGGGCGACCAGGACCAAGATTTGCAGGACCTCGGTCCACAATTGTTGGCGGCGTCTCCGATGGTTGAAGAAGATGACCTTAAGGTGGTCTGCTTGTTCCTTAAGGATGAGCTGAGCCCGCTTATTCCCGCAGTTCTGGAGGATTTGGGCATTGAGGCCCCTCAGGAGAACTCTTGGATGGGAGCTGTCGATCCAGTCATGGTGGGTCTCCGTGGTCCGACCTTCCCTTTTCATCTCTTTGTCACTGGCCTGTTGTTTTGGGAATGGGACACTCCAGATTTAGGTTTCAAGGTCAGTAGGGCAATGGATAAGCTGTACCCTCTGCTAGAAGAAGCGCTGGACCTTCTCAGGGTTCCCAAAGTGAATGCAGTGGCATCAGCGGTCCCCTAGAAGACCATTCGGGGCCAGCGCCTCGGCAGAAACAGTACCTCCCAAAATACGGGAGGAGTTAAGTCCTCACAATGAGGCGAGGTTCACTCCTCTGTTCCAGTAGTAGGGGGGCAGGTTGACTCTATTTTACAAGGTGTGGACCAAATTGGGGTCCTCAATATCATAAGACACGGCCACGCTTTAGATTTTGCTTGGTCTCTTCGGGCGCACTTTCTCGTTTCCCCATGCTCATACAAGATGAAGCGTCTAGCGGTGCGACACACTCTACAGCAGCTTCACGAGCTTGAAGCTATTGTGCCAGTTCCTCCAGAGGAGCAGCAAAAAGGCCACTATTCCATTTACTTCATAGTGCTCAAGAAAAAAGGCACTTTCCGGCCCATCCACGATTTGAAGAGTGTCAACAGGTCTCTCCATGTGCCTCGGTTCCGAATGGAGACCCTGCGGTTGGTAATTGCTTCTGTACACAAAGGGGAATTCCTAGCTTCGCTGGATCTGACCGAGTCGTACTTACACATCGGAATCCGGTCCAACCACCAGAAGTACCTGCGGTTCGCAATCCTGGGGAATCATTTTCAGTTTTGCACACTGCCTTTCGGGCTCGCCACGCCCAGGATCTTCAACAAGTTAATGTTGTCGTGGCAGCGGAGCTCCAGAAGGAGGGGCTCTTGGTTCATCCTTATCTCAGCAATTGGCTGATTCACGCAAAGTCAGAGTCCCTCTGTCGTTCTGTGGTGCAGTGGGTTCTTCAACTCTTGAGGTCACTAGGTTGGATAGTCAATCTGACCAAGAGTCATCTAGTTCCCTTCCAGTCCTTGGAGTTCTTGGGGGCCCTGTTCGACACTCGTTCAGGCAAGGTTTTTCTCACCGAGGAGAGGATCATCAAGCTGCAGGGGCAAGTTTGCGTCTTATTGGCCAAGCATCTTCCCAGGGTCTGGGATTACTTACAGGTCCTCTGCTCGATGGCTTCTACTTTGGAGCTAGTCCCATGGGCCCTCTTCAGTCAGCATTGCTTTCCCGTTGGAACCCGGTGTCCGAACAATTTCAGCTTCCGCTTCCTCTTACAGTATCTGCACGCTCCAGCCTCAATTGATGGCTCCTCTCAGATAACTTACGCTAGGGTGTGGACTTGGAGATTCCCTCTTGGACAATGGTCACCACTGATGCCAGTCTCTCCGGCTGGGGAGCAGTTTGTCAGGGAAGAGTGGTGCAGGGCCAATGGTCAGTGAAGGAATCATTGTGGTCCATCAATCGTTTGGAGACCAGAGCCGTTCAATTGGCACTGCAGGTTCTTCTTCCTGTGCTGCAGGGGAAATTGGTCAGGATCCTGTCCGAGAATGCAATAGCAATAGCCTATATCAATCACCAAGGGGGGACCAAGAGTCGGCTGGTGGCAATTGAGGCCCGGGAGTTGATCAGCTGGGCAGAGTGGCACCTAGTCAGGATTGCAGCCTCTCACATTGCCGGTGTAGACAACGTGAAGCCGATTTTCTCAGTCGTCACCAGCTCGAACCTGGGGAGTGGGAGCTCTCCGACGAAGTCTTCCACCTCATGTGCATCTGATGGACCAGGTCGAGCATAGACTTGATGGTGACGTTTTGAAATGCCAAAGCCCATGGTTCTTCAGTCGGTGCCGGGAGCCAGGAGCGGAGGGGGTGGATGCCCTAGTTCTCTCCTGGCCAAGGAATGTCCTGCTGTACGTGTTCCCGCCTTGGCCCTTGGCTGGCAAAGTGCTGCGGCGTATAGAAACTCATCCAAAAGAGGTGATCCTTGTAGTGCCGGAATGGCCGAGGCGTCCATGGTTTGTGGATCTTGTCAACCTAGCTATGGACGGTCCCCTGAGGTTTCGTCTGCTCCCAAACCTCCTACGTCAGGGACCCGTTTGTTTGGAAGAGGCAGATTGCTTTTGTCTAGCGGCATGGCTTTTGAGAGGCAATGGCTAAAAAGTAAAGGTTATTCAGATGCGGTGGTTGCTACTCTCTTGCAGTCTAGGAAAACTTCTACCTCCCTGGCCTATGTCAGGGTGTGGGGAGTCTATGAGTCTTGGTGCGGGGAGCACAAGGTGGAGCCTACTCGGGCCTTGGTGGCGGATATCTTGGCCTTCTTGCAAGCCGGCCTGACTAATGCTTTATCTTGTAGCTCTCTGAGGGTCCAGGTAGCGGCTCTTGGTTGTTTCCGTGGTAAGGTATGAGATGTGGCCTTGGCTGCACATCCAGACGTGGTGCGTTTTCTCCAGGGGGCAAAGCATTTGCGTCCTCCAGTCCAGAATCCTTGTCCTTCGTGGAGCCTGAATTTGGTTCTCAAAGCTCTGGTGCCTTTTGAGCCTTTGAAGAGGGCAACATTAAAAGATTTTACTTCAAAAATGTTTTTTCTTGTGGCTATTTTTTCAGCACGGCGAGTGTCAGAGCTTCAGGCTTTGTCCTTTAGGGAGCCCTTCTTAAGGATTACGGATACGGGAGTCTCTTTGAGGACAGTTCCCTCCTTTCTCCCAAAGGTGGTATCCTTTCATTTGAATAAGTCGATGGAACTCCCTTCCTTTCCAGACTTGGACCGCGCTGATCCCCAGTCTAGGGACCAGAGTAAGTTGGACGTACGGCGGGTTCTGTTACGTTACTTGGAAGTTACATATAGCTTCCACCTGTCGGACCATCTTTTTGTGCTGTGGAGTGGCCCCAGAAAGGGGGCATAAGGCGTCTAGGGCCACTATTGCGCGCTGGTTGAAGGAGGCTGTTGGTTCGGCCTCCATGTTTCAAGGCCGTCTGGTTCCGGTCGGTCTTCAGGCGCATTCTACCCGGTCGCAGGCGACTTCGTGGGCTGAGTGTCAGCAAGTTTCGTCGCAGGAGATTTGTAGGGCGACTACTTGGAAGTCTTTGCACACCTTTGCCAGGCATTATCGGTTGGATGTCCAGGCCCCAGGTTCTGGGGGTTTTGGAGAAGGTGAGCTCCAAGCGGGACTCTCAAGGTCCCACCCCACGTAGGGAAGTTTTGGTAGATCCAAGGAGTCTGGACTGATCTGGGTACGTACAGGGAAAGGAAAATTAGTTCTTACCTGATAATTTTTGTTCCTGCAGTACCACGGATCAGTCCAGAGTCCCGCCCATTTCAGAGTTGGGGTAATGGAGAGTCCACTTGTTCAGTACTTATTGTTTTTTCTCTGCAGATTGGTTCTGAAGGTTACAACCGGTTCTGTTCCCACTTGGGGTTCGAGTGTGGGCAGGGTTTTTGGCATTGTAGGCTTTCTCCTCCCTCTGCTCATGAGGGGGTAAAATTGTTAATAGTTTATGCAGATTTGGGTACCGTGTAATACTGATGGACTGTAGGTGGCACTTCAAGGTATAGGGCAGGGTCAATCCAAATCTTCTCTGTCTCCATCTGCTGGAGGGGAGGCAAAACCCAGGAGTCTGGATGGATCCGTGTACTACAGGAACGAAAATTAGCAGGTAAGAACCAATTTTCCTTTCACAGTATACAAATACTAGGTCTATAGAGCAAACATAATAGTAGACGAAATTCAATTAAAATACAACAAAATATATAAAATATCACCCCTTTCAAAATATAATGATAGATTCATAGTAATGATAGCTTACTGTGCCTGATCTTCTGAACATTATCAAATTCAACTGCCATTCAATTTAAAAGCCAAAGCAATCAAAAGATAAAAATATCAAACTAAAGAAATTAGATGTCAGATGAGGCTGATGGCAAGTAAAATTACAAAACTGTAATGTCAAGTGAAGGTAGAGGGTTAGGACCTGAGAGACAAGTGTCAGCTTCTGCTTCTACTCCGCAGGGTCCCTGCTCATGTCTGGCAGGATCCCACAGAGATTGCTGGTTTCCTCGTTCCTTCTATATTATCCATAGATTTTTTTTTTTCCTTCTCCCTTTGTAGTAATTTTAAATAAAAAAAAAAAAAAAGTTTCCAGGTCGGCGATGCGCCAGCAATTCAGCAGCGCGTACAAGCGCTCGTGTTGTGCCTCAACCCCTCCCCTCCCCTCACTTTCGTTTCCCCGGCCCACAAAAGCGGCGAGCGGCCGCATGCGGGGGGTGAGTGAGCGCGGAGCGGAGCGAGCGAGCGGGCCTGTGCTCTCCTCTCGCAGCGAAGCGTGCACTCGGCCTGAAGCTGCTCTACCGATCCACGGGCGGAGCCGCTTCTGCTTTGTAAGTGTGCGCAGCGGGATCGGGAGGGAGGGTCCTGGGATCTCTCCCTGCCACTTGCTTTGTCTTCCCCCCTCCTTTTTTTTTTTGTTTACCGCTGAGCTCCGTGTAAAGGCTGCGCAGATCCGCGGCGCTGTCCTGCTTGGCTCTTACACCTGTCCGTGTGTCTCGCTGTGACATCCGGCTGACCCCACGCCTCCCACCATCCCCCATTGACTGCTGCTAGAGGCAACGCGCGGCACATCTGGCCCCGTCTGACTTAACCTTTCCCGCCGTCCGATCTGTCCCGCACAGCTGCCTAGAGAACACGCACACGCACGTCCTGCCTTGTGAATGCAAAAGATTGTTGACGGTTATTTTTTTATTTCATTTTCTTTTGGAACATTGGCTTTAGTTTCACATCAGTGCTTTGGCTTTTGAATTTGGTTTTGTTTCAGCCCACTGAGTTCCCGGTGAGCACAGCTGCCAGCTCTGTGGGTGCTTGAGCAGACTTCCCAGTGCCCAGGGAGGGCACAGCTGTGTTGGGGAGAGGGGTGGGACCCCGTTTTGCAGTACGGAACGCCGTCTCGCTTTTAGACCCTTTTATTTAAAGTTATGATCGCTTTGATGAGTCTAGGTCTGAGTCCTGGCTTTTTGTGCCATTTGGAGCACCCCGCAGTTGTGTTCCAGGTGGTTTTCCACATCTGTAAGTGCTGCATAACTTTTTTTTTTTTTTGCCCGTGTAGGTGCGTTTCACCAGTGGCCCGTCGGAGGCCCTCCCCGTGTACAGATGTGCCTGATGTTTTGTAGGCGAGAATACTGCTGGGGTGTTAGAATTCGCCCTCACAAACTGATGGTGTTTATGAAGATTCTGAGATATACCATACCCAAATCTTAGCATCCTTTACTTAATAGCATTCCAGGAAGTAGGCTCCATTGCTGGCTGTTCTTCTCTAGCAGTTAGGGTGACAGTGACTGCTGGCCACCAGATGACTGGCTGACCCCAGGCCTTTCTTGAATTCTATGCCTGTTTTTGCCTTCTCTGCCTCTACCCAGAAGCTGTTCCACAAAGAAATATTTCCTTCTTATTCTTGTCTGCTCCCCTGTAGTCTCATGACTGGATGTTTTTTTTTTTTCTGGAACTTGATTAAAATTAATGGTTTCATTTTGCTTCCTGTGAGATAATTTGGGATCTCATTAACAATGTACAGTTCTGGGGACCGCACTTTCAAAAGGATATAAACGGGATGGAGTCAGGCCAGAGGGAAGGTAATAAAATGGTCAGTGGTCTTCATCCTAAAGCATATAGGGATAGACTTAAAGATCTAAACATAAACATCTTAGGGGAGATATGATAGAGGCATTCAAATATCAGGAGGTGAACCTTTTTCAATGGAAGGGAGGCTCTAGAACGAGGGGTGATGAGATGAGGGTGAAAGGAGGTAGATTCAGGAGTAATCTCAGGAATTATTTCTTTACAGAGAGGGTGGTGGAAACAGACTGTCTGAACTGAAGAAAGCATGGGACAAGCACAGGTAATCTCTGAGGGAGGGATAGGGACTGTAGGGCTGATTAGGTAGTGTGGATGGATAGACTAGACAAGCCATATGGTCTTTCTGCCTTCTGATTTCTGGCTTTCTCCTTGCTTAGATCTGTAAGTTAACTGGTTTCCTGGTTGATCTTGTCTCCTCGCGCACACATAACTGACTTGGTATTTATACAGAGACCGAGCTGTGTGGGCCAGAACATCTGGCGTGGCTGTTGCTTTGGTTTCTGCTCTTACTTCTGTTATTTTTGCAGTAATTGTCATGTGGGGCTGCCATCTTCAGAGAACTCTTGTGGAAGCTTTAATGCTGCTGCCCTCGTCTGCGTTCAGCTCTCTGGGTTAAAGAGAGGATTTACCCCAGCAGAGTAGGTTAATGGAGCCAATCAGGAGCTGCTTTATCCCGTGCTGCTGGCACCGAGGCCTTCAAGAAGGGACAGGTGCCACGGTTCTGCCACTCTACACAAACATTTTATGGCAGGTTTATGCAGAGGCACCCAGAAAGAGGATTAGCAAGGGGGGAGATCCTTGGAAAGAGACAGCAGAGGGTCCGATAGGGAACGCCCTGCAGTTGGGAAGGAATCATGGGGAGAGGTGCTTTCTGGGTGTCTCAGCTTGCAGTAGTGGGCCGAGTGTGCAGAGAAGTGCAGAAAGAGAGGTCCGGATGACCTGGCAAATGAGTTTGTAAAGGCTCAAGAGCTGCTCTGTGCTGTATGGCTGACAGCTGAGTGATGCCCTTAGCTAGGGCAGACTGGGAGGAGATGGGGGCAGCTGATCGGTAGATTTGGATTACTCTAGTGCATGTGCCATGGCTGGAGTGAGGCACAGAGTAGATAATTGTCCAGGAACAGGCACGGTCAGCGATGAACAGTTCCTTGTTTTTAAAGCGCTGCTAGATGTGCACAGCATTGTGGAAGGACAAATCCCTACTCCCAAAAGCTGACAATCAGAGTATTTGAGACTGGTACTATAAGGTCTGTTACTCCTCCTCTGCCTCAAATCACTGACCACCACTCCCCAGTAAAATATCATTGTGGGGGGAGGGGGCCAAGGCACTTGAAAACAATATAATTTTGGAGAATTCTCATATCAAGGTGCAGAATTTTTTTTTTTCCTTTTGCCCACTCTCAGTGAGAGGCAAATAAACACCTGCCCAGTGGTCTGCAGGAAACGAAGCGCTGGGACCTTCTCTTACGACCGTGAACCTGGGGCAGTGGCTCGCTCTTTTCTGTGCCTTAAACACGGCTAAAACGCTGGCTTTTCAGGCCACCAAGTGGATCTTTGTTCTACAAAAGCAGAAGGGGGGGGGGGGGAACCCCCCCTCTGAGTGACTTGTGGTGCCGGGGGCTGAATCTCCTGCTGCCAGCGCTCATTGTTTTGGGTTTCGCAGGGTGCCAGAATGCTGCCTTTACGTCTGTCTTAGGCTGGCCGGCCAACAATAGATGCTTAGCTGCTTGCATTCGTTCTTTTTCTTTGTCCTTGGGGGGGGTTCTGTTCTTGTGTCTGCACCATCCATAGCAGTGCCACAGCTGGGGGATGGGCGGTGCCCTGCCCACGTGAACATAAGAACATCACTGCCCACCTCTTTCTTAGCTGGTCTCCTGAAAAAGCAGCACTTTTACAGCAAACTCTAAAGCCGGAGGGTGTGGGAGGCCATTGTTTTGCCTAAAATCAGAAATGGGTGTCTCTTTATTCTGAAAGGAGCCATGGTGAGCATGAATGTTTTGTTTGTTTCTTTCTCCATTCTGTCGGGCGTGCGTGGCCTCTCGCCTTAGGCCACGGTTCTCATCGGGGGGGCACTGGGCACTGCACGCTATCCTTGCCCACATGGCTCTCATCCAGGAGGCATCAGATGGTGTCTTTCGAGGTTCCTCCCCCTTGGTCCCCCTGTAGCTCCCTGGGTTGCCATAGGGTGAGACATGTACCTGTAGTACGCAGGGAGGCGCACGACGCTCGGCTCCTACTCAGGTCAGAAAAGAATCTTAGGAATGACCTGAAAAAGGCTGGTAATGCGTGGCCAGCCCTGGGATGATGGAAACCCCCCTTCTACGAGAATTGCATCGGTTGTCACTTCAGCTTATTTGTTACAAGTTACAGGTTTTAGTGTTTAAAGCATCAAAGATGGAAGGGGCTTTTAAACTGCTATTCTCTGCTCATAAGAAATGGGTTTTCTGAGGGCTCCATCTATCAAAGAAGCCCATTTGACAGACGAGAAACCAGGCATTTTCTGTTATAGGGCCTATTGCATGGAATTCGTTGCCTAGCGATTTACGTAAGATAGCTGACTTAAAATTGTTCCGCAAACATTTGAAAGCCTATTTGGTTTTAGAAGCTGTTGGGGTACAGGGAGTTTTAACTTTGGTTTTTACTTGCTTTGCTTCCTTATGTTTTATGTTATGTTTTTTATGATGCTATTACTAGCAATGGTAACATGGAATAGACTTAGTTTTTGGATACTTGCCAGGTTCTTATGGCCTGGATTGGCCACTGTTGGAAACAGGATGCTGGGCTTGATGGACCTTTGGTCTAACCCAGCATGGCATGTTCTTATGTTCTTAATGTATTTTGTATGTGTTCATTTTTGATGTGTAGTGAAACCCACTTAGCACAACTGGTTTGAGGTAAACAGGAAATGTTTTTAAATAAAATGGAAAATATTGTATTGCCTCTGCACTGATCCATGGTACGCCCGCACCTTGAGCATTGTGTGCAGTTCTGCTCGCCGCATTTCAAAAAAGACAGAGCGGAACTAGAGAAGGTGCAGAGAAGGGCAAGAGAAATGGTGAAGGAGATGTAATGGCTCCCCTATGATAAGTGGCTCCAACTTGGAAAAGAAATGACTGAGAGGACATGATAGAGGTTTATAAAATCCTAAATGGGGTGGAATGGGTAAATAAAGGACGGTTTATTTATTCTTTCAAATTATACTAAAAACAAGGGGACCCTCCATGAAACTAACAGCCAGCAGATTCAGGACAGATCATAGAAAGTGGTTTTTTTCACTCTGCGCACAGTCAAGCTGTGGAATCTGTTGCCAGAGGACATGGTCTATGCAACGAGCATAAGCGGGGTTTATAAGAAGTTTGGACAGGTTCCTGGAGGAAAAGCCCATAACACATTATTAGCCAGGCGGACTAGAGAAAGCCATTGCTCATCCCTGGGAGTAACAGGAATTAGATCTGCTTTATGGATCTGCCAGGATGGCCGCTGTCAGAGACACGATGCTGGGTCTGACCCAGCATGGCATGTTCTTGTGGAAACATAAGCCAAATCCTGCAAAATTAACTCAGACTTAGAAAAAATAAAATAAAAAATAATAATTGCAAAAATTGACATTTTTGGCTGCATCTTTTGTGCACATTTGGAGTAATCGCAGTTTTATTTTAAAGACAAACCAGTTCATATGGAAGAGATCAACACAAGCAAAGGTATATACTTGCCCCCCTGCTGCTGCCTCAGATCCCACCTGCTTTTTCAGATTTGAGGTTGGTGGGGGTGGAAAGGGGAGTGGTGCTCCCCGCTAGTGAAATCCTTTCAGGGCTCAGAGAGCTGGAGTAACTCAAACGTCCCGTTTGCAGCTGGGCCACGGGGATGGAACATGACTTGGTCGGTGTTTGAGGTGACTCTTGTTCTTCATCCCCAAGACTCCTCCTGAATCCTAGCCTTCCGTCCATATTTCTGTGTAGTTTGAGTGTTAAACTGCCACAGAAGTTCAGGAGCCGGACCAGGCCACGTGCCACTGCTGTGCTGGCCACAGAGACTTCGGGTATGGTCTTGTGTACTTAGGATTTTTATTTTGGCATTGCCTGTCTCTTGAGACTTCCAAGAAAATCCTTATCCATGTGCCTTAAAGTAAACACTGTTGCTGATTAATCTGATAGTGGGACGGGGTTTTCCACAGTTGTGGTGCTGGTTAAACAGTTGGGTGTTTTTTTGGAACACCACAAAATCAGCTTCTGGGTTTGTCTGTTTTTCTGTCTCTCTCTGCCTGGCTTTGCGGTCTTCCTACGGCTCGGAAGCTGAGGATCTATGTGTGCTTGTAATGACAGTAGCATCTTTCCAGCTGTCCTGCAGCCTTGCAGCTGCTGTTTTAAGATATCTGCTCCCAAGTATCATCATGTAGCCATAAATTCTTACCCGCCTTTTGCATTCTGCATCACGAGCTTTTCCGGATTCCCCTCCCCCCACACCTCTTGAAAAGAAACGAGAGCCCCAAGCACCAGAAAGCTAGCGTTTTCTGGAATGGCTCCCGAATTATGGAGCTCGCTGCCCAACAGACGTCCATCCGGCTGGGGATTTGTCGTCAGCTACTTGAAGGCCTTAGGTTTGGGGGCGGCGGGGGCAGCTTGGTCCCTGGTCTGCCTTTTCCAGGATCTCCAACACTAAGGACGCTTGCTCATCACTTTCAGAGGTGCGCTTTGGCTCAGTTTGTCCCTTTAATTGCTTGCAAACTTAATTTTTCCGTGCTCCTGTCTGCAGGGATGTGTCGTGTCACTTGTTTAACTGTTGGCATGTTGTTGGCTTTCAGATTATTGCTTATACAATGTTGTGCTGCTTTTTATTTTCTGATGTCTTCTCTTCCTGTATAATGTGGTTATGTTACTTATGCACTGTAATGATTGTAACTTGTCTGCTAATGTTTTAATAAACTCAGCTTTCAGGGAAACCAAACCTAAGATGTAACTTTTTTTTTTTTTCTTTCTTTTTAATTCTAGAGCAAAGGAGCTGCAATTATTTCACGCCCTTTAGTTCTTAAAGTACTCGGCCGCGCCATGTCCGCCCGGGCGTCTACAGATCAGCTGGAAAATCCGGATTTCCCGTTCCTGTCTGATAGCCTCACTGTTGCAACAGTCAAGGAGTCCAAAACCTTCTTTATCATCCGGGGCATGCCCGGCAGCGGGAAATCCACCCTGGCCAAACAGATTTCACTCAAGTACAAGGAGGCCTGCCGGGTGATTTCGGCCGACAAGTTCAACCTTAAGCCGGAGGTGAGGAGCGCCGTACCCGAGGCCTATCACAAGCTCGACGACGAGGTGGCCAGCTGCTGCCGGCAGGGGGCCAGCGTGGTCGTGCTGGATGACACCCACCATGAAAAGGAGCGGCTGGACCAGCTCCTGGACATCGCCGACCAGCACCAGTTCAGCGTGGTCTTTGTGGAGCCCAAGACGCCCTGGCATGGCGACTGCTTTGTGCTGGCGCAGAAGAACCACTGGGGGCTCTCCCTGGAGGAGCTGAAAAACCTGAAGCCCGCCTTGGATGCTGAGCTCCTGCCTCTCTACTACGGTTGGTTCCTCAGCAGGAAGAGCGCCGAGCATCTCCGGAAAACCGGGCTGACCTTCTTGGAAGGGCTTGGGAACCTGAAAGCTTTCAGGAAAAGGTCCTCAGACTGTAAGTAGCCCTAAGTGCTCTCTAGTGTTAAACACGGGGCTGGGAGAAGTGGGGGGTGGGGAGGTGCCATCTCATTAAATGGAAAAGCAAGCAGCGCACTCTGCTCCAAGAAGCAATCCTCATGCGTGCATCGGATCTGCAGCGCTGGAGCAGACGTCGCAGCTTGCACCAGCTCTTAACTCACCCCCCAGAGCTTGCCAATGGGTGGGGGGCTGGGAACATTGCAGAGGGGGGAGTCGTCCTGCCACCTCTTCCACAGATTCAAAAAAAATATGTCTAGCAGAGAGGGGGGGGGGGGGGGGGCGGGGAAGCTCGGGGCATTTGTCAAGCTTCTGGCGCCCCTTTTTGTGCTGCCTGGGGAGGATTTCGGGACTTTCACTGCCCTGCTTGGGGGCTCGAGGTAATAAGGTGCGCAGACTTTACTTCCAAGGCAGCCAAGCATTTAGCATGCAACCGTGACTATTTCTGCACAGGAAACGTTTTGGGAGCACAGGTAGCATCTTCGGAGTAAAGCTGGGGGCCCGGATTAGCTCTCCTCCGTGTGACTCCGGAGCAGGCCTGCAGGAAAGAGGCTCAGGCTAATGTCAGTCTCTGGGCCTGAACCTGGTGGCCGAGCTGCGGGTGGACTTGCAATTTAAATGCATAAAACCCAAACCGTGCACAAATCCTGCCATTTTCGGATTAGCATTGCTTCACGAAACTCCCGTTGCATTAGCACCGGGATTGGATGGTTGAAGGTTTTAGTTCAGGGCTTACTAGGTCAGGCCCCTTTGTTAGCTGTGCCTGAGCAGGTAAAAACCTCGTTCTAGGATAGGCCCAGCCTTGCGCTGCTTAAGTAAGCTCAAAGCAAAAGCCAGGTGGGCTTAAGCGGGTCTGCAGCGGGAGTCTGAGAGCTCGGCTCTTGCCAAGATGCTAGGAGGTAGGAAGCAGGCTGCCTTCAAGGTTAATCACTTCTAATGTTGGCTTTGCTTGATTTCTCAGTTGGCAGCTATGAGCCGAAAGCAAAGATAGACCTGCCTGCTTACTTTGCTCACAGACCCAGCGTCCTGCACTGCACTACAAAGTTTACGGACTACGGGAAGGCTCCCGGATCCGAACAATATGCAAAGCTGGAAGTCAGTACCGTGTTTTGTTTCTCTCTGACCATATTTGCTTACAGGAGAGCTGCTGGGCTCCGTGCCAAGGCCTGGGGTGGGGAATCTTTGTTCAGAAAAATCCCGCTGGCACCAACTGGGCCTGTGGGGTGCGACACAGAAGTGGTGGGCAGAGGCCAGGGGAGGGAAGATCAGCAGTGCCCAGAGTAAGCCTTGGAGGTGATGCCCTTCCAGCCTGGGGGCTGGCAAGGAGTTTTCTTGGGGCACCTGAGCAAAAGCAGCTGCTGATGGCAGAAGGGGTAAAAAGCTGCTGTCAGGTTCTGGCCTGCAAATTTCCTGCTAAAGCCTTGCGCCAGTATCTGACTCTGAAGCCGCTGTGCCAGCCTGATTGCCCCAGTGGGCTTTTCCTAAATTTTACCTTTTTTTTTTTTTTTCCTCCTTCCTTAACATTTACTTCTTCTGTTTTAACTTAACTTCAAAAAATGATGGACTCCCTCCTACTCTTCCATCCATTTCAGCATTTCTTGCCATCAATGTTTTGGCTCTATGCCTGTCTGTGGGGGATTGTCCACAGCGTTTTCAAAGTCGGCAAGAGAGTTGGATCGAGTCCCATTCCGTTTCTGAAACCCCCCCAGCAGCAGGTGCGGTAGTAAAGTCGCCCTGCAGCGGATTCAGCCTGACTCGAGAGAGAAGCCATTTTTAGACTGTGCTGTGGTTGGAGGACTGGGCTCTACTTAAAAAAAAATAAAAATGCTGTTTTCACTATTTATGGAAAAAAGAAAAATGGAGTAATCCACAAAGTGTAAAAGTATACCACAACCCTAAAAAGGATGATGCTGACTGGGAACTAATATGTTTAATGATTTTATTTCTTACTCTAACACTTGCGCTCTGGATTCGTGGCAGCTTGTCGTTTTTTTTTTCCCCCCAATATTGAACCAGTTTCAGAATAAGCTAGAGCTGGTACCTACTTTTCCATCATCAGCTGCGACCTTTTGGAGAAGGAACCTCTGATCTGGAAAGGTTAGGACCCGGCTCTCTGGCTCATTTTAAATGTGACCCAGTAGAAGGGTTTTCCCCCGGGCTAGGGCCAGCTTCTAACTCCTCTTTCGTGTCCCTCCTTCGCAGGCGCTGAAGAACGCTTATGGCAAAGCTTTCAGCCTGACCATCACGGCCCTCTTCGTCACCCCAAACACCACTGGCGCCAGGGTGAAGCTGGGTGAGCAGGAGCTCCTGCTGTGGCCTCCAGACGCCGATAAGGAAACGCCGACCTCCGAGAGCCTGCCCAAAGGGAGCCGTGCGCACGTCACTCTGGGCTGCGCCAGGGGCGTGGAGGATAAGCAGACGGGCCTGGACCTGTTGGAGTTTGTGAAGCTGCAGCAGGGGGGCAGCGAGGGCGAGGACCTGGGGGAACTCTCCAGCGGCACGCTCCGTTACTTCAACAAGGGCTTGTGGATGCTAACCCTCTCCAAAAAGCTGGAAGTAAAAGCCATTTTCTCGGGTTATTACGGCAAGGGCAAACTCGTGACCAGCGAGGGAAGTGGCGCAAAGGATAGCGCGTTTCCCTCTTGCACCATCATATAAAGGGCGACCTGTGCTGTCTTCATAGCACCCATATCCCCACAACAAAAAAAACGAAATTCATTCTAAACAACAAAAATAACGTAGGATTTTGCCCCTCTTTTGCCCGTGTATAGTAAAATTCCTCCACCATGCGTCCCAGATGTGGGAATATGGGTGGGCAGCCTTACTCAGAAAACAGTGGAAAACTCCCGTGGGGGGAAGACATTGCCTGGCACAGAGATTTAAGGGTGGGGGGAATGAACCTGGCCCTGCTGCAGTATCCCTTTCACTTCTAAGGCAGGGAAGCATTTTTGAAGTTGGGTGCAGGCACTAGGCCAGGGTCAGGGTCCTGCTGAACTTGCTGCCTTTTTATTAAACCTCCTGCCAAGCTTCGGTTTTGAGAGGGGGAGCAGAGAGGTCACAGCCCACGTCTACCCGCTCTTCAGTTCATGTGGGACTTTGCCACTGCTTGATCAGTTCGCTGCACCCTCGTGTCAAACGATCACAACCCCGGGGCCACCGTCCTAGATTTTAAAGGGTTTTGCTTGTTAACCGCACAAAGAAAGTCTGCAATCTGATCAGCCGTTGCACTGTGCTTTTGCTTGCTGGTCTGGGGAGTTGGGGGGGGCCTGTGCAAGGCTGAGGGTGGGAGCAGCCTGGGTGCAGTGCGTACCAGCTTTCCACCTGCTCCATCGAATGGGCCGAGGGCAGCGCCTCTGCTTTTTACGCTGCAGCTTAGCTTTTTCCCATTCCCCCTGCAGGAGTTTTCTTATTGGCTCCCTTGCTACTCCTTCCTTACGGAGGCAGTGGAGCTTCCCACGTTCATCTGTTACCTCTGAGCTTTCCAGTGACGTACACAGACCTTCAGTTTTTAAGCCCAAACTGCGCTGTAGCTAAAGTTCATCCCCTTCAGCAGTAACACTGAATCCTTGCCTGGAAGGGGCAGGCCTTTAGCCCAGCTTTTTAGAAGGAGACTTGTCCGCAGAAGGCGTGCCGTTATCTGCCCAAGCAGCTGGCCCTTCATGCATATACATTTACCCTTCTACTCTTCAAAAAGCACAAGCCTGTACGTAAATTCTTCCTTTCCTGTAATCCCTTTTGCTTCTTCAGAAGGCAGTTTACAGGCATGAGCTGGATGTTAGGCCCATAAATGCTTTTGGAAAAGCGAGCCATAGCCATGCCTAGGCATCTGAATGAGCAGTCACCCTCCCAGCAAGGTCTGGGGCATTGCCCTGGAAGGATCCCTTAATGCCTATGCAGCAGGAGTAGCCAACGCCTGCCCGCCAGGGCCAGAGCAAGGTCTGGTGGTTGGAGATCCTGGCACTAAACACCTTTTATTAAAACTGGAGTGGCTCTGAATCCTCCCACAGCACCTACCTCGTGTGGGAGCCTGTTCTCTAGAAATAACTTATAGGCAGCTGAAGAGGTGAGAGATGGTCGCAGCTCATTCCTTTTTTTTTTTTTTTTTTTTGCTCAGTAGCTCCCAAGGGCAAGGTGCACATACAAACTCCTCTGTTACAGGGTGTGCAGGCACTCCTGGGCAAGGAAAGAGGGCAGGCTGGCCAGTAACACCAATCAAGTAAACAGGCCAGCTGGTAACAGACCTTGCATCTTGAATTGCTTACAGGGGATGGGGGACCTTGCCAGCTCGGTGGCCCATTTAAGAAACTACTATACTGTATAAAGATTTAGATGATGCTACCAATCATTAATATTCTGCCCAAAAACACAGCTGTATTTCATTATCATAAAATTCAGTGGTTGACGGCAGATAATTCTAATTTAGCGGTGTACTGAGTGTTAGCTTCACAATTACTCAAACAGATTAAATCTAATCTCTTAAAAAAGGTGGAGCTTCTTGCTACCATGGAGTTACGGCTGGTAACCCGAGAGCCACCCTTAACCAGTGACCCTACATTTCATCGTGTCGGTGCAGAAAGAGGGGTCTGCTGCTCCTTGGGATAAATGCACATCTCTTCTAACAAGTATTTGTAAAAACTTAAATCATATATTTGATTAAGGACTTTTAAGGGTTTTCTAAAACAGCTTTAAAAATGCCTAATGCTAGATGCTTTGTGTTTTGTGAACTGAAAAAAAAAAAAAATCTTGTTTGAATAAATGATAAATAGCACTAGAGAAGGGGTTGGTTATTGTATACACATTCTTTGCATTAAAGACGAGAAGCGGTTTGATTTGCGAGTTGAGAGTTGGGGGGGTTATGTGTGAGGGATGCACACTATGTGACAGTATCCCGAGGGTGGGGAGAACCAAGTACCCAGCCAAAATATTGAAGAGAATGGCTTTAGGACAGAGGCTTCTGGTGCTGACACTAATGGCTGGGCTCCACAACGCGCCTCGCTTTAGGACAAGCGGAGTTAAACAAGGACCGTTCACATGGGCTGTCTCAGGACTGCGCTGATAGTGTGTAGGAATAATTATACCCTGAAAGTGAACCCTCCTGGGCAGAGGACTGCTATTCTGCAAAACAGGGCAGGGGCTAGTGCTACCCTCGGCTCACTAAGCCTGTGAGACACAAGCTTTTGAACACTTTTTTGATATAGCTATTTGCTTGCTTGCTTTTTCGCAATAAAGGCAGACAGCGGCTTCCAAAAAAAGATAGGAAATGCAGTACAGATGAGTGGAAGAGGGACGTAAGCCCCTAAACCTTTCAACATCCAGAGTGGATGCATGATGTATTTGGTGGCTTCTGCTTCATTAAATCAGCAAATCTCTGGCCATAACTCACCAACTGCCAGTACTTCAGCATTTCGTGTAGCATACGGGCAGGTGCTCAGCCCAGATCAGTAATCTTGCAGCTCACCCAAGAGAATGGCTTCTGGCCCCTCTGCCCTCAGCGCGCCGGCAGCCTGGCACAGCTGGGAAGAACAGCTGCATTGTCCTGAGGTCATCCACCGAGCCTGCCAGCTCCCCGTGCGGGGCCGTGGGACTCGCCGAGCTTCCCCATATGCACCAGTGCCCCAGCAGCTGAGTCCCCCGTTCTGTATCCTCTCTGTTTCACACACACAAGGCCAAAGCAAAACATCATAACATGAAGAAAGGCCCTTTTTTTTCCCCCATGTCGGAAAAGGCAGTGGCTGACTTTTTTCAGTAACTACCTTGTACTAGAGCTTGGCACTGGGTCATGCTAAGTAACCGACGGAACCGGTTCTGTTCCAAGCAACAGAAATGTCAAATCAAGACCCTCTGAACTGCTTTCCAGCTTCCATTTCTGCATTCTGCCCATTTATTAGAACAGCCAGGGCAGGCTTTCCTGAGCAGGGCTTTTCCCACGTGCATTACTCCTGCATATAAACTACAGCTCTTCCAAACAGCAACTGGTGGATCAACAAGGCAGCTCAAACACAAAGCTCCAGCAACACAGACTCTGGCCCTGGGCTTTTCACATGAAGCTGGTCTTGTGCTGTAGCCATGCAAAAACAATGGAAAAAGGGCAAGCTGGTGCTGCTTTTTTTTATTTTGTTTTTGGGGGGGGGGGGGGGGGGGGGGGGGGGAGAGGAGGGGGCATGCGGAGAAGAGAATAAAACAAAAATAAGACCATATCCCAGCCAGCTACCTTTCAATTACAGGTCTCCTACCACAGTCCTGACAAGGTCTATGCACATTTTCTTTTCTTGTGAGCACCCGTATTAGCACCGCATTTCCGTGTACAACACAAAGAAAATAGGCATGGGAGCGACCCCCTGAAATGTATGAGCGATCGCTCCCTGCTCCTCTTAGAGGCAACTGTGACCCTCGACTCCAATTGTGGAAGCCGAGGGTGGGGCAGTGGGAACACAGCCCCAACTAAGCAGTAATCAAATGGGAAACCCAAACATAAAGTTTACCTCCAACAAAGAGCAGGAAAGGGCGAGGAAGTGACAGCTGTCTGACCTGTAAAAAATGAGCAGCCATGGGCCTTCCAAAAAGCCGGTAACCCTTCCTCGCTCTTAAAGGAGCAGGGACGGTGTTGCCTCAAACTGCGGAGCAGAAGTTTTCCTTTTACATTTTGCTGTTTAGAAGGAAGGGCGGTTACGCAGGTACCGAGCTGTATGGCAAATGCAGTTTTGCAACCGTCCTGGGCTGGGCCACCCCTGCAAATGTATGGAAGTTCCTGGAAATGTTACAGCTGATGCAATAAATGCTCAGGTGCTCTTCGTGGTGTGTGTATATATACCATAAGCAAATGGTTTATTTCCTTAAAATTGGTTTTAATAAGTTGGCACGCACCTCTTTTTGTCTTCAGCTACATTAAACCATGCAGTCGTGTACAATTTGTAAGTATTTCTGCAGAACATATAAACTCCCCCTCGCTCAGCTAATAAAGAATTACAGTTTTCAGTGCTATATTAAGTAACAACACTGGATCTAATTAACCAGAGGGTTACAACACCCCCCCCCCCCCCCAAAAAAAAAACCAAAAAACCAAAACCAAATGAATCAGCGACTCAGCAGAAAAAAAATATATATTTTTGCTCTCTGGTCCCGTCCTTTAAGTCCATTTTAATTAGTCACTGTAAACATAGTTGTCAGCAAGGGTATCAAAGTTTTCACAGTATCTGGGGGGGGACTTGCAAATTCTCTGAACTGGTTGCCGCCTGCCCTGTGCCTCTTTCTTCCCAAAGCGATTCCATTGCACAGGTTGCGCTGGGGCCGCCGGCCTTGGAAGACTTACTCGAAGATTGAACTATGTCCACGTGGCAAAATCAAGGCTCAGAAAGTGCACAGGGAGGGGCGTGACAGCACCTGGGGAGGAGCTTGGCACAGGCAAAGGGATGCCACCATCATTTAGAGATCCACACTGTGGGAATTAGTGAGGTGCGACACCAGGTTTAAAATAAAAGTAACAGCTACATCCAGGACCCAGACAAACACCTCCTTGCGAGGATGGGGGAGTAGCCTCTTTTAACACATCCCAATCCAGAATGGCATGCCCTTCCCCCTCCGCGGCAAAGCAACTGAACAGAAAGGAGGCAATCAGCCTGCTAAGCAGAGGGTGAAAGCACAGACAGCTGGGGCGGTTTCATCCATGCAGAGCAGAGATTAATGGTGCCCTGTGTCCGTCTCTCCATTCCATACTTGTGGATCAGGGGCCCTTCTCCATGGAAGGATTTGGCTGAAAGTTGGTAGATGGGCCAATGCTCCTGGTTAAATCTGTTCAAGTGATCTACCCCTCCCCCTCAATTGATGCACCAGGACAGCAGGGTCCAACCGTTTTTGGCAAGGACGGGTGGGGTACCGGAGTGTTTAATATTCTAGGTCTTCCTTGCATTACACTAGAAACATGCAGCCTCCAACTTGGTTACTATTGTGATTCTTCTACCGTGAAAGCACCAAATTTCCAAGGCATTGCTATACATGTACAGGTCAGCTCGTGCACCATACCGTTAATATACAAAGTGCCCGCAGCGCATGGGGTTTGGAGACAGCATTCTAAGTTACGGGACAAAGCACAGGGTCTCTCTACTTATCCCAAGACCCTTGCCTTGTGCATAGCAGCGCTTTTAAGGAGTCTAGCAAAAGCTTCAGTTGCTGGGAGACCAGGAAGAGAAGAGCAGGACAGCGATCCATTGGTTAGTAAATCAGTAGCAATACACTCTGTTCTCATCTGCAACTCGGCATCCCCTGAAGAATCTCACTGTAGCAACACTGACAAGCTGCAGGGGTTGGTGAGAAATATTCAGGACAGCTCCATTACTAATGTGGAGCCTGCAGGATTTACCCAGCTCTCCGCTCCCTGCCTGGTGCCGAGTGAGATGGTCCTCTTCTACTGCTGTACTATGCCAGGGAATTAAGGCCAAAGGTGCTCTCTCTGCCGGTCATTTGCCCTCAGGCTGCTTTAAACCACATGACTGCCTTTACCTCCCCTGACCCCTCCTCCAGGAACGCAGGATATTAGAGAGGCAACATCTTATAGCAAGGTACTCACGGTGAGCAGTTGACACTAGGAAGATTACAGGAATTTTTTTCCAGTCTTATTTTAAAGTTTGTTGCAAAGCATTCTGGGCTCTGTAGGGTTTTTGTTTTTACGTAGGACTACACATCCCAGAGTGCCCTGCAACAAGCCAGTAACAGATAAAAAGCTCTTTGGGTTTATGGAGTCCTATCCAGGTTCACAGTCCCTGCCATTACCGACAAAGGAAAGAACTTGCGCTCGGCTTCACTCCTCCTAGAACAGTTGAGGGTTTCACATTTGCCAGAGCCCCTTTTCCCTTGGGTTTCAACTCTTGGGGTGTAAGACCGCTTTTTGGAAGCAGGAAGACTGAACTCCTGGGGAGCAGACTCTGTCCTGCGATCACGTGCAGCTCCCCAAAGCTTCAGCCCAAGCCTTGCCCTCCCTGCCCGGGACTCTGCCTCCTCTAGCAGCAGCTTCGATCCTCTCGTTCAGATTCCAAAATCAAAAAAGGTAGGGGTAAGAAGAAGGAGGCAACCCCACTACTTTAGCAAAGCATTTTCCTTACCAAATTGCCAGCAAACCTTTCTTGCCCTAAGCCCTGCTTTCTACTTATTAGCGAGGGAGAAGACATCATTTGCGCACCCTCCCAAACCAGAATTTCTCCTCTCAGCTAACCACAGGTTGGCAGGTCCTGTTCTAGGACAACCTTGATTTTAGCAGCTTTCACCGACTGCTTGGGTGGGGGGAGGAAGTGTTAACCCTAGTGCAGGGGCCACAGACAGGGCCAGTGTTCTAGGTAACCACCAAGGCATACAAGTCGGCCTTGTTTTAAACCCTATGAATGTAGATACCGCCAATTTACCTTCACTGTGAATTCCCCCAAAAAGCAGCCCTGCTAGTGACCCCAGCTCCAGACTGCATGTAACAGTCACACACAGCTCACAGGTCACCTCTCCGCCTGTCACTCACTGGCTGCCTGCCGAGTGAACGACGTGGGAGATCGAGTCACAGCATATTTTGGTTATTTAATAACCACATTTCCAGTCCTTGAACACTAAGCCGCATGGGGCAGTGCCGAGCCCCGTCCAGCCCCCCTCCCCGCATCCCCTTAGGTGTGGGGGGGGTCTGCTATATTAAAACGCCCACCAGTACATGCCAGGGAATGCCCGATGCAAAACAGCCTGCACTTTCTCTGGGTTGGTTTTTTTTTTTTCTCTTTCATTAAAAATGAACGAACAAAGCTTTACCTGTGGAGTCACAGACAAAACAGATCATCTGAAAAGGAAGGCGGGCGGGTAATTAAGTCCTAAGTGCCTCCCTTTTGAGCAGACGAGCCAGCTGCTGGCAGGAGGGATGAAAAGGGGACAGACCTGGCTTTTTTTTTTTCCCTTTTGCTTTGTTTTTAATAAAGTTAATAGTAAAACAAAAATTCATTATCCTTTTGTTGTGGTTTGTTTTTTTTTTTTTTTTCTTCACTTTTCCATCTCTTCAAAGCCACGGCCTTTCCTTTACACACACACACGAACATACGAGAGGTATCCAACTAAACATGAAACTGCTCCAAGGAGACATGATGACGTAAGGAAGGAGTCTCTGATTTAAGTTATGTGTCCACATTCCAGGTTAAAACAAAGGCAGGTAACTTCCAGGATTTCTAGCCAAACTGGAAGAAAAAGTTTCCCGGTCCAGAAGCTGAAATAAACAAAAGGGGCACCCAATATTAGTACTGGAGAAGACTCAATTCTAAAATGAACAGGGGTGGTGGTTTAGGATTCGAGATCACACGACCCCACAAGAGGAGATTGCGCTGTGCTCGGAAAAACGGACTTTATACAAAGCCTTAAACCGAAACAAAAGAATGGACAGCACAGGTGAGCAGCCCTCACGGGGGCATAAAATGACTGCCGGGTGGGAGGAGAGATTTGATGGGACTGCGGGTCTGCCTTACCTGCCCGAGAACAGCAAAAGTCCCTGAACCGGGGACTTCAGCCAGCCAGACCCAGGCTAGCAAAGTGCAAATACCACCACAACCTACCTTCAAAACTGAAACCGCCTGGCCCACCAAAGAATGCTTTGAAGATATTGTTGGCATCGAAATCTACAGGACAGAAAAGGAAAAAAACAGGAGGTGCTGGAGCTAGAGTCACAGTGTGCGGCTAATTCCCAGCTCTGTGACACAACCAAGACGCCGTTATCTCAGTCGGGTTACAGAGTCGGGCATGGTAACCTGTGCCAGACATTTCTCCATCAACCCCCATACCCCTTCCATCTACTGATGAGGCCCAGCAAGCAGGCAGACACACCACCCTCTGCCCCCGATATAATTACATCCTGCTTCTTCTTAATCCCTCCCATCCCACCAAACAACTCTGGCAATGAGAGAATGTGCTAAACGCATCGGACCATGGAAAGTGGACAGTATTAGCAAAAGCCTGGGCACCCTGCTAATTCCTATCATTAAAAGGTCCTCTTTTTGCCCTGCAAGTTTCGTTTCATTCCAGAGATGATCCTGCAAATGTCTCCCACCGGTGTGGGGGTGCCGCTGTGCTGATGGGCGGCCGACTCCCCCGTATAGACAGGCTGACGACAGCTGAACTCATTTCTAGGGCTTATCCCTCCCAGGACCAACACTGGCCACAAGGAATTGCTGTAGTGTGGCTGCTTCCCTTGAAGCACGAGGCGCATCCGAAGTACTCACCTCCCATGTTCATGCCGTCCTCGTCAAGGTCCTGCCCGCTGTCATAGCGGGCTTTCTTCTTTGGGTCCGACAGGATGGTGAAGGCTTCCCCGACCTCTTTGAACTTCTTTTCCTCCTCTTTCTGCACTTCTGTTGTGGCTGCGCTGTGCCGATCTGAGAAAGAAACCAAAAGAAAAAAAAAAAAAAAAAAAAGGAGACGTCAAAAAGCACACCAAACATTTCGGAAATAGAAAGCTGCCCTCTTGCTAATTATGCCTCGAAATTCCTCCAGAAAGTTCTCTCAGACATGACAGAGCAAGACACCGAGCGACGGGGAAAAGTCAACCCTCCTGCTACACAGTAAAGTCTGGAATGGCTCGACAGGGCACACCTGAATTTCTTACCTGCGTGGGTATAGCTAAAGGCTTCAGGTGGGTCTACTTAAGCACAGAGTAAAAGCAGGAATGGCTCACCCTGCTAAGGAACAGGAGTCTTAAAATGTACCCTGTGAGAATAAAAGACAAAACTGCAGTGCAGTCTAAATGGGACATGCAGAAGCATTCAGCTGTGCTCTACCTCTTGCCTCAACCAGTGAAAGAGCACTTACACTACTAGAGCCACCGCTCACAAAATCCATTCAAAAGTCAGCTACAGAGCGCCCCCCTCTTTGTAACAGACTGAAGCCTTACAGCCCACAGCAATTCAAAAGCTGCTGGCGACACAGACACTCACTGCGGGCCACGTACCTGGGTGATGCATCAGCGCACGCTTCCGGTACGCTTTCTTGATCTCATCTTCCGAGGCGTTCTTGTCCACTCCCAGGATTTTGTAGTAATCTTTCCTTTTGCTCTTTTTCAGCTCCACCTGGGCATTCTTGAGCAGCTGCTTGTGTTCTGGCGAGAAAGCACCAAGGAGGTATCAGCTAAGCGCCCTCCGTGGCCACAGAGAAGGCAGAGCCTCTCCCTTGCTGTCTTTCACCTGGGCGCCCTGCCCGTTACGTGCCCACTCACAGCCCATGGCTGGTAAGCAGTGCCAACCCGAGGCCAGTGCTTCAGCTCCCCTAGGAAGAAAGCCTGGGCACCAGAGCTGCCCCACCCCCACCTCTCCTTTCTGTGCAGAGACAGACTCCGACCTCAGAAAAGCAGCCCTGCTTCTCTCCAACTGGCCACGCCGGGACAACGAGCGTGCAGGCTTCCACCAGTTTTCACAGCAAGAGTCTGTGCGTGGTTTTGCACTGAACTTTCCACAGGTACCAAGTCCGCACGTCTGCTTTTCCTGCAGGCGCAGTCCATGTGAAGCTTGAAAGCCTCATTTCTCCAAATGTACCTGTCCTCTCCCCCTTCCCCCCAGAGCATGCCCCCGGGAACACCTCTTCTTGGGGCAGGGACTACCAGTCAGATAGGGTCATTCTCAGGCCGCCTGTTAACATGGATAAAACATTTTATCCCTGAAAAGTGTTTGGGAAAATTGCCCTCTCTGTGAGCCGCTTCAGCAAGGAGACACATTTCGCTTCGTTTAGTCTTATCCCTAAAAAAGGGAAATTAACTCTTCATCTGGCCCAGTTTTTAGAATTCAACCCTTGCTACGGGTGCTGACCCAGGGGGGAGAGGCACATATGGTTTGTTGTGGTATAAAACCATACCCTCAATTCAGGACCTGTCAAAATCATTGCATTTTCCACTGGCATGATTTTCTGTGCCTTTTTTTTTTTTTTTTTTTTTTTAAAGAAAAATCTGTTTTGTCCAGGGAAGGGTTGGGCCTACGAGGGTCCACCATTCATTCTGAGCCTGGGGGATGCTGGCATATTGGACATGGGCACGTCTATTAATTATGACCAGAACATATTATAGGAGACTTGGGGCCTCGATCACAAGAGAAGCACTCTGCGCAATTAATTTTTTTTTAATTAAAATAACATTCCTGGAAGAGTCACAAACGTGAGTCTCCCGGCAGATGGTTTTTATGTGCCCAGAGTCCAATTTCACTACTTTTAGCCAGAATATGAATTGCAGCAATTTAACACTGATGCAGAGAGGAGGGACTCGCTCCATATCTTTAAAATATAGATATGTAAAAATTAATGCAATGCTTTTTTCCTCTTTAAAGTTGCATTTCAGAAATCTCCTGGGTGAAGGTTTTTTTTTCCCTTTACCTGGTGGTGGCATGTGGTGACAAATGCCACCCACACACCAAGACAGAGCCAGAGAGGTACAATAGAGGAACAGGACCATGGGGCAACTGGCAGGATTTCTGATCTGGCTTACAGAGAAGAACCGAAGAAATACTATGCTGGGTCAGAGCAAGGTCCACGGAGCCCAGTCTCCTGCCTCCCACAGTGGCCAGGCTGGGTCACATCCCAAGGATCCCTTAATTCCTTTACCTTTTGTTTTCTCTGTCTGGTAAACTTTCTCATAATCTCTCACTGCTTCTTCAAACTGTTCTGTGTCCATGTAACTATTCAGGGAAACAATGCCGAGTCAGAGACAGAAAGTTCTTAAACCTAAACACAGACATATTCAGCCACGCGCTCTCTCTACAATAAAACTGCCAGTTTTATTCTGCCTGCCCATCTCTTAGTACAGCAGGCCCTAGGGCTCCCCTCACATGCCACACGGCATCAGTTGTGACAATCCTGCTCTGTTAGGTTAGGGAGTTCAGGGAGCCCCCAGAAGGGTTTGGCATGACTGATGTCAAATAAACATCCTGAATCTCTGAAAGTGGGGGGCAGCACTAAAGATGGACTAAAATGTTTTACACAGCTAAGGCACATCAAAAGCCAAGACCCCTGAAACGAAAAACTATGCAGGCTATGACATGAAGACAAAACTCCAATTAATACACTATTTCCTTCTGAATACTAGGTGCTCCCCTCAGAACGGACGTCCTAGAAGGGAACGAAAGGACCATGCTGAACTGAAGTGGTGTTTAAGTGCCATGTGTTAGCTGGTTTGAGGCACCACGCAGACCAGCTTTTGAGGAGGTCCACGACCTGCCCGCTCTCCAATCTGGAGGTGGGAAGCGAAGGACTCGTGGCCTGCAAATCCTGATTCTCTTCCCAGAGACTGGGACTCTGCACACAGACAACCCTGCTGGCTACCTGAAGTCCAGGTGCACCCTGGGAAATCATGCACCAAGCAAAACAAACAAAAAAAAAAAAAAAATCTAAATTATGGCTGCATAAAAATATGCAATGCAGGCCTAGAAATGCAGGACTTGCTACCCTAATCAGACATGCAGTTTCTTATCGGACAAGTTTGCAATGCCTGTTGCAGAAACAAACTATTCTTCCAAGTGAACTTGGATATACGAGCACCTTCTCTTCTCTAGCTGCTTACCACTGTGCGCGCCGTAAATAAGCTTTGATGTATGTCTCGTCCAGTTTTATTGCATCTGTGCAGTCATCAATTGCATCTTGTGGTTTTCTGAGCTGCAAAAAGGAATACAAAAATTCCAAATAAAACTAGGTAAGCTGTCAACAACATCTCTTTCTCTTGAGACACAGCGACCACCAAATTAAGACAAACAAGAGAAGCTGTTTGGATTCTTCAGGTGATACTTTGTGGATTATATTAAAGTGATAGCAGACAAAATTTTTTTTTTTTAATCAAAAATACGGCACAAAAGGAAAATTGGTTCTTACCTAATGGAGAAATTACTTACCTGTTAATTTTAAGAACATAAGAAAATGCCATACTGGGTCAGACCAAGGGTCCATCAAGCCCAGCATCCTGTTTCCAACAATGGCCTGGATTGGCCACAAGAACCTGGCAAGTAACCAAAAACTAAGTCTATTCCATGTAACCATTGCTAATGGCAGTGGCTATTCTTTAAGTGAACTTAATAGCAGGTAATGGACTTCTCCTCCAAGAACTTATCCAATCCTTTTTTAAGCAAAGCTATATTAACTGCACTAACCACATCTTCTGGCAACAAATTCCAGAGTTTAATTGTGCGTTGAGTAAAAAGGAAAATTAGTTTCTTACCTGATAATTTTCGTTCCTGTAGTACCAAGGATCAGTCCAGGACACCTGGGTTGTGACTCCGCACCAGTAGATGGAGACAGAGCAAGACCTGTCGGCTCAGCCATATATGACAGTGTGCCAGCCACAGCCCCTCAGTCTTACGAAATGTCAAAGTAGAACACATGAAAAAAACAGTAATCTTAACTAACCTTAACTTCACCAGGGAGCAAAACAGGACCCCCACTGGAACAGAACCCTCCCAACCAAGGGAGCGGAACAATCAAGCAAAGTAGGCAATCAACCACGAGCGGGCTCTCCGTTAACCAAACAGCACTGCGGGCGGGATCCTGGACTGATCCTTGGTACTACAGGAATGAAAATTATCAGGTAAGAAACTAATTTTCCTTTCCCTGTACGTACCAGGATCAGTCCAGGACACCTGGGATGTACCAGAGCCAAATTACCGAGGGTGGGAAGCAGAGAGTCCCGCTCGAAGTACCCTCTCTCCAAACCCCCCTGACTCAGTAGCCTGAACATCCAACCGGTAATGTCGACTGAAGGTATGCAACGACTTCCAGGTAGCCGCCCTGCAAATCTCTTGAGGCGACACCTGAGAAGATTCCGCCCAAGACGCAGCGTGAGACCGCGTCGAGTGAGCCCTGAGACCCACGGGAACCGGCTTTCCCTGCACCACGTATGCTGAACCAATGGCCTCCTTAAGCCAACGGGCGATCGTAATGGGGGACGCTGCGGCACCTTTCTTTGAACCAGAAAATAGGACGAAAAGATGATCCGTCACCCGAAAGGGATTAGTGACCTCCAAATAGCGAAGAAGAGACCTCCGCACATCTACCTTCCGTAAGTCCCTCAATTTCGGGTCCGAGGACTCCCCAACCGCGAAAGCAGGGAGCTCAATTGATTGATTCAAATGAAATGCCGACACGACCTTAGGCAAAAAGGAAGGAACCGTTCGCAAGGAGACTCCTGAGTCGGAAATACGCAAAAACGGTTCCCTACAGGATAGCGCCTGCAACTCTGAAACACGTCGTGCCGAAGCAATCGCCACCAGGAATACGGTCTTCAACGTGAGATCTTTAACCGTTGACCGCTTCAAGGGCTCAAACGGTGCCGAGCATAAGGAAGAAAGAACCCAATTGAGGTTCCAGGACGGACAGGGATGACGCAATGGTGGACGGAGGTGCTATGCTCCCCGAAGAAAACGGGAAATATCCGGGTGCAGGGCCAGGGGAAACCCCTGAATCTTACCTCGCAAGCAACCAAGCGCCGCCACCTGTACTCGCAGGGAACTGCACGCCAACCCTTTGGCGAGACCAGCCTGGAGAAAAGCTAGGATATCGGAGACGGAGGCTGAAGTGGGGACCACTCCACGCTGCAGACACCAGTTCTCAAAATCACCCAGACTCGGACATACGCTAGAGACGTAGACTGCTTCCTGGATCTCAACAGCGTGGCCACCACCGCATCTGAGTAACCTTTGCTTTTCAAGCGATGCCTTTCAAAAGCCATGCCACGAGACAGAAGTGATCCGCATCCTCCAAACAGACAGGGCCCTGGCGGAGGAGCCCCGTGAATCCCTGGAGACGAAGGGGGGCGACCACCGACAACTGAAAGAGATCGGCAAACCACGGACGACGTGGCCACTCCGGCGCCACCAGGATCACTTTGGACGGGTGCAGCTCTATGCGTCGCAGGATCTTTCCGATCATCGGCCACGGAGGGAACACGTACAGCAACACGTCCGTCGGCCAGGGAAGAGCCAATGCATCGACGCCCTCGGCCCCTCTCTCTCGGCGTCGGCTGTAAAACCGTGGAGCCTTTGTGTTTTGCCACGTGGCCATGAGATCCATGTGGGGCACCCCCCACGTCCTGCAGATGAGAAGGAAGGTGTCCTTCGCCAGTTCCCACTCCCCTGGATCTAGGTGATGATGACTGAGATAATCCGCCTGGACATTGTCGACTCCGGCAATGTGGGACGCTGCGATATTGCCGAGATGTTGCTCCGCCCAGCTTATCAAGAGCTGCGCCTCCTCCGCTACCAGTGGACTCCGTGTCCCGCCTTGACGGTTGATGTAGGCTACGGGGGTCGCGTTGTTCGACAATATCCGCACCGCCTTTCCCCGTATCAACGGCAGGAAGGACTGCAGTGCCAGGCGAGCCGCTCTGGTCTCTAGCCGATTGATGGACCACTGCGCTTGAGTCGAGGACCACCGGCCCTGTACCGACTTGCCTAGGCAAACTGCACCCCAACCGGAGAGGCTGGCGTCCGTGGTCACTACCATCCAGTTGGGAACCAACAGGGACACCCCACAAGTCAGGTGATCCGATACCAGCCACCATTGCAGGCTGTCCCTCGCCTGATCCGTGAGCGGCAGCGGCAGGTGGAAGTCCTCTGACACTGGCTTCCAACGGGATAGCAAAGATGATTGTAACGGACGTAGATGAGCGAACGCCCAGGGGACCAATGCGAGCGTTGACGCCATAGACCCCAGAACCATCAGGTAGTCGCAAACCAGCGGTAGCCAAAGAGACAATAACCGCTTGACTTGAGACTGCAGCTTGCGCACACGCTCCCCGGACAGGGACACCCGGCCCCGTTTCATGTCGAAGACGGCTCCCAGATATTCCAAGGACTGGGTGGGAACTAGATGACTCTTGAGGAAGTTGACGACCCAGCCCAGGGACTGTAGCAGCTGGAGGACTCTGTCCACAGCCAACCGACACTGGCTCTCGGACTTGGCCCGGATCAACCAGTCGTCCAAGTAAGGGTGTACCAAGAAACCCTCTCGCCGAAGCTGAGCTGCCACCACGACCATCACCTTTGTGAACGTACGAGGAGCCATCGCCAATCCGAAGGGGAGTGCCTGAAACTGATAATGCCTTCCCAGGATGCAGAACCTGAGGAACCGCTGAAATGATGGCTGGATACCCACATGGAGGTACGCTTCCGTGAGATCTAGCGAGGCCAGGTATTCGCCGGGCCGCACCGAGGCAATTACTGAACGAATTGTCTCCATTTTGAAGTGTGGGACGCGAAGGCACCTGTTCACCGCTTTCAGGTCCAAGATCGGTCTGGCCGTGCCGTCTTTCTTCGGAACGATGAAGTAAATCGAGTAACGTCCCGTGCCTTGCTGACTGGCAGGTACGGGGGAAATGGCCCCCAAGTTTTCCAAACGTCCGAGGGTCCCTAGCACGGCCGCTCTCTTCTCTGGATGCTTGCAGGGCGACACCAGGAACTTGTCTGACGGGATTCGAGCAAAATCTAAAGCGTAACCGTGTCTTATCACGTCGAGGACCCAGTGATCCGAAGTTACCTTGACCCATTCCTCGAAAAATAACGTTAACCTCACCCCGACGTTGGGAATTACGGCCTGGGATAGAGGCGAGGGATGGGTCAGCCTCATCTCATTGTGAGGCCTTGGACCCGGCGCCCAACGGGGTTCCCCCCTGTCTACCGGGTCTTTTCCCACGAAAGGACTGCGACCACTGGGAGGAGCGAGCGGGATACGACCGGTATGCGGGACCCGAGGATCTCTGAGGACGCGACTTTCTGCTTCCACGAAAACGGGGCCTACTTGACAAAGAGGACCGGGATCTAGCCCTGTCCTCAGGCAATTTGAAAGCCCTGTTCTCCCCCAGGGAAAGCATCAAATCATCTAATTCCTTGCCGAACAACAGCTTTCCCTTAAATGGAAGCGAACCGAGGTGGGCCTTGGAGGAACCATCCGCCGCCCAGTTACGAAGCCAAAGGAGACGACGCGCAGAGACCGCCGCGACCATGGATCTAGCAGAAGTCCGAAGAAGATCGTGGAGAGCATCTGCCCCATATGCTATTGCCGCCTCTAAGCGATCCGCCTGTGAGGCTTCCTCTTCCGAGAGGCCCGCATTTGCGTGGAGGACCTGAGCCCAGCGCAAACTGGCTCTCATCGCAAAGTTAGTACAAATGGCGGCCCGGACTCCTAAAGCTGATACCTCAAAAATCTTCTTGAGTTGCACCTCCAGCTTCCGGTCCTGGATATCTCTGAGGGCCGTGGCTCCCGTGACAGGGATCGTCGACCTCTTGGTCACCGCCGACACCGCTGCGTCCACCTTCGGGATCCTTAACAGCTCCAACGCTTCCTCCGGCAGAGGATAAAGCTTGTCCATGGCCTTTGTCACCTTCAGGCCTAACTCTGGGGTATCCCATTCCTTAAACAGAATATCCGTCGACGAGAAATGGAAGGGGAAAGCCACTGCGGGGCCAGTGAGACCCAGGAGTACCGGATCCATGTTGGCCTCCTGTCTGGCGACCACCGGCGGAGCCTCAATGCCCAGCTCCTCGAGGATAGCTGGGATAAGCGGGGCTAGTTCCTCCCTGCGGAAGAGGCGGACCACTTTCGGATCGTCGCCCTCCACGGCCTGCGCCCCTTTGCCCACTCCGGGCGGGGTGGAACCGCCCCCTGGTGTCCCCTCGGTCCCCCGCGGGGACTCCTCGTGGGAATTCACCTCATCAGAGACGGAGGACTCACTATCCGTGGCCTGTGGAACTCCCCGCGGGTTTCGTCTCGCCTTGGTAGAACCGGAGGTATGATCCGAGGACCCCTTGATCTTCTTCTGCTTGGGACCCGACCTGTGAGTCCCCGAAACAGCCCCCGACCCATGCTTACGCCTGCGGCCCTTGTATCTAAGGACCTTGCGTAGCAACAACGCAAAGTCAGTAGAAAAGGAGGAGGACCCGGAAGCCGAAGAATCCTCACTGGAACTAACCTCCCCAGGGGGCGCTGCCCCCCCTGGGGCATCCCCCCCCGTCGGACCCGGTCGCGGGGAAAGCGGAGGAGGCAAGGCGCCATTTTCTACCAGCACCCGTGCGATTTCGCGGGCCGAATTTAAAATGGCCGACACTCCCGCGCTAATCGGGAAGAGCTCCTCTGGCCCCCCCCGACGCTGCTGCTACACGCGGCGGCGAACGAATCGCCTGGGAACGGCTCCCCCCACGCGGCCCGGACGGCCCCTCACCCGCCCGGGACACAGGACGCGCAAAGGCCCTCCCTGGAGAGGCGCGCGCCGAGCTGCATGCTCGGCAGGCCGACCCGCGTGACATGAGGCGCGATCGCGTCGAAGAAAGCACAAAAAATAAATTAAACTAATTTAAAAAATCCGCCCCCACAGCAAGCGGCCCCCCCCCGTGAAAGAGAGACGGAGCCGCGACGAAACGGAGAGCCGGCAGGCAGAGAAAAAGCAAACCTTTTTTTTTTTTTTTTTTTTTTACAAGTACTCACTGCTGTCCACGGTCCTGGAGCCCTGTTCCAGCGGGGGTGAGTGAACTGGGCTCCCCGGTGTCACCCCCGACGCTGCCACTTGAACAGCCGGGCTCTCGGCCCTGGCAGCGGCCTCAACCAGGGGGGGATGGTCCCCTCGGAACCTTCCAACCCCCCTGGGAGGCAGGGCGGACCAATGAAAAACAGAAACCAACAAAAAAAATAATAAGAGCGCCTGGAAACTTTACTAACCAGACCTTTAAAAATTTAAGAATCAAACTACCCCTAACTGACTAGCAGGACCCAGGGCAGCCGAGGCTGTGACTGCACGTGCACCATCTACTGGAGACAGAGTAAGACTGAGGGGCTGTGGCTGGCACACTGTCATATACAAATTACATACACTCAAAAAATTGAAACCCTTGCTTCACGCATCTGATTTCCGGACAGTTCTACAAGCCATGCTGTTCTCGAAAACAGATTACTGCAATTCACTCCTCCTAGGCCTGCCCAAAAATGCACTCCGCCCCTTACAAATCCTGCAAAATACCGCAGCCCGTATCCTTACTAACACTAATTCAAAGGAACATATTACGCCAGTTTTGAAGGAGTTACACTGGCTCCCCATCCAATCGCGCATACATTACAAGACCCTAACACTTATCCATAAAGCCCTCCACAATCCTGAAATGAAATGGTTTAATAACTCACTTCTATTTCAAACTTCTATCAAACCTACTAGAAATCAATACCTTGCCACTTTACAGACCCCCTCGCCCAAACTATATAACCATGCCTCCACCAAAGCACGAGCGCTTTCCTATGCTGGCCCGCTGTTATGGAATACCATGCCCTCCGAACTGCGCCTTGAGCCATCTCCTAAACATTCAAGCAAAAACTCAAGACATGGCTATTCACACATGCCTATACTTGAAATATATATTTCTTTCTTCTCCTCTATATGCCCCAGTTCTATACATCATCTTGAATTTCTCCTATCTCTGTGGCTACTGTAAATGCCCTTCCATATAACTGCTCTTAATTGTTTTCGAAGTGCTATCTCCCCCCCCCTCCACCTCTAAATTAGATCTCCTTCTCCTCCTAACTCTTCCCTAACCCCATCATTTTTACTAGTATCCCTCTACTCTCCAGCTCTTTTTAACCCAGCTCACCCAAGCTATACCTAAATGATAGATCTGTTTTTAAAAGCTTCTACTTGTTTTATGTATCAAATATTTTTATACTTACCTTTGTTAAATATATAACGCTTGTATAACCCTGTTAAATGTATAACGCTTTTATAACCTTGTTAAATGTATAACGCCCCGGCGTAAGTTCTTGTTCACTGTACACCGACGTGATATCTTTGATGAGCGGCGGTATATAAAATTTTATAAATAAAATAATAAATATATGGCTGAGCCGAAAGGTCTTGCTCTGTCTCCATCTACTGGTGCGGAGTCACAACCCAGGTGTCCTGGCCTGATCCTGGTACGTACAGGGAAAAGAACTTTCTCCGATTAATTTTAAATGTGCCCCATGCTAACTTCATGGAGTGCCCCCTAGTCTTTCTACTATCCGAAAGAGTAAATAACCAATTCACATCTACCCGTTCTAGACCTCTCATGATTTTAAACACCTCTATCATATCCCCCCTCAGTCGTCTCTTCTCCAAGCTGAAAAGTCCTAACCTCTTTAGTCTTTCCTCATAGGGGAGTTGTTCCATTCCCCTTATTTTGGTAGCCCTTCTCTGTACCTTCTCCATCGCAATTATATCTTTTTTGAGATGCGGCAACCAGAATTGTACACAGTATTCAAGGTGCGGTCTCACCATGGAGTGATACAGAGGCATTATGACATTTTCCGTTTTATTCACCATTCCCTTTCTAATAATTCCCAACATTCTGTTTGCTTTTTTGACTGCCGCAGCACACTGTACCGAAGATTTCAATGTGTTATCCACTATGACACCTAGATCTATTTCTTGGGTTGTGGCACCTAATATGGAACCCAACATTGTGTAATTATAGCATGGGTTATTTTTCCCTATATGCATCACCTTGCACTTATCCACATTAAATTTCATCTGCCATTTGGATGCCCAATTTTCCAGTCTCACAAGGTCTTCCTGCAATTTATCACAATCTGCTTGTGATTTAACTACTCTGAACAATTTTGTGTCATCTGCAAATTTGATTATCTCACTCGTATTTCTTTCCAGATCATTTATAAATATATTGAAAAGTAAGGGTCCCAATACAGATCCCTGAGGCACTCCACTGTCCACTCCCTTCCACTGAGAAAATTGCCCATTTAATCCTACTCTCTGTTTCCTGTCTTTTAGCCAGTTTGCCCATTCCATAAGGGGGTCTATCTCCAGAGACACTTAGTGGCTTTTGGTTCCTCCCTGGCGGTTGATGTAGGCTACCATTGTTGCATTGTCAGACATCACGTGGACCTCTTGTCCCCGGAGCCTGAATTGTAGACACGCTAATTTGACCGCTCAGGCTTTCAGGCGGTTTAGTTCCAGTGTGCCTCTTCCTTGGTCCATCGCCCCTGGGTTGTCAATTCCTGACAGTGGGCACCCCACCCTCAGAGGCTCGCGTCCATCGTGAGGACTAGCCAGTTCAGTGGGGAAAGGCTTATACCCTTGCTTAGATGCACTTCCTGAGTCACCACTGGAGCTGAGAACATACTTCCATCGGTAGGTGGAGGCGAATCGAGTAGTCTTGAGACAGTGGGTTCCAACGTGACAGCAGGGAGCGATGGAGTGGTCGCATGTGTGCCCTTGCCCACGATACTAACTCCAGGGTTGATGTATCAAGCCGTGGACGTGGAGATAGCTCCACAACGTGGGGTGCATTGTGTTCGTCAACCGACGCACTTGGCACATCAGTTTTCTTATCCTCGAGGAAGGGAGGAAGAACTTGCCCAGCTTGGTATCAAACTGGACTCCCAGGTACTCTAAGTATTAGGAGGGCTTGAGACTGCTCTTGTCCATATTCACAACCCAACCGAGTTCCTGAAGCAGGGACCTAACCCTGCTGGTCATCTGGAGTTCCAACGATTTCACCTGGATCAGCCAGTCGTCTAAGAAAGGGTGCACCAGGATCCCTTTTTTCCTCAGTGTTGCCACTACAACCACCATAATTTTGGAGAACGTTCTGAGGGCGGTTGCCAGGCTAAAGGCAATACCCGGAATTGATAATGGTGGCCCAGTATCGCAAAGCGTAGGAAACGCTGGTGGTCTTGACGGATTGGGATATGAAGGTAGGCCTCCAAGAGGTCCAGGGATGTTAAGAACTCTCTCGGTTGTACGGCCATTATGACTGAATGAAGAGTTCCATGCAGAAGTGGATTACCCGCAGATAATGACTGACGCTCTTGAGATCCAGGGTGGGGCAAAATGAACCCTCCTTCTTGGGCATGATGAAATAGATGGAATAAAGCCCCATATTTTACTGGAGTGTAGGTACCGGGGTTATAGGCCTCAAACTGAGGAGCCTTACCAACGTGGATTCCACTGCCAGTTTTTTGTGCTGGGAGTGGCAAGGTGATATCATGAACATGTCCCGAGGGATGCTGCAAAATTCTAGGGCATATCCTTCTCATATGATGTCCAGTACTCACCTGTCAACGTGCTCTCGACCCACCGCTGATAGGGGGCGGACTATCCCTCTTCTATCTCCTCGTCCCCTAGATGGGTCGGCCAAACTTCATTGGAAAGTTCAGGTTGAACCTGAGCCCAAAGCAATTTCTCTTTTTGGTTGTTGGTTCCGAAAGCATTGAGACCTTCCCGAGGGCCAAGGTGTTTGAAACGACGATTTTCTGTAGGGCCGGAAATGCTGGGAGCCCCTCTTATCGTCTAGTAGCTGAGACACTGGAGATTCACCCCACTTACTAGCTAGCTTTTCCAATTCACTTCCGAATAGAAGGGATCCCTTAAAGGGCATCTTTGTGAGGTTTGCCTTAGAGGTCACGTCCGCTGACCAATTTTGCAGCCATAGCTGTCTTCTGGCTGCCACCACTGAGGTTACTCCTCTGGTCGAGGTACGCACTAGGTAGTGCTTGCATCTGCTAGGAAGGCTGTGGTGGGTTCCATCGCCTCTCTGGGGAGCACCCCTGAGGTATCTGCCTCTCTAGAGAGAAGCAGACATGAACGAGCCACCAGGGCACAACAGGAAGCGATCTGCAGTGTCATTGCTGTCGTGTCAAAGGCTTGCTTGAGAATGGACACCAACCGCTTGTCGTGTGCATCCTTCAAGGCCGCTCCTCCCTCTACTGGATAGTTGTCCACTTCAAGACAGCGCAGACCAGGGCATCAACTTTTGGGCAATGCAGGCGTTCTTTAGCCGAGTCCAGAGGGTACAGGGCCTCCAAGGCCCGACCTCCTGGCTTTCGGGACATCCCACTCCAAGTCAATCAACTCCTGGATGGCTTCCAGCATCAGAAAATAGGAAGAGGATTTCCGTAGAGACACCAAGATGGGATTCCTCTTTGGTTCTGACATAAGGTGCGTGCCGGAAATTCCCAGAGTAGAGTCTTCAGGGTCTGGGAGACCAGGGCCAGCAATTCATCTCTGTGGAAAAACCGTAGCATGGTCCGGTATGGCTCCAGGCCTGGAGGGATTTCCCCATCCTCCAATGAGTCTGCATCCCCATCGTCATCTGTAGTGTCTGGGTCTCTGTCAGGGATACCCTTGGTGAGGCGAGGCATGTCCCGATGCATGCTGATAGGGCTGGGAGGACAAGGTCTTCCCAGTTGGGGCTCAGACCAGGCAGGGGCAACAGTTGACTGTGCCTGAACAAAGGCTTGAAGGCCCTGAAAGAATTCCAACCAAGAAAAGGTCACGGGATACATACCTAGCCCAGGAGGAACTGGGGTAGGGGCCGTGAACTTCCCTCTCCCGAGGAGGACGCAGCCCCGGAATTGCTTAGAACTGGGGTGCTACCATATAATGTTGTGGCTGATCTGACCACACACTGGGAGTGGCTGGGCTTGAAGTTCTGAGAGTCCAACCCTCCCTGGGCTTCCTCACATTGCTGACACAGGAAGGATTCTAAGTCAGACTGTGCGGCCCTAATATGGCAGGTGGCACAAAGGGGGCGTCGCTTGTGCTTCTTAGTTGCCGTCCCATAGTTACTACTGTTCATTGGGGCTAACAAGTATTCTACACTACAGCTTGTGCATTCAGCTTGGAGGAGAAGTCCATTAACAGCTATTAATCAAGTTTACTTAGGGAATAGCCACTGCTATTAATTGCATCAGTAGCATCGGTTCTTCTTAGTGTTTGGGTAATTGCCAGGTTCTTGTGGCCTGGTTTGGCCTCTGTTGGAAACAGGATGCTGGGCTTGATGGACCCTTGGTCTGACCCAGCGTGGCAATTTCTTATGTTCTTATGGTTAGTGCCTGAGCTTGAGCATGCACAATTCCACCCCGACGCACGTAAGTAAAGGCGTCTGGTTGTGTGCAAATATCTGTGTGCAGTTATACGCACAGTTACGTGCACATGGGTGCTCGCACCTGAGCGCCCGTTAGGCGCACAACAGGGCCAGCCCGCACCGCACATACTGATGGAAAGTGGGGGGAAAATGGCGCCGCACAAAACCACACGCAAGATGGCGCCTCCGCTGCCTACCAAGTGGAGTGCCCACCAAGTCTGAAGTGGGCCTAGCCCATTGGGGGACCACTCAACTCGGGACAGTCATCGGTACGGCTCACTGAGCAAGGAGACTAGAGGAAAGACTTACCAAAGCCCTTCCACGTCTCTGAATCCGAGGAGTTGTTCTTTACTTACCTAGGCTCAGCGCTTACCAACTGAGTACAGAGACTGTCTCCGGCTGCAGAGCGGAGAGGGCATAGGCCGTCACTGCCGTGCTCGGCTTCCTGCACCTGCTGCCTTTCAGCTGCTTTGGCAGCAAAGTCCACACTTGGAACCAGCTACCAGACCAAGGCACACCTCTGAGGGATCTTTGAAATCGCCTCAGGAATTCTCAACTGGGGGAGGGACCATTAGGTATCACCGCAGGAGAGCGGGCTTGATCTTTCTCCAATTTAAAGGTAGAAATCTGAAGGTAAATTTTCCTCTGGGGTGACGTCAGCTTTGAAAACTGACTCAGTCTCCATCTGCTGGCAGGGGAGCACATAACCCATTGGTCCTGAGGCCATCTGGTTACCGTGAGGAAAGTTTTGTTCCTGTAGTACCACAGATCAGTCCAGACTCCTGGGCTTTGCTTCCCTTCCAGCAGATGGAGACAGAGAAAGTTTTGCTGAGACTGGCATATAACCTGGTGTGCCACCAGGTTATATAATCAAACAAAAACAAGCCCAGAAAACCTCAGAAATCTAAGGAAAATACCAATCGATTACACATGCGCAAGAAAATCTCAGTAGAACAATTTTTTTTTTAATCTTTTAACAGATGCTGAGAGTTCAATAGCAGTGACTAGGAGCACGGTGAAATCAGATGCGAATACCCCCTGAGGTAGAACGCGATCGAAACATGGCCATGTCGGGGTGATGTACAGTTTTGACATTGAACTTAAGTACTGGTTATTTGTTTGGCTCCTGGACTTGGGCAAAGTTGCAATATATGATCTCTCTACCCCGGGGACTTCTCATGACTTTTTATATAAAAAATAAAATACTAAAAAAAGTTTTCTTGACTCTGAATGAGCAGGATAATAAAATTATAATAAAGTTGGACCAGAGGTCTATACGGTTTGTTGCCATTTGCAAGCTGAGGTCATGGAGGTCCTACAAATTACCTGTTAAAAGATAAAAAAAAATTGTTCTTCTGAGGTTTTCTTGTGCATGTGTGATTGATTGGTATTTTCCACCAGGTTATATGCCAGGGGAGAAAGTCTGATACTTCACTTTCAATGCATATCCAGCATAACTCTCTGCTTCAATGGCAGGGGGGAATGAAGAAAAGTGGATCTATATATAGACAACAACCAATAAGGACTGAATTACATAGTCTGGGTAAACAAATAAGCATGGGTGTAGCTTGCTTATTGCGGCAGTTACTACCCCTAACTAATTAAGCTAGATATTTCACTTAGATGCAGTTCCAACACTGCTCTCTACATTAATGGCGGGGGTGGAAGGGAAATAGAACCAAAAGGTTACTAAGGGCCAAGAGTAACAGATAAGTATGAGAAAAAAAAAAAAAAAGAGTGCGAAAGCTTGCTGGGCAGACTGGATGGGCCGTTTGGTCTTCTTCTGCCGTCATTTCTATGTTTCTAAGTATTGACCTATAACCAAGCCAAGACACCACTGACCTAAACAAACATCCCTCCCTTAACACGTTCCTCCAAACAAGCAGAAGAATGTGGAAACAATGCCTTAATGGGAAACAATCCATTTCAACGATAAACAGAAGAAACCTGTGCCCTTCTTCAGTCTATTTACAAGAACAGAACGAGTGGACTCTCCAATCCTCTTCCCCTAAATGGGCGGGACTCTGAACTGATCTGTGGTACTACAGGAACGAAAATTAGTAGGTAAGAACCAATTTTCTTTTCCCTGTACATACCCAGATCAGACCAGACTCCTCGGATGTACTTAAGCTCCCCTTATCTCAGCTGGGACCTGGAGAGTCTCGCTCAAAGTACACTTTCACCAAAGCTCATGGGATCCTGAGCCCAAACATCCAAATGGTAATGTCTGTCAAAAGTGTGCAATAACTCAAGTAGCTGCCCTACGCATTTCCTGTGGTGACACTTGCTGGCATTCCGCCCAGGATGCCGCTTGCGAACGAGTAGAATGAGTTCTCAAACCCTCAGGGACAGAGCGACCCTGGCATATGTAAGCCAAATCTATCGCCTCTTTTCAGCCACCTTGCTATGGTGGATTTAGAAACTTTATGTCCCTTCTTTGCACCACTTCATAGAACAAAAAGATGATCTGAAAGTCAAAAGCTATTAGTGATCTCAGGATAGCACAGCAAGACCCTTCTTACATCCAATAGCCTCAAATCCTTTGCGTGAAGTGTAGACGCATCCAGAATTGGATTTGACTGATTCAAATGAAAAGACAATACCACCTTAGATAGAAAAGAAGGAACTGTATGCCACAAGACTCCATCATCTGCAATCCTCAGAAAAGGATCCCTGCATGAAAGAGCCTGTAGCTCCGAAATCCTCCTAGCAGAACAAATCGCCACCAAGAACACAACCTTTAAAGGTAAGATCCTTCATAGTCGATCTCCAAAGCGGCTCAAATGGCACCTTATACAACCCCTTGAGAACCAAGTTTAGGCTCCGGGGGGGACAACACACTTTCCTCACTGGAGGCTGCAAATGCTTCACCCTCCGGAGAAAATGCACCACATCTGGGTGTGATGCTAGGGCTGCTCCCTGAATTTTGCCTCTAAGATGGATCAAAGCTGGCACCTGGACCCTGAGGGAACTGAAGGCCAAACCCTTCACCAATCCCCGTTGCAAAATAACAAAACTTGCGCTACGGTCGCACGATTAGGAGTTCTGCGCACCAGGGGTCAAAGACCTTCCACACTCTGACATAGGCCAAGGATGTTGTCATCTTCCTAACCTGTAACACAGTGGAAAAAACATCATGATAACCTTTACCCCTCAGACGTTCCGTCTCAAAAGCAAGCTACTTGATCTGAAAATATGGGGCCTTGTCGCAAGAGGTTGGTAGATGAGCCAGATGCAACAGTCCATCCACTGCAAGATTGATCAAATCCCTGGTGCGCAGGGTGCCACCAGAATCACCTCTCCCTGATGAATTTTTATTCACCCCAACACCTTGCCTACTAACGGCCATGGCGGGAACACGTACAGGAGAACCCCGTGGCCATGGGAGTACCAAAGCGTTGACTCCTGCTCCACATTCCCTCCTGCGACTGAAGCGCGGGGCCTTGGCATTTGCTTAAGTTGCCATCAAGTTGAAGCAAGGAGTTCCCAATTTGCAACAGATAAGCTGCATCGCTAAACCAGACAACTCCCACTCTTTGGGTCCAGCTGCCGATGGCTGAGGAAAACGGCCTGAACATTTTCTACTCCAGCTATGTGGGACGCTGCCAGTACCTCCAGATTCTGCTCCGCCCAGCGAACCAATTCCTGGTCCCTTCTTGCCAGTTGATGTAAGCCACGGTTGTCGCATTGTCCGACAGAATCTGTACCTGCCGACTGTGCACCAGGGGCAGAAAGGCTTGTAACACGAGTCTCACTGCTGGTCTCCAAATGACTGATGGATAACAAAGCCTCCTCCGGCAACCACTGGCCCGCAGCCAACTGATTTTGACACAGCCCCCCCAACCAGAAAGGCTGGCGTTGGTTGTAACCACAACCCAGCTCAGAATCTCCAAGGGTACCCCCTGTTCAAATGGTCGTGCCCAAACCACCATGAAAGACTTGACCTGGCTGCTACCGTTGGGGGTAACTGAAGATGAAACTGCTCCGACAATGGATCCCAGCGGGAGAGTAACGTGCCCTGTAGTGGTCTCATGAGTGAGGCACCAAATCCAACATGGAAGCCATGGAGCCAAGAACCTGCAAGTAATTCCAAACCCTGGAAACTGCCACCACCAAGAAGTTGCAAACCTGTCTCTGCAGCTTGCTGATCTGTTCTTCAGTGAGAAACACTCACCCGCTTCCGGTGTTGAATCGCACCCCCAGGGACTCCAACACCTGAGAAGGGGTCAACTGACTGACAGATTCATAACCCATCTCAGAGATCTTAGCCGCTGCAGCACCACTGTCACTGCTTGACTGCAAAGGGACTATGATTTTGCCCGAATCAGTAAATCGTAGAGATATTGGTGAATCAGAATGCCCTTCTTCTTATAGGACCGCCGCCATCATGATCATCAGCTTGGTGAAGGTTTTCGGAGCTGTAGCCAACTGAAATGTAGCGCTCAAAACTGAAAATGGGACCAGAGAATCATAAACTGGAGGGACCATTGATGATTTGACCAGATTGCTATGTGAAAATAAGCCTCGGTCAAATCCAGAGAAGCCAAAAACTCTCCTTTGCACATAGCAGCAATCACAGAATGTAAGGTCTCCATTCGAAAACGAGGTATCTTGAGAGCCGTGTTCACCTTCAAGTCCAAGATGGGACGGAAAGTACCCTCCTTTTTTGGGTAAATGGGAGTACCTTCCCATTCCCCTTTCTTCCATAGAAATGGGTACAATAGCTTCCAACCTCTTTAGACGGTCGATGGTCTCCCGAGCCACCTTTGCTTGCGTACGAGCAAAGAGACTCCCATAAACACAACTTTTAGCAGCCGAGCAAATTCTCAAGCGTAACCTTGTCTTTTCACATTCCGGACCCATTGATACATGGTGATCTTGGACCACTCCTCGCAGAAAAGAGGCAACCAACCCTCTACTGCTGGGACTGCGGAATGGACCGGCCTCGAATCATTGGGCGGATGTAGGACTTGAGGCCCCCTGGCCAGAACCATCTGTTGCCTGCCAGATCCTTGCCTCTGGACCCCTCCTGCAGCCAGATTCTGATGAAAACATTGATTCGACTGAAAGCAAGACTGTGAGAAGGCAGCACCTACGACGCCCTTCGGTTTATCCTCTGGCAGTTTATGTGACTTATTGTCGCCCAGATGCTTCACCCAACTCCTCTAAGTCTTCTCCAAACAACAACTTTTCCTTAAAAGGGTAACGCTCCTGGCAACCAGAATGGTCGTTCCTCTTCATGACTGCTGAGACAGCAACATCCGTCTTTGGAAAACTCGCAATAGCTCCAGCGTGTCCCGGACAGCGGATTACAGCTTGTCCATAGCCCTGCTCACCTTGAGGCCAGTCTCCGGAGTATCCCACTCCCTGACCACCAATCGCTTCACCGAGCTATGAAAAGGGAATGTCTTGGCCGGACCCCGCAAGCCTGCCATGACCAGGTCCATCTCCTCCTGGTCTGTATTCCCTTGAGGGACTGCGGAATCAGGGGTCCCAGCTCTTCCTTCTGAAAGAGGCGAAGCACCTTGGGATCATCGCCTTCCAATGCAGGGAAAAACCCTGGCTCCTCGACCGGACCCTGGACGCTCTGCTCCAGATCAGAGTCTAGAGAGGGCAGCACTGGGGACAATCCCTTCTCAGATTCTTCACCGGCAGCCCCAGCACCGATTGGGCACAGATCCTCCTTATCTTCGTGGCCCTCGGGGCCCCGGGCACTTTAGCCCTCTTCTTGGGCGGTGGGCCCACTGCATTGTGCTTGTGAGAGGGCTGGTCCATAGCCTGATGCACCAGAAATGCCTCATGCATTAGTCAACAAACTCTGGAGAAAAAGGTTGAGTTTAGTTTATTGATTTTCTATACCATCACATCGGCAAGGCCTTCACAACGGTTTACAATCGGTTAAAAAAGGAGCAACGATCTCTGAATCCTCTGCCAGAGGATCAGAATCCTCCTCCGACTGCACTGCATGGGCCCCTTAGACCTCAACGGGGCTGATTTCATCCAATGAAAGCACAAGTGGGAGATGCCTTCCCCCTGCTGCCCTTGAGCCGCAAAGGTCTGCAAAATGGCCGCCGTTCCTGCGCTCAGCGGGAATGGGTCCTCAGCCTCCTGCAGCGCAACTTTCGGCCCCCCCAGACTGGCACCACACAGAAGACGCTGCCATAGCCCCTCCCGACGTACCCTCCCCGCCAGAAGGGATGGTCCCACCAGGACCTGCCAACCTCCTGGGAGAGTGCTGAAGGAGAACAGACTCCTATGAATTTCTCTTCCTATTTTTTTTTTTTTAAGATTCAAAACTGCAGGCTTTGTACCTCCATCTGCTGGAGACAGAGAGATACTGAAAAACTGCAGATGCTATGCTGGGTTATGTAGTGTCAGGAAAACTCTGTCTCCATCTGCTGGAAGGGAGGCAAAATCCAGGAGTCTGGACTGATCTGGGTATGTACAAGGAATGGCTGCAATTACAGTACTAGTCATAACTAAGCCAGCTGGCAGCTGGAACTGTAAAATATTAAACATGTTCCCCCTTTTTGTGGACTCTAGACACATTCCAAAGCACCAATATGTGTTACATGTTTTCAGAAGTGATTTTTTGAATGGTCAAATAGAACTGGTACAACCTCAGATGTCCCTCATCCATAATAGTCACAGTTCCTGCACAGAAGACCAACTGGAGGCAGATATAGACTTTAAACTACAGATTAAACAGCAGTCATATTTCAGAGGCAGACTTTCACATCATCCAAAATGAACTTCTGTGAGATATGATGGCATTCCATGATCTGACTGGTGCTCATTCAAATTATGGTCCCCAGCTTCAAACACTGCGCCCCGCTCCAGAGATCTGGAATTACCAAGCGCCAGCACAGCTATGAACAAAGCAGCTGGCAGGAGCTTTTTCATCTGTCCCTCTAGGTCCTGCTACTAACAGAGGGACATCCGTGCCCCCTCCTTACCTTCGAGTTAACCGTTCCCCGGTTACAGTACAGTTTGGCGTTGGTTTTAATGTTGTTTGGGTCTATCGCGAGAGCCTCCGAGTACAGCTCATAGGCCAGCTCGTAGTTCCCTTCCTTGAATGCTTGGTTCCCTTCTTCCTTTTTTGCTTTCAGAGCTTTGGCATTCTGGAAAATAGAGAAAGATGATATTGCGCAGGCTGGCAGCTAAGCTATCATTTCCAATGACGGATCAAGTTGGTGCAAACTACTTCAGTATGGTTACTGAGCAACGTCCAATATTCCCCTCCCCCGATCATGCATGACAAGAAACCTGCTGAGACATAGCAAGGGGTAGCTCATGCTACAGCAATCTCTAATGCTGTTAATTACAGGTTTCTCTGTTTTTTCCTTATCATCTAACAAAGTTACAATAAAGAGCTGAGACACTGTTAAAATGTAACACACGAGGGATGTATTAACCTCTGTCATCAGCGACCATGTATGTTTAGGAAACAGAACCTAACCAGCTTACAACAGTGGTGGCCAATTCCGGTCCTCAAGAGCCATAAATAGGCCACGGTTTCAGGATATCCACAATGAATATGCATGAGATAGATCTGCATACAAGGGAAGCAGTGCATGCCAATCTACTTCATGCATATTCATTGTGGATACCACGAAAATCTGGCCTGTTTGTGGCTCTTGAGGATCAGAATTGGCCACCTCTGTCTTACAGTCAGGAACATGCAGCCAGCTCGGAAGAGGGTATTTTGACTACTAATCCTGGAGTCAGGATTGAGCTACTATGTATCATTTCTACAGCGCTAGAGACATATATAGCGCTGCATAGATACACACAAGACAGTCCTTGCTCTGTGAAGCTTATACAGCTTCCAAAAGGGAGCAGGGAGAAAAGACAATATAATGGAGAAATTATTTACCTGATCATTTCGATTTCCTTAGTGTAAACAGATAGTCTCAGGACCAGTGGGTTATATGCTCCCCTGTTAGCAGATGGAGACTGAGTTAGGTTTCAAAGCTGATGTCACCTTAGATACACCCCTGCAGTGACCTCAACCATTCAGTATTCTCTTCCAAAGCCATTGTGAACATACTACTGAAAAGCCTTAATTTGAACTTGGCAATTTCTTATGTTCTTATGATGAAGACTTGATTAAAACAATTAAAAAACTGGAGCCATAACTGTACTCAACCACGAAAGCGCTGGGTCCCAGTAACACTATAGATGCCCTGAGCTGGGGATAGGGCGACAGCTTACCTGCACTCTTGTGCAATCAAGATTTGCCTCATGGGTGATTCCTTGGCACTGTTCATGGGCAGCCGTGGGAGGGATGCTGAGTCCATCTGTCTACACTAAGGAAAACAAAATTATCAGATAAGTAATTTCTCCATTTCCTAGCGTGTAGCCAGATGGACTCAGGACCAATGGGATGTACAAAAGCTACTCCTGAATGGGGCAGGAGGCTGCCCGCAGAACGGTTAGCACCGCTCTCCCAAAGGCTGTGTCCTCTCGGGTGGTAGAACCTGGAGGTGTGTAAGGAGGACCACGTCGCAGCTCAACATATGTCGGCGGGAGACAGTAGTTTAGCTTCCACCCAGGATACTGCCTGGGCCCTGGTAGAATGATGTTTGACCTGGAGGGGTAAAGGCTTCCTCTGCCTCTACGTAAGTTCCCTTGATTACTGCCTTGATCCAGCAAGCTATGGTAGCTTACGAAGCCGCTTCACTCTGTTTCTTTCCCCCGTGAAGAACAAACAAGCGATCTGTCTTGCACACCAGTTCTGAACGTTCCCAGATACTGCACTAAAAGTCTACCAACGTTTAGAAGGCAAAAAGGTGATACCCTTCCGGGTCCTTGAGTCTCTCCAGGGACAGGAAGGAGATGGATTGGTTCAGGTGAAACTCTGAGACCACCTTTGGTAAGGAGAGGCCGGTGCAAAGCTGTACGGTTCCTGGAGTAAATCGAAGGAACAGTTACCAAGATAGCACTTGTAGCTCAGAGATGAGACAAGCCGAGCATATCGCCACCAAAAATACAATCTTTAATGTCAATAGGCATAGTGACAGATTGCACAGTAGTCTGAAGGAAGGCCCTGCCAGAAAGTCCAATACTATATTGAGGTTCCATGGGGGGCCGACCACTTTAAGGGTGGTCGGAGTTGTTTAACCCCTTTTAGGAAATAGGCCAAGTTCAGATGCGCCAACCGATGGGTTCCGTTCACCTCAGCCCTGAAGCAGGAGAGGGCTGCTACCTGGACCTTTAGGGAGCTGAGGGACAATCCTTTCTTCAGGCCGTCCTGTAAAAATTTCAGGATCATGGTGATCTTGGCTGTTTGTGGGCTCCTCGCACCAGGCCTCAAATATTCTCCAGATACATATGTTCGCCAAGGACGTTGAAAACTTCCTCACACGAAGCAATGTGGCGATCACGGCCACCGAATATCCTCACTTTGTCAGGTGAGCCCTCTCAAGGGCCAGACTATAAGAGAGAATTGAGATGGATTTTCGTGAAGGACCGGACCTTGCTGGAGAAGATCCCTGTGCGGGGAGGCAAAGGGGACTCCCCACGAGAAGCCTCCACATGTCTGCGTATCACAGGCGTCTGGGACAATCTGGGGCCACCAGAAGGACTAATCCTCTGTGGTGTTCGATCTTGCATATGATCTTGCTCAGTTGAGACCATGGAGGGAAGGTGTACAGTAAGTCCTCTGACCAGGACCAGACGAGGGCATCGATCCCTTGGGAGCACTGATCTCGTCTGCGACTGAAAAATTGGGGAACCTTCGCATTGTGAGATATAGTCAGTAGGTCGATGGGAGATCCTAGCGATCTACTAGGAGCTGGAAGGCTCTGGTCGACAACGTCCATTTTCCCAGAACCAGGCTCTCCCTGCTGAGAAAGTCTGCTCTGACGTGTCTTTTCCCACGATGTGGGAGGCCGAGATCCCTTGTAGGTTTAACTCCACCCATTCCATAAGGGGGTCTATCTCCAGAGATACTTGTGGCTTTTGGTTCCTCCCTGGCAGTTAATGTACGCAACTGTTGTTGCGTTGCCCAATATCATGCGGATTGCCTGTCCCTGGAGCCTGTGGCTGAATTGCAGGCATGCTAATCTGACTGCTCACACTTCCAGGGGGTTTATGTTCTAGTTTGCCTCTGGGTTGTCAATTCCTGACAGTGAGCTTCCCACCCTCGGAGGCGTGTGTCCATTGTGAGGATAACCCAGTTTGATGGGGACAGGCTTACACCCTTGCTTAGGTGAACTTCCTGTAGCCACCACTGGAGCAGAGTGCATACTTCCATCGGTAGGTGGAGGCGAATCGAGTAGTCTTGAGACAGTGGGTTCCAAGTGACAGCAGGGAGTATTGGAGAGGCCGCATCTGTGCCCTCGCCCACGGTACTACTTCCAGGGTTGACGCAATGAGGCCAACGACCTGGAGATAGTAGGGCGCATTGTGTTAGTCAACCGACGCATTTGGTCCATCAGTTTCCTTCTCCTCGAGGAAGTGTGGAAGCCTTTGTCCTGCTTGGTGAAAGAATTGGACCCCTAGGTACTCTAAGGACTGGAAGGGCTTGAGGCTGCTCTTGTCCATGTTCACAACCCTACCGAGTTCCTGTAGGAGACAGCTGACCCTGCTGGTCATGTGGAGGCTCTCATCCAATGACTTCGCTCGGATCAGCCAGTCATTCAAGTAAGGGTGCACCAGGATCCAGTCTTTCCTCAGTGCCACCGCCACCAGAATTTTGGAGAATGTTCTGTGGGCGGTTGCCAGGCCGAAGGGCAACACCTGGAACTGATAATGGCAGCCCAGTACCGCAAAGCGCAGAAAACACTGGTGGTCTTGATGGATTGGAATATGAAGGTAGGTTTCCTGGTTGCAGTGCCATTATGACGGAGCGAAGAGTTTCCATACGGAAGTGAATATCCGCAGATTACGGCTGACGTTCTTGAGAGCCAGGATGGGTCAGAATGAACCTTTTTCTTGGGCACGATGAAATAGATGGAATAACGCCCCATATTTGCTGGGGTGTAGGGTACCGAAGTTGTAGCCCTCAGACAAGAGCCTTATCAGTGTAGATTCCACTGCCAGTTCTTGTGCTGGGAATGGCAAGGTGACATCATGAACCTGTCCCGAGGGATGCTGCGAAATTCCTGACTGTAACCTTCTTGTATGATGTCCAGTACCCAATTTGTCAGAAGTGATCTCGACCCACCGCTGATAGAAGAGGGATAGCCAGCCCCCTATCTCCTCGTCCCGTGGACGGGTCCGACCCAACTTTATTATGGAGTTTGGGTTGAACCTGAGCCTGAACCTTTTCCTCTTTTTGGTTGTTGGTTTCGAAAGGACTGAGACACCTTCCCGAGGGCCGAGATGACTGAAATGATCATTTCTGTAGGGCCTGAATTGCTGGGAGCCCCTGGCCCTACCCCTCATGGGTGAAGGGCACTGTGACTTCTTTTTCTTATCTTCCGGTAGCCGGGGCACTGGAGATTCACACTTAATGGCTAGCTTTTCCAATTCGCTTCCAATAGGAGGGATCCCTTGAAGGGCATCTTTGTGAGGTTCGCCTTAGAAGTTGCATCTGCTGACCAATTTCGCAACCATAGCTGTCTTCTGGCCGCCACTACTGTGGCTGCTCCTCTGGCCGAGGTATGCCACAGGTCTGAACTTGCATCAATCAGGAAGGCTGCGGTGGGTTCAATCGCCTCTCCGGCCTTCGCCCCTGAGCTATCTACCTCTCTCAAGAGAGAAGCAGACACGAGTGAGCCACCAGGGCACAACAGGAAGCGATCTGCAGTGTCATTGCTGTCACATTAAAGGCTTGCTTAAGGATGGATTCCAACCGCCTATCATGAGCATCCTTCAAGGCCGCTCCTCCCTCTACAGGGATAGTTGCTCGCTTCGAGACTGCGCAGACCAGGGAATCCACTTTCGGGAAACGGGGCACTGGAGATTCACACTTACTGGCTAGCTTTTCCAATTCGCTTCCAAATAGGAGGGATCCCTTGAAGGGCATCTTTGTGAGGTTCGCCTTAGAAGTTGCATCTGCTGACCAATTTCGCAACCATAGCTGTCTTCTGGCCGCCACTACTGTGGCTGCTCCTCTGGCCGAGGTATGCACTAGGTCTGAACTTGCATCAATCAGGAAGGCTGCGGTGGGTTCAATCGCCTCTCCGGCCTTCGCCCCTGAGCTATCTACCTCTCTCAAGAGAGAAGCAGACACGAGTGAGCCACCAGGGCACAACAGGAAGCGATCTGCAGTGTCATTGCTGTCACATTAAAGGCTTGCTTAAGGATGGATTCCAACCGCCTATCATGAGCATCCTTCAAGGCCGCTCCTCCCTCTACAGGGATAGTTGCTCGCTTCGAGACTGCGCAGACCAGGGAATCCACTTTCGGGAAACGCAGGCATCCCTTGATTGCTGGTCCAGAGGGTACAAGGCCTCCAAGACTCGACCTCCTTTAAAACTTGCCTCCGGGGCATCCCATTCCAGGTCAATCAACTCCTAGATGGCTTCCAGCATCGGGAAATAGCAAGAGGCTATCCATAGACACACCAGGGTGGGGGTTCTTCTTTGGCTCTGACATAGGGTCCGTGCCCGGAACTCCCAGAGTCTTCAGGCTCTGGGAGACTAGGGCCGGTAATTCATATCTGTGGAAAAATCAAAGCATGATCCAGTATGGCTCCAGGCCTGGAAGGATTTCCTCATCCTCCAATGAATCCCCATCATCGTCTGTGGTGTCTGGATCCCTGTCAGGGATACCCTTGGTGAGGCGAGGCACGTTCCGAGGCCTGTTGACAGGGCCGGGAGGGCGAGGCCTTCCCAGCTAGGGCTCAGTCCGGGCATGGGCACAGACTGACTACACCTGAATAAAGGCTTGAAGGCCCTGAAAAAATTCCAACCAAGAGAAGGCTGCTGGGTCCATATTTGGCCCAGGAGGAACTGGGGGAGGGGCTGCTGAACTGCCCTTTCCAGGGAGGATGCAGCCCCAGAATTGCTCAGGTCCGGGGTGCTGCCAAGGTCGTGGCTGGACTTGGAAAAGTTCTGAGAATCCAGCCCTCCCTGAGCCTCCTCACAATGCTGACATAGGCAGCATCCCAGGCTTCTTTGCTGCCTCTGTAGCTTGTGCATTTAGTCGACTAATGTCTCTTGAGTGCACACAGACTTGTCTTGGCACACGTAGATCTAAGTGGCCGGTTGTGCGCTAAAGAGTGCGTGCAGCTATGCGCTAAAGAGTGCGTGCACTTATGCGTGCAGCTATGCACATACTTACGTGTATGTTAGGCGCACAGAAGGCCAGTCTGCACCATGCGTACCAACGAAGGGGGTAAAATGCCACCGCACCAAACCACATGCAAGTTGGCACAGCCATGGATTGCAACGTGGAGAGTCCACAGAGCCTGAAGCGGGGCCGCTCAACCCGCTCGGAAACCCTCTTCCCTCGCCCGAATGGGAGCGATGTCAGTACAGCGCACCAAGCAAGGAGACCGAAGGAAAGACTTACCAAAGCCCTTCCACGTCTCAATCGGAGGAGTTCTCTACTTACCTGGTCTCAGCGCTTACCGGCTGAGTACAGAGACGGTCTCTAGCTGCGGGGGGGGGGGGTGAGAGGGCTTAGGCTGTCACTGCCGTGCTCAGATTCCTGCACCTGCTGCCTTTCAGCTGCTTCAGCAAAGTCCACTCCGGGAGCCGGTTACTGGACCAAGGCAAACCTCTGAGGGATCTTGGAAATCACCTCAGGAATTCTCAACTGGGGGAGGGACCCTTAGATATCACCGCAGGAGAGCAGGGCCTTTCAATTTGAAGGTAAATTTCTCCTTTGAATTAGTGCTGCATTTCCGCAAAACAGCACTGCTGATGTGGGGATAGCGTCCACATCTGCTAGGAGACTGGAAAATTGGTCCTTACCTGCTAATTTTCGTTCCTGTAGTACCACAGATCTGTCCAGACGCCTGTGTTTTGCCTCCCCTCCAGCAGATGGAGACAGAGAAGTTTTGACTGACTCTGCCCTATATCCTGAGGTGCCATCTACAGTCCATCAGTATTACTCAGTATCAAAGCAGAATTGTTCAACCCCAAATTAACTATACAACAACAACAACAACTGGCAATTCATATGTCCACTGAACTGGCTCACTAATCCCGTGGGAACAGAACCCGTGACAACCGAGAAATCGTGAACACAGCAAAAACCAGATCTGCAGCACCAAATAAAACAATTGCTGAATGAGCGGACTCTCCATTATCTCCACGCATAAAGCGGGTGGGACTCTGGACTTATCCGTGGTACTACAGGAACGAAAATTAGCAGGCAAGGACCAGTTTTTCCTTCCCTGTACATACCCGGATCAGTCCAGACTGCTGGGATGTACCAGAGCTTTCTTACTTGGAGTGGGACCCTGAGAGTCCCACTTGGATCACACCTTCTCCACCCCCAGAGCCAGGGCCTGGACGTCCCAACCAGTAATGTCTCGAAGGTGTGTAAAGACTTCCAAGTAGCTGTCCTGCAAATCTCTTGTGGCGAAACTTGTTGGCACTCCGCCCATGATGCTGCCTGTGAACGGGTAGAATGGGCACAAAGACAGATTGGAAGGGGCCTGCCATGGAGCAAATACACTGAACTTATAGCCTCTTTCAACCAGCGGGTTATTGTAGCCTTAGTGGCCATATTACCTTTTTTTGGACCACTCCACAGCACAAAAAGATGGTCTGACATACGGAAACTGTTCGTAACTTCCAAATAACGCAGCAGAGTCCTGCGAACATCTAGCTTCCATAGGTCTCTAGATAAAGGATCCGAACAGTACAACTCTGGAAAGGATGGGAGCTCCACCGATTGATTCAAATGAAAAGAGGATACCACCTTCGGAAGAAAGGAAGGAACCATCCGTAAGGAGACTCCAGTATCCGAAATTCTCAAGAAGGGTTCTCTGCAAGATAACGCCTGAAGCTCTGTCGTCCTACGAGCAGATGCTGTAGCCACCAGAAAAATCACTTTTAATGTCAGATCTTTCAATGTAGCCCTTTTTAGAGGTTCAAAGGGCGCAGCACACAGAGCTGTGAGAACCAAGTTTAGGCTCCATGAAGGACAAGGATGTCTGACCGGAGGACATAAATGTTTCGCACCTCGGAGAAAACGAGCCACATCCGGATGCGCAGCTAACGTTACACCCCATATTCTATTGCGTAAACAGAGAGCTGCTACCTGTACCCTTAGGGAACTGCACAATAAACCCTTGGACAGGCCGGCCTGTAAGAAGCATAAGATATCAGACACCGACGCCCAAGTAGGGAGCACCTTGTGGTCCACGCACCAAGACTCAAAACTCCCCACACCCTGACATAAGCAAGGGAAGTGGATGTTTTACGGGATCTCAAAAGCGTAGCCACAACTGCATCAGAATAACCTTTGCTCTTTAGACGCTGCCTCTCAAAAACCATGCCATTAGACAAAAGCAATCTGCCTCTACCAAACAGACGGGACCTTGATGCAGAAGGTTCAGAATGTTTCAAAACTGCAGGGGACCTGCCACCAACAGATTTACCAGATCCCAAACCAGGGACATCTCAGCCATTCCGGAGTTACCAGAATCACATCTGTCGGGTGGAGTTCTAATCGCTGCAGGAGCTTGCTGATCAAAGGCCAAGGTGGAAACACATAACAGGACGTTTTTCGGCCAGGGAAGAACCAGGGCATCCACTCCTGTCTCCCTGCAACGACTGAAGAAGCGCGGGGCCTTGGCGTTCCTGAATGTAGCCATCAGGTCCATGCTTGGTGTGTTCCACATGTCGCATATAAACTGAAAGGCCTCGTTGGCTAACTCCTACTCCCCGGGATCGAGACAGTGGCGACAGATAGTCAGCTTGAATGTTGTCGACACCGGCTATGTGAGAAGCTGCAATGCTGACTAGATGATGCTCTGCCCAGCTTAACTCCTGAGCCTCGAACTCCACTGGCTGGCTTTTGGTTCCTCCTTGGCGATTGATATAAGCACCATGGTCGCATTGTCGGACAGAACCCTGACCAACTTCTGCAGGAATGGAAGAAGAGCCTGCAACGCCAAACGCACCACTCTGGACTCCAGACGATTGATCGACCACGAAATTCCTCCAGCGACCATTGCCCCTGCACAGACTTTCCCCAGACAAACCGCTCCCCAGCCAGAAAGACTGGCATCCGTGGTAACCACCGTCCAATCGGGCACCATCAAGGGAACCCCGCGGCTCAGGTTGTCCAAGAGGAGCCACCAATTGAGACTGGACCGTGCAGAATCTGTAAGAGGAAGGGGAAGACAAACTGCTCGGAGACTGGATTCCACCGAGAAAGCAATGCTTACTGCAAAGGTCTCATATGCGCAAAGGCCTATGGAACTAACTCCATGGTGGAAGCCATTGATCCTAGGACCCGCAAATAATTCCATACTCTGGGAGGATGCTTGGACAGTAAGTCTCGAATCTGTCCCTGCAACTTGAAGATACGGTCTTCGGTAAGGAAAACTCTCTCCCGTTGCATGCCGAACCGGGCTTCCAGGAATTCCAAGGACTGGGAGGGTTCCAGGTGACTCTTGGCAAGGTTGGCCACCCAACCTAACGACTGCAACAACTGAAGGACTCTGTGTACCGCCGAATGGTAGAGACTCCGAATTCGCTCGAATCAGCCAATCATCCAGGTATGGATGTACCAAGAATCCTTCCTTCTGGAGTTGCGCTGCCACGACAACCATTATTTTGGTAAAAGTACTGGGTGCGGTGGCAAGACTGAACTAGAGTGCGAAACTGATAATGATAACCCAGGATGGAAAACCTCAGAAATTTCTGATGGGCAGAGCGGATGCTGATGTCTGGGGCCTCTGTCAGATCTAGTGATGCTAGGAACTCTCCCCTGCGCACCGGGGCAATTACGGATCTCAGAGTCTCCATGCGGAAGCATGGAACCCAAAGGTATCTGTTGACCCTTTTTAAATCAAGAATGGGCCGAAAGGCGCCCTCTTTCTTGGGCACTACAAATGAAATGGAATAGCGGCCTCTTCGCTGTTCTGCAGGAGGAACTGGCACAATGGCGGCGAGCTCTAGAAGGCGTTGCAATGGATCTCGCACCACCTGATGATTCTCCTCGTATGAGCAAGGGGAGACAAGAAACCGGTCTCGAAGCGGTCGTGCAAAATCTAAAGCATAGCCTTGTCTTATCATGGTGAGGACCCACTGATCCGATGTCAACTTGGCCCATTCCTCATAAAACAGAGACAGTCTGCCCCCTACAATTAGCACAGAGGAATGGACTGGCCTCACTTCATTGTGTGGACTTAACTCCCGCTGCAGATTCCTGAAGTTTGTCTAAAAGATGAACTTGACGACCGGGATGTTAGAAACCTTCGATTCCCATGGAAGCGAGATCAAGAAGGAAAGGAGCTCATCCTCTGGCAACCTAAATTCTCACCCAAAGACTGAATCATATCTTCCAAGTCCTTTCCAAAAAGCAACTTGCCTTGAAAGGAAGAGAGCCCAGCTGAGCTTTGGAAGAGACATCCGCAGACCAGTTTCTCAACCAGAGAAGTCTGCGTGCAGAGGCAGCCGAAACCATCGACCAACCTGGCAGATGTCCGCAGCAGGCCATAAAGGGCATCCGGACTATAAGCAACCGCAGCCTCTAGACGCCCTGCCTGAAGAGCTTCATCCTCCGACAGAGAAGCGTTGCCCTGTAGCTGTTGTACCCAGCAGAGACCAGCCCGCAAAGAAAAGCTGCTGCACATGGCAGCAAGCACTCCTAGTGCTGAAACTTCAAATATTTTCTTGAGCTGAAGCTCCAGTTTGCGATCCTGGAGATCCTTAAGGGCTGTTGCCCCCGTAATTGGGATAGGGTGGTCTTTTTGGTGACCACTGACACCGTGGCATCCACCTTGGGAACTCGAAGGTCCAAAGCTTCCTCTGGCTTAACTGACATTCAACCCCAAATCAGGGGTGTCCCATTCATGGAATAACAAGTCAGTGACTGAGAGATGAAAAGGGAAGGAAGTGGTCAGACCACGAATTCCCAACATCACAGGATCAAACCGGGACTCCTCCTGTGGAGCATCGATGCGTAACTCCTCCAGAATCGTGTGGATAAGCGGCCCCAGCTCATCATGTCTAAAAAAGTGGACCACTTTTGGATCATCACCCTCCACAACATGGAAGCTGCGGAGAGAAGCATGTTGCTGATCCCCATCACAGGCTTGGATGGCAAAGCCTGATCGTCCAGGTTGGAAGCCTCTGAAGAGGAATCCATCCCAGTATGGGGCACCACAGACCATTAAGGGCGCTTCAGCTTGGAGGACTCTGCTCCCTCCCAAGGTTTGGACCTCTTCCAAGAACCTTACAATGGCACCTCCAAAGCAGATTTAACACCACCCTGCCTTTTCGCTGATTTCCTGGCCTTAAAGGCCTTATGGAGGAGTAATATAAACTCTGAGGAGAAGGAGGACGAAGAGGAGGAGTCTGAAGCCCCCTCGGGGCTCTCCTCCACCGCACCTGAGCATTGCCTCGTTGGTCCGCCCCCCTCGGGGGATGTCCGTTGCGGGGATAATGGAAGCGGGGAAACCCCCTTCCCTCGCTGTGGCTTGCGTTGCTGCCTGGAACAAAACCAAAATGGTGTCTGTTCCCCTGTGGGTCCTGGTCCTCCTGGGGTGAATGAGCCGGGCTCCCTGGTATCACACCCAGTGCTGATCTGAGACGGCTATAGGGGCCTCGACCCCCAGCCTCAGTTGCCTCGAGTACCAGGGGGGATGGTTCCCTCAGGACATGCCAACCCCCCTGGGAGGCTGAAAAAATTTCTCCTGACACTTTTTTGTGTTTTGTTTTTTTTTTTAACAATTAAAACCTAAATCTAAGTAAACTCTGTCTTTCTCTTTTTGTATTTTTTTTTTAAACTAAGTACAGACTGTAGGTTTTGCACCTCCACCATCTGCTGGAGACAGAGAAATACTGAGGGACTGTAGGTGGCACCTCAGGATATAGGGCAGAGTCGGTCAAAACGTCTCTGTCTCCATCTGCTGGAGGGGAGGCAAAACCCAGGAGTCTGGACTGATCCGGGTACGTACAGGGAAGGAGAGATACTGAATGGCTGAGGTCACTGCAGAAGTATATCAAGGGTGATGTCAGCTTTGAAACCTGACTCCGTCTCCATCTGCTGGCAGGGGAGCACATAACCATTGGTCCTGAGTCCATCTGGCTACACGCTAGGAAATTTTATCTATCGAGAGAGAGAGTGTTCCTGGGTTAAGGGAGGCACAGAAACTTCTGCAGGTTTACAGAAGGCATGACCTGTCATTCTGTGGGCCCTCTCTTGCTTAAGAAAACCCACCCTGCAAGCCAGCCGTGCCTTCTCGTGGTCAGGGGCCATCTTCAGGGCCTGGACAAAGAACTGCACCGCCTTCTCAATGCAGTCTTCGTAGTAAAGGCAAAGCCCTCGTACATACAGGGCGTCTGCATTCGTTGCATCCAGCCGTAAAATGTCACTACAACCAAATGAAAAAGCAGCAGGATCAAAATTCTGTTTTCCCCGAACATGTTCAGTCTGTCCTTGTCACCCTCATCTTGTCGTTAAATACTTTTATGCTCAGTGATCATTCAAATGGCCTTATGGCTATTGTGTGCTACAACAGTGCCTCCCAGCCCTGTCGGCACACTTAACCTAAGACAGGCCTTCTGGATACCCACAATGAATATACATGCGATAGATTTGCATTCAATTGGAGACATGCATATTCATCGTGGACAGCCTGAAAACTTGCCCAGCTGGATGTGCTCCCAGAACAGGAAGCTCGGTGCTACACCACAATGCACTACAGGCAAGCTCTACAAACAAGACAAGAGAGCAGGAAACAGATTCAGCAGAGGTTAGCTAAGCATGCTGCTGTTTCTCTAACAAAGTCAGCAATTCCAAACTTCCATTTCACCCCAATTCTGCCCCTTCTGCAATATGATCAGCTATCATTGGTCACAAGGTGCTACAGATTTTTTCAGATAAGATCACATAACACAGTGAAATTCCATCTATTACTTGTGCTTTATCACACAGTTATCTATCAAACGGTTAGTCTGAGGGTTCACCCCGCCATCAGTGAAAACTGGTTAATTTGTTAATGCGCTAAGCTGTTCCTGGGTGCACATGAAGATATGTTTCCTTAAGCGAGCATAAGGCTTAGCTAGGGGCTGTAGTTAACTCATCTTGCTTTACCATCCACAGCTCATCGTTTCCATTCAACATGCCCCATTCTCTGCGAGAAGGCACTACACACCTGGCTACAGACTGTGCTTCTGGATAGCGGCCTAGAAGGGCCAAACATTCAGCCTTGAGGATTCTGAACCGGTGGCAGACAGGTGCAAACTCTAATGCACGATCCATGCAGAACACAACCTGGCAAGATGGGAAGACAGAGAGCAAATGAAACACCAAGCGTAGATAAGCCCAAAGCCAGGGGGGGGGGGGGAAGAGAGCAAGGCATTTGTATCTGCGCTAGTGCAATCACTCCCCCCCCAGTTCCAGCTCCCAAAGTATGCTGCCTCGGTGAGGAATCAAGGGCATTATGTGGAGAGCGCTTCTGCTGCTGATTGTTCAGCTTCTTGTAACTCAGCACACAAATATCCCTTCTTTAAGGCCCTCGTAAAGCTGGCGTTTACCTTCCTGAAATCCCGCTTCTCAAAATCAGCTTCACCTATTTTCTCATACTCCAGGACTGCACTGGCATTCTTTAACTGTAAAATAAAGTCAGGACAGAAAGTTATAGGAAAATTGGTTCTTACCTGCTAATTTTCGTTCCTGTAGCACTACAGATCAGTCCAGACTCCTGGGTTTTGCCTCCCTGCCAGCAGATGGAGACAGAGAAAGTTTCACTGACACTGTACATAACCCAGTGTGCTACCTGCAGTCCCTCAATATTGACCTGTGCCCAAGCCAAGATAACAGCAACAACCATAAACTTCTAAGCAAACTTCCTCCCTCCAACGAGCCAGAAGAAGGTGAAGTTGCCCAAAAAGACAATGGAAAACTTGTTTCCCAAATTTAACATAAGCGATCAGCAATGAAAATCTCCAACAACTCTGCACTATATACAAAGCATCAGTACAAGCAGCGGACTCTCCCCTCCTCCCGCCCCTCAGTAAATGGGCAGGTCTCTGGACTGATCTGTAGTTCTGGTATTACAGGAATGAAAATTAGCAGGTAAGAATCAATTTTTCCTTTCCCTGTATGTACCCAGATCAGTCCAGACTCCTGGGATGTACCTAAGCTCCCTTAACTGGAGAGTTCTGCTCATAGAATACTCTCACCAAAACACATGGAAGCCGGAGCCCCGACATCCAAGCGATAACGCCTAGCAAAAGAGTGCAATGACTTCCCAGTAGCTGCCCTGCAAATTTCATGTGGAGACACCCGATGTGATTCAGAGCAGGAAGTCAATTGAGAATGCGTCAAGTGCGCCCCTAAACCCCCTGACATCGGGCGCCCTTTAAGAAATGTAAGTTGACTCGATCGTTTCCTTCAGCCACCATGCAACTGTACCTTACTTCCCCTTCTTTGGACCACAATACAGAGGTGATGTGATCTACAGAAATCATTAGCGACCTTTAAATGCCTTAATGCACGTCTCCCATCTAAGAGTCTAAGCTCCCCCGCATGAGGCGTAGAGGAATCCAAGCTGGAAGTTCCACGGTCTGACCAAGACGGAACGCTGAGACTACCTTAGGCAGAAAAGAAGGCACCATGCATAAAGATATCCCCGAATCAGACATCTGTAGGAAGGGATCTTGACACGACAGTGCCTAGAGCTCCAAACTTCTCCTGGCTGAACAAATAGCCACCAAGGAAACCACTTTAAGAGTCAAGTCCTTAACTGTAGCCCTCTTTAGTAGTTCAAACCAATCCTCACACAATCCTCTAAGGACCAGATTCAGATTCCAAGTTGGACAAATGTTCCACACCTGAGGGTATAACGTTCTTAGCTCCCCGAAGGAACCGTATAACGTCTAGATGTGCGGAGAAAGGATAACCTTGCACCTTACCCCGGAGACAACCCAATGTCACTTCCTGGACTCTCAGTCCCTTGTCCAGAATCTTTCTGTAGAAAAGCCAAAATAAGCGACACCATAGCCTGCACAGGCTGAGGCTGCACTCAGCCTGTACAGGACCAGGACTCCTGAATTTTGGCTCTAGGTGGCCTCCTGCACGCACAACAGCGGTACCTGGGTGTAGGCGCACACCCCTCCAGGACGTGCGCAAACACGTGCTGAAGACTAGGTTGTGGTCGTACACGCTCGAGTACCTGCGCAATCATGCGCTCAAGTCTAGGTCACAGACGTACGCGTTCAAATCTAGACTGCAGCCTTACGCTCACAGGTCCCCACGCTTGCAACCGCCATGCTGCAAGAATGGGCTCACAGGCCTTCACACAGGGGAAAAGAACCGCTGCCACGGGCTACCACATGGCTAAGCAAAGCTTACCCTCACCTTTAGCACATTTAGGCCCAGATCCGGTCAACATCTGACACCGAAAATCATCGACCAGCCTGAAGAGCTTCTCAACAGCTTAGGCCTCTCGACTGACAAAGAATCCCTGGAAACTGAGGCCAAGAGCCAGCATCCCCTGCTGTCTGTTCCACTAAACGAGTTTTGCACATAAGCAAATTAAAACCAGCAGAAGACCTCCACCAGCAACAGAGACTCCTTCTTGGTGCAAGTGCTTCTCTGCACCTCCAGAAGACAGGTAACCAACCGGCGATAGTTGAGGCAGGGGATTCCCCTGCCTCTTCCGCCAACGCTGCTAGGGAATCAAAATGGCCACCATTCCCACGATAACAGGGAAAGCCTCAACGCTAGAGCCCGTCACCCGTGAGGCTCTTTCTACTGGTGCAGCTATGCTCAACATTGACCCACAAACGCCATGCCTCTTGTCGCACGCACACGCTGTTCCTCCCCACACCCATGGTACCACCAGCACCTCAAGGGAAGCAGGATAACAGTCCCTCAGCGCCATGGAGCCAACACCCGGACTCATCTGCAGGTAGAGAAGCTGCTGAAAACCCCATCACGGAGCCCCCAGGACCTCGCTGCTGCACAGATTCCTCTATTTAGTTCCTTATTCTCTCTCTCTTTTTTTTTTTTTTTTTACTCTCCAAGAACAAATAAAAATACATAGTAACCAATACTTTCCTTTGGTGCAGAGATTCTTGCAGGCCGCTTGGCAGATCAGAAAAGAGCCAGACCACTGGCTATAATCTGTCTCCTTTCACCAAACTTTAGCGATCCAGGCCAGGAGAAACTGTATAAAGGGATACTTCCCTGCTCCACTAGGCTTGCAGTGCAGAACAGCCAGCAGGTTCCACTGCTGTCTCGTGGAGGATGAGGGATCTGGAGCACCAGATGTCCAACCCACGGACCTCCGGACCAAGCTATTAGAAGGGTCACCAATCCTCTGCTCGTCCGCCTCAAACCACGGGGGATGGCCCCACCAGGACCTGACAACTCCCTGGGAGGATCTAGAAATAGTCTTTTAATAGTTTTTTTCTTTCTTCTCTCCAGACTGCAGGTTTTACACCATCTACCATCTGCTGGAGACAGAGAAAAACTGAGGGACTGCAGGTGGCACACTGGGTTATGTAGTGTCAGTGAAACGTTCTCTGTCTCCGTCTGCTGTCAAGGAGGCAAAACCCAAGAGTCTGGACTGATCTGGGTACGTACAGAGAATCCAGCTTTTTAATCCATCAGCTACCATCCTGCATATATCAAAGCAGAAATGATCTTGCTTTCAAAACAAGTACTTCTTGGGTTCTGATAATGGCAATATGCTCCTGAAAGAGTGCCCCGAGATCCTGTTCTGACAGTGGGTAACTAAAAGGCAGCAACAGCTCTCAAGGAAACTGGATCTAACTTCTTTACACCAACCAAGGAGTGCAGGTCCTCTCTGCAATCTGTGGAGCACAGTCAGAGAACACAGCCCGATGGAACAGCGAGTGCCTGCAACAGCAAATATAATCCGTAAACTAACTCATGACCTGAAATGTTTTCACCGGCCATAAGAGTAAGGACCCAAAGGTTATGCAAGAGTTTTTCTTCCTTGGGTTGCCAGGGCCACATGGCCCATAGTAAATAACTAGCACTATGTGAGTTCCTTTCGTCCTACGACCTGGAGGGGCTCTCTCACCTCTTGCCGTGCCTGGGTGTTTTCTGGCTCCAGGTCTATGACCTTCTGAAAGCAGCGGCAGGCAGCCATGGCGTTTCCCAGTGACAGGTGGCACTTGCCTTCTCGCAGATGGCCCTATAAACGAACGTCATAGGTAACCGGATGTTAGAAGGAAGAAAAATCACAGGCCTGCATGGCGCCCCTAAACATTTCCAATTAAAGTGAGTGCAGAGAAGGTAACCCCCTCTTTGATGGGAGAGTGACGGGGCCCAGTTTCTACCACAGGCAGGTTAACAGCACCTTGGGAATGGGCACAGTGCAGGACTAGGGCAGAGAAGATCTGATGGAAGTGGAAAGGGCAGAGTGAAGAGATAGTTTTATGCCTGTATGAAAGGTGGGTGTGGAGGGGAAAAAAACCCAAAATCAAGAACAGCTCTCGGATGTCCACGCTGGATGCTAATATTGCAGGATGGAATTGATGATCCTCTACGTACCCTGACAAAGGAATCGTCCAACCTCACGGCCTGCTGTGCGTCTTCCAGAGCTTCTCGAAACTTTCCCAGCATCATGAGGGTAGCGGCTCGATTTCCATAATAGCTGGCGTTCTTCGGGGCTGCGTCTAGGAACACAAAGAGCAGACATAGTACGTCACCACAGCAATACCTGAGGCACACGCACACTAAAAGGACCAAAAAAATCATCATATGTACAGTTTGAAAGGGAAGCCTGTGCATCATTATAGGATGCAAGGAATTTAAGTCTATGTTAATGTGACTATCTATGGTTCACTCATAGGGACATGTCTGTATCTTAACACGCCACAATCTGAGCTTTTTCATTTGTGATGTAACACTGAAAAGGGAGCCTCACCTATGGCTTTAGTGTAAAAGTTGTATGCTTCGTTATAATCCTTGTTAGCATAATAAAGGTTTCCTTGTTCCTTAAAAGTTTCAGCATCTCTGAAATAGAAAGAAAGTAGCTTGGATTACACACCCAAAAGGAGCAGGGGAGCAGCTGCACCTGGAGAACTGGCCGGCTGAAGTGCTGGAACAGAAATGCGAACATGGCGATTGCTTTTAAATATCGAGCCCCTCAAACTTAGTGCCATGGCTAGCAATGAAAAAGATGTGGACTTGCATGCAGTCACTGCCTCTTCAGACTTCCCTCCTCAAAGCTCTTGGCAAGCTGGGATTGCCAGCATCTCAAGCTGTTCATTTCCAGGTCTCTCTGTCCAGCGGGAGGATGGTGTGTGTGTGTGGGGGGGCCCTTCCACCTGTACATCACAGACGCATCAGCTCCCATCACGTCCAAGACATTGAACAAAGTCCTGGGACAGTCTTTAGCACTGCCAAGGATCCCTCCAGGGAGATTTCCTGGAGGCATCCATGGCTGCAAAGATGGCAGAGGCAGAACACACACACAACCACAACTGAAAAGCATCAAAACAACGTGAACATGGTTGTGCTGAAAAAAAAAAAAAGAAATGTGTCAGAATTCTGGTAAATTTGAGAGAAGCAGGTTGACATTTCTCTCTGTTATAATTTATAACTAATTAGAGGTACCAGAGGCATAAATGTCCAGCGGTCAGGTGGATGCAGACTAGTATAAAAACACGGTCCCTAGTTTTCACCCTGGGTGGCCAAATGACCTTCAAAGTGATTTTTTCCTGCTCTTTCTTGCAATAGTCTATTAGCAGCAGTTGCGGTGCCCGATTTATACATAGAATTGTAGCTATAATTGGAATGTGAGGGGGCAGTAGGGACACTGCTGAAACCAAAATAGCAAACACTGCATTCCAGGCTAATGCTTCAGTTTCACTTTCAGGCAAGCGCAACGGAAAACCCCGTGCCATTGCCCTGTGATCACTGCCATCTTCTGTCTGGTCTGAGGAAAAAAAAAAAAAAAAAAAGCTTTTATTCACACAAGGGGGGGGGGGGGGGGATTAAAACAGGTTAGAAAAAAAAAAACATTCCATAGCCAGAACCCCTAATCTTCAAGTTTGCTGCAAAGTGTGCTTGGAAGCCATTTAAGGGACCATCACCAAATAAATGGAAATGATTTTCCTTTGTGCACTCAAGTTTCAGGCAAAAAAACCCAAACAAAACAAGCAAAATGTAAAATCTGAGGTTAGAAGGAAGGACTTGAGATGCTGAAGATTTCAGGACAGCGGAAAGCATTGTCCTGGGCCCAGAGAAGGTCTCATTGACCTCTTCCACTGGGACATTAGTCAGATACAAACATGGCACCTGATCACAGAAAACCTGCAGTTCCATCCATGTGTGTGGCTTTCTGCTTTTTCTTTGTTTTGTTTTTAAGTGGACACCACATGCCAAGCATGCAATCCCAGTAAACTGGTCTGCTTCACTAGATCATGCCACATAGATGGGAAATACTATGGATGGAATACACACAACTTTCTGATGGTCACAGTCTCCTTACTAGCTTGTCACCTACAGAGAAATACCCTGGAAACAAAACCCAATTTATTACTATCTGCAAATCTTTTCTATCATCGGTGATGGTGGGCAGGCCTTTCTAAATACTCTGGACACTTCCAGCTCCAGGAAGATGCTGTCTCACTATTGATTTCCTACAAAGCCCTCAGGGATCTGAATAGAGCCATCTGTACAGCTACATAAGCAACGTTTGACTGTGCAGTACTGTTATTCTTGAGGAGAAAATTAAAAGCCCAAAGAAATCAAGTGATTTTAAAGATTAAATATCCTACCATGGAGCACATAAAACTATTCCAAGTGATGAGAAAACCTCTGCAAGCTTAATCACATCAGCAACAGAATTCCCGGCACAGGCGATTGCTTGCCGCAACATAGCTATATTGAATGCTGAATGAGACTGAGTGGTCTAGAAAATGAGTGGTCTACAAAATGACTTCCCATTAGATTCAGCTGCATTTCTACAGGAAAAGATAAGTAATGGGTTCCAATTTTTATATTTACTACTGAGTAAGAATTTTTATATTTTGAAAAGCTATAAAGAAAAATTGGATATAAAAATGTTTTGGGTTATGATTAAAACTTTAGCAGCATTTCATTGAAGGCAGCGTATTTTTATGAATGCCCATTGCCTGTTCATTCTTGCGAGCTTAACTTTGAAAATTGTGATTAAGTTTTCAGAGGTGTTCCTATCACTTTGAACAGTTTTGCATGATCCAAGGGTGGGATATTTCATCAGTCAAACATGAACCTCTCTAAATCAAGCCTACTGGCTTATGTTATTAGAGTACACAACAAGATCTTGACATATAAACCTTTATAAAAGAGCAAGCAAGAGTAAAATAGCCTTTTTCGCACTGATAAATAACTTCTTTATGTCAACCTGGGGAGACTATGAGTCCTCACTGCCAATGAATCAAGTTTGCAGACTTTTTCTAAGGTGGCAAATGACGCCTTGTTAGTTTTATTAGCCCTCAGTCTCTCCTTCAGAGCGCAAGAGACCTCTCAAAATGCAGGAGCAATGTCTACTTTGCCTGCCCGCAGACCCCAGCTCACTGTCTGAATCCAGGCCAACCTGTGCTGTTATAACTTGATTTGTTAAAAAAAAACCAGTCCTAAAGATTGCCGGAAAAGTTAACAAGCTCAAATGAGATTGGATTCTGTTCCCACAGAAGACATGTTCAGACCCCTTGGGACTGAAACATAATCATCATTCCTATTACTGGGAGACAGCTATGATTAGGAAAGATAAAAGCAATTTCAAAATATGCAGATCTCAAATGTACAGTTAAGTTGCTCAAAAACCATGCGTTTTTCTGAAAAGGTGTAGAAAGGGCAGCAACATGGTATGGTGAGTGGGAATTAGGCAAATACAGCAAAGTACGATACTATGTAACAAAACCGTGTTTCATGTAGGGCACATATGAGGCGGGGGAGGGTCCTGCGTTGAGCAGAGATGTCATAAAGCACCAGTTCCCAGGCTGATGGATACCAGTGGGATTTATTTGCCTGGGGAGCTCCTGGAAGTGACCATTCATGAGGATTATCACACTGGCTATCAACTCCCACTATGTCACAGCTCCTCCACCTCCAGGACACTGCTCTCCAGCTGACATCTCTGCCCCCCCCCCCCAACCAAAGGATGGCTTCCCCCCTACTCCCATTCCTCCCCTCCTTGCCCTCTTTGAGAACCGACATCCACTTTAACCCCAGGGGCTGACATCCTCCCCCTCACTCTCTATCGTTTCCCCCACCCTAGCTCTCTTAAGAAATCGCAGCCTTCGCCTCCTTCTCTATTTCCCACACAGAGACGAGCACTCCCCACTCTCTACTACCCCCCACCCCAATGGCGGCTGTCACCCCCTCCTTTCTCTGTCTCAGGACTGGCACTTTCTCTCCTCCACGCCGCTCGCTACATTAGCAAGAGCTACGGCGAGGGAGGGAGAGGGAAGGGGATCGCGTCTCCTATCAGCGGGGAAGGGGCCTCGGGGCTGGTTACCTCTCCAAGTCCTCGGCGCCTCCCACCGTCACCTCCGGCGCCATCATCACATCGCAGTCCGCGGCCGCCATCTTACCGCCGGCGCTGAGAAGGGGAACCGACAAAGAAGACTTCCGGGAACAATGAGTGACTTCGAGTCCGCCAAGAGGGTACGCGGCTGGTCTGCAGGGGAACCATAGAGAGGGGAGTAAGAGCGCCCAGCCGAGGGAGGAGCTCTTTTTTGGAGGACCCAGGACTGCTTTTACCGCAGGAGTGGGAGGGTTTTCCACAAAAATCCACGAGCAAGGACGCCCGCATGCAGAAACTAACGTAAAATCCGCTGTGGCTTCTGCATCCTGCAAGTGGCCACACTAAAAATGCCTTAAACTAATATCACAGGTATCATTTACCAGACCGGGGGGCGGAGAAGTCCTTTTGTCTCCGGAGCACATTAGGGGACGAGAAAGTCCCATTCTGATGGACCTATGTCAAGGCATTGTTCTGGAAAATCCGCAAAACTAATTTAAAATCCTTTCCCTGTACCTACCCAGATCAGTCCAGACTCCTGGGTTTTGCCTCCCTTCCAGCAGATGGGGACAGAGAAAGTTTCACAGACACTGCCTTTTAACCTGGTGTTCCACCTGTAGCTCCTCAGTATTTCTCTGTCTCCAGCAAATGGAGGAGGTGCAAAATCTGCAGTTTTGTACCTGAAAAATATATATATATATGAAGAGGTTTCAATTGAGCAAAGATTTCTCTCCCAGGAGGTTCACAGGTCCTGGTGGCAGAGGTGGGCGAGCATGGGTTGGGGACTCTAGATTGCTCTCTGGATTTTGCCTGAGGTGAAAGCTGGTGATTCAGTTCCCTCATCTCTGGGAGGATTGGGAGAAGTCTCTGCCACACTTCAGATAAGATTGTTCCCTGTACGTACCCAGATCAGTCCAGACTCATGGGAGAGACAGAGACATTTTTACAGCCAATGGCATAAAACCTGGCTTTGCACCTGCAGTCTCTCAGTATTTCTCTGTCTCCAGCAAATGGAGGAGGTGCAAAACCTGCAGTTCTGAACCTCAAAAAAAAGAAAAACCCACGAAGTCTGTGAATTGTCAGGGTGCTGACAGAAGATCCCCTCCGAGGAGGTTGTCAGGTCCTGATGGAACCATCCCTCTTGGTTGTAGGGCTGACGAGCAGGGGTTGGGGACCCTAATCTGTCCTTGGTTCCTTGGTGGAGGTGAAAACTGGTGGTCCAGTTCCCTGACCTCCGGGAGCCCTCTGCCACTCATCAGCTAAGCTTCTCTGTCTTTTTCTGTGGCTGTTTGTAGCTTTTTTTTTTCTTCCTTATAAAGTTTAAAAAAAAAACTGTACAGAGGAAAGTATGGCTGATCGACAGACGGGGGTCGGGTTTCCCGGTTTCTCTTCAGTCGGGCTGTGAGGCATCTCGGGTATAGTTTATTTTTCCTCTCTTTCTTCTCCCGTTTGTTTCCTCCGCCCGCGTGGTCACCGCTGCAGCCCCGCATGACTCGTGAGCTCCGTTGCTCCATCTATGGGTCGGCCTCCTCGCGCTTGTGTGCAGGCCGGCGTGTCCAATGCCTCACCACTGAGGCATTGGACACGAGGGCACATCGGGGGGGCCCGTGATGGCATCTCCCCAGCAGCACAAATCGAGAGGATCAAAAGCTGCTCGGTGTGAGGCTGCGGCTCCGTTCCCACTGGGCACAGGAACATTTGTGCCTATAGCACCGCTCATGGCAGGGGAAAGGGATCTCTCCCAGTGCTTTCCCCAGCTGAATTAAACCCCGATGAGCCCGGGGGGGGCAGTCTGAGGGGGAGTCTGATCCTCTGAATGAGGATACAGAGGCCTTTTCCCCCTTTTCGCTTGGGTTTGTGCTATTAATGCACAAAGCCTTCCTATCCCATGAAGCCGCGGGGCGGCCCTGTTGTAAACGCCAGGCCACCGATCCTCCGAAGGTGAAGAGGTCTAAGCTCTCCAGGGCTCTGGGGGCCAAGAGGGTTCGACGAGTCCAGGTGCCCCCAAAACCAGGAAATTTGGAGGGAATCTACCCCAATGTGTCTGAAGGAGAAGTGCTGCCAGAGGTTGGCATCTCAGACACTGATCCTGAGTGGAATCTGCAGGATCCGTCCGGAGAAGCGGACTCAGTCCCCGCCCTAGAGGGCGATGATCTCCAGGTGCTTCACCTGTTCTACAAGGAGGAGCTAGGTCCCTTGATCCCGCATGTCCTGGCGGAATTGGGTATAGCGGCTCCCTGTGTAGACTCGGACTGCGAGGAGGTGCACCCAGTCATGGTGGGCCTGCAGGGTCCAGCCAAGACTTTTCCTTTCCACAAGTTGGTGCAGCAGTTGGTGGACCGGGAGTGGGATACTCCAGAGACAGGCCTGAAGGTGAGCAGAGGTATGGACAAGCTATACCCACTGCCCATGGACACTTTGGAGTTGCTTCAGGTTCCGAAGGTGGATGCCTCCGTTTCGGCAGTCACAAAGAGGACAACCATCCTGGTAGTGGGGGCCGCCGCTCTGAAGTATGTGCAAGATAAGAAGCTGGAATTGCACCTTAAACGGATTTTTGAGGTGTCCGTATTGGGCATTTGGGCGGCTCTGGAAGCACGTTTCGATACCTGAGTGGGAAAGGTGTTTCTCACGGAGCAGCACATGTTCAAGTTGCAGTCCCAGGTGTGGAGTCTTTTACAGACCTGGGTGCCCAGAGTTTGGGACTACTTACAGGTTCTCGGCTCCAAAGCATCTACCTTGGAACTCATTCCCTGGGCATATATAGAAACAGAAACGACGGCAGAAGAAGACCAAACGGCCCATCCAGTCTGCCCAGCAAGCTTCCACACTTTTTTTTTCACATACTTATCTGTTACTCTTGGCCCTTATTAGTAACTTTTTGGTTCTTGTTACCTTCCACACCACCATTGATGTAGAGAGCAGTGCTGGAGCTGCATCTAAGTGAAGTATCTAGCTTAATTGGTTAGGGGTAGTAACTGCTGTAATAAGCAAGCTACTCCCACACTTATTTGTTTACCCAGCCTGTGCCATTCAGTCCTTGTTGGTTGTTGTCTTAATATAATTCCTCTTTTCTTTATTCCCCCCCCCCTGCCGTTGAAGCAGTGAGTTGCACTGGATATGTATTCTAAGTGAAGTATCAAGCTTAATTGATTCGGGGGTAGTACCCGCTGTAACAAGCAAGCTACACCCATGCTTATTTGTTTACCCAGACTATGTAATTCAGTCCTTGTTGGTTGCTGCCTGAATATAAATCCTCTTTTCCTCTTTTCCCCCTGCCGTTGAAGCAGAGAGCTATGCTGGATATGCATTGAAAGTGAAGTATCAGACTTATTTGGTTTGGGGTAGTAATGCTCATATGCGTCCGTTGCAACAGGCGTTGCTATCTTGCTGGGATCCAGTGTCGGAACAGTTTCATCTTCCTCTATCGCTTACTGAATCAGCAAGATCCAGACTGTCCTGGTGACTTTCTCGCTGCCACTTGAGCCATGGAGTAGATTTGGAAGTCCCTCAGTGGATGATGGTGACTACCCATGCTAACCTCTCCGGTTGGGGAGCAGTCTGCCAGTCCTGGGCAGTCCAAGGTCAATGGAAATCGGAGGAAGCATCATGGTCCATCAGTCACTTCGAGATAAGAGTGGTGCGGTTAACACTCCAGGCATTCTTACCTCTATTGCGCAATCATCCGGTCCGGGTCCTATCCGACAATGCAGTGACGGTGGCCTACATCAACTGCCATGGGGGGGGGATGACCAAGAGTCTAGCAGTGGCTCAGGAGGTGGAGATAAGCGGAACACATCTGTCTTGGATAGCAGCCTGACATTGCTGGGTCCGACAATGTGCAGGCCGATTTTCTCAGCCGCCGGCAGGTATATCCAGGAGAATGGGAGCTTTCAGAAGGAGCGATGCATCTCATCACCAACAGATGGGGTATTCCTCACATGGCTCTAATGGCGACTCCGCGGAATGCCAAAGCTCCTCAATTCTTCAGTTGCAGGAGGGAACGAGGCGTGGAAGGGGTCGATGCCCTAGTTCTTCCTTGGCCAGGTGATATTCTGCTCTACGTGTTTCCACCATGGCCTCTGGTGGGCAAGATAGTCAGGAGAATAGAGGTACACCCAGGAAAGGTAATCCTGGTGGCTTCAGAGTGGCCTCGGAGACCTTGGTTCGCGGATTTGGTCAGTCTGGCACTAGACGTTTCTTTGAGGCTGGGTCATCTTCCAAACCTGCTTCGTCAGGGTCTCCTATGTTTAGATCAGGCAGATCGCTTTTGTCTAGTGGCTTGGTTTTTGAGAGACGGCGACTAAGGAAGAAGGGATATCTGGAGGATTTTATTACTACTCTGCTGCAGGTTCAAAAGACTTCCACTTCTCTGGCCTTTGTCAGGGTGTGGAGGATTTTCAAGTCTTCGTGTTCTGATCAAAAGATTGATCCGAGGTGAGTGTCTGTGGCGCAGACCCTGGCCTTTCTGCAGAAAGGGATGACAAAGGGTTTGTCTTTCAACTTTCTAAGAGCTCAGGTGATGGCTCTGGGCTGTTTTCGAGGCCAGATTCATGGGAAGCCTCTGGCATCACATATGGATGTGGTGCGTTTTCTCAGAGGGGTGAAGCATCTGCGGCTTCCTTCTAGGTCGGTGTGTCCCTCTTGGAGTCTTAATTTTGTTTTCAAAGGCATGTGTGCAATGCCATTCCAGCCTCTCAAAAGAGCTACTTTAAAGGATCTCACTTTGAAGGTGATTTCTTGGTGGCTGTTTGTTCTGCCAGAAGGGTCTTTGAACTTCAAGCCCTGTCCTGCAGGGAGCCTTTCTTAAGGATCTCAGATTTGGGGGTCTCGTTGAGGACAGTTCTGTCTTTTCTTCCTAAAGTGGTTTCGGCGTTCCACTTAAGTCAATTGGTGGCCTTTCCCGATCTGGACCCTACAACGCCTCATGCTAAGGATCTTCGGTGTTGAATGTCAGACGTGCCTTGTTATGGTTCCTGGTTGGTTACTAACAGTTTCAGATTGTCGGATAACCTCTTTGTACTGTGGCATGGTACTAAAAAGGGTCAGAAGGCCTCCAAAGCCACGATTACATGTTGGTTGAGGAGGCCATGGGCTCCGCTTACATTTGTAGCGGTCGTCCTGTCACGGAGGGGTTAAGGCTCATTCAACACAGTCCCAGGCGGCTTCCTGGGCGGAATGTCAGCTAGTCTCCCCGCAAGAGATTTGCAGGGCGGCAACTTGGAAATCTTTGCATACCTTAGCCAGACATTATAGATTGGACGTTCAGGCACTGGAAATTGCTAGTTTTGGAGAGAGCGCCCTTCGAGCGGGACTCTCACAGTCCCACCCAGGTTAGGGAAGCTTTGGTACTTCCCAGGAGTCTGAACTGATACGGGTACGTACAGGGAAAGGAAAATTGGTTCCTACCTGCTAATTTTCGTTCCTGAGGTACCACAGATCAGTCCAGAGTCCTGCCCAGTGCTTCGGTGATTCTGCCTGATCTTTTTTTTTTTGTCTCTTGTCCTCACGGTCTGAAGAATGGCACAGGTTTCCTTTTCTCCATGAGGATTTCAGTAAGTTTTTGGTTATATGTATTTTTTTCCTCTGCTCATTCGAGAGGTTAATTTCTAAAATTTGTTAGGGTTATTTTTTACTGTATCTACTTGGGTACATAGCAATACTGAGATATTGCAGGTGCTATGCCAGGTTTTATGCCATTGGCTGTAAAAATTTCTCTGCCTCCATCTGCTGGAAGGAAGGCAAAACCCAGGACTCTGGACTGATCCGTGGTACTACAGGAACAAAAATTAGCAGGTAAGAACCAATTTTCCTTTCCTTTTGTGTGTTTTATAAAGTTTAAGAAAAAAAAAAAAAGAATAGTAATGAGGAAATCAAGGGAAGCAGGTGAGTTTACTTTCCTTTGCTTTAATCTCCCGTCGCCAGTAGTAAAGGGAGACAGCTTCAGCGACGCATATTTTGTTTTAGGCTCTTCCGCTGCCTTTCCTCCCTCGGGTGTCTGCCGCACAGTCCTAGCCAGGCCTGATAATGCCAGAGGGGTGCCAATGCACCATGCTTTCTCATTCTGGCCACTGTTCCCGTTGCCTCTGTGGTGGAGAGGGCACTTTGGGAGGGACTGCGGCAGCAGCTCGGAAGCAGCATGACTCTAGTGGGCCGAAGGCTTTAATGTGAGGGGCCGACAATCTGTTTCTGCTGAGTACAGGAATGGCAGCCATCTTGAATATGCTTGCCCCTAAGGAGAAGGCTGCAGCGGGGGGAGGGTATCTCCCGCTGAAGCTTTTTCCATCCGAGTTCAGCTCCGAGGAGGCCCGGGGTCCCATGGGGGGGGGGAGGGGAGGGCAGTCGAAGGAGGAGATTGATCCTCTGGAAGAGGATTCTGATGGTGCCTCTCCTTTTTCACCTGCGTTTGTCCTGTTGATGAGCAAGGCCATGGAGCAGCCCTTTCCTAAGCGGAGGATGGCAGAACCTCCCCACAGGAAGAAGTCCAGATTTTCGGGGGCTTTGGGAACTACTAGGATTCGGAGGGTCCTTGGGCCTTCTGGGTCAATGGCCACTGAGGAGGGTTCCTCAGAGGACTCTAATCAGGGATTGCCGCCTGGGGATGGTTCTCCCGATGCTGATCCTTCTTGATGCCCACAGGATCTGGAAGAGGATGCGACAAAAGTCCTGACGATGGAAGATGCCGATCCCAAGGTGGTTCGCCTATTTCAAAGGGAGGAACTCAGGCCCCTGATCCCGCTGGTCCTGGCGGAATTGGGAATATAGTTCCGTAGGACCAGGCTGACCTGGAGGAAATATCCTGTCATGACTGGCTTGAGGGGTCCAACCAAGAATTTTCCTTTTTACAAATCGGTCAAAGAGTTGGTGGTCAGAGAGTGGGATACTCTGGAGACTGGCCTTAAGGTTAGCAGGGCTATGGATAAACGTTTCCATCAGAGCAGAGCTCCGGCTGCTGGCCAAAGGCAGACCTCGGGAAGGTCGCAGTCCTGGAGCCAGCCATTTCGGGGTCTCAGAGTGGGCAGAGACAGCTCCAGCCAGGGTAGTGGTGGAGCCAAGCCGGTGCAATGAGGAGAGGCCGACCCACTCCTCTGTTCCAGTCATCAGGGGTCGTCTGACTCATTTTTATGAGGAATGGGTCAAGATCATGTCGGACCAGTGGGTTCTAAGCATGATAGAACAAGGCTATGGTTTAGAATTTGCTCGGCCACTCAGAAACCTGTTTTTGGTGTCTCTCTGTGCCTCGGCAGAGAAGAAGTTGATCATTCAGCAGACCATATAGCAGCTGCGAATGCTGGGGCCCATTATTCCCGATTCCCAGGACGAGCAGGGGGCAGGGCATTATTCCATTTATTTTGTGGTGCCAAAAAAAGAAGGAACCTTTCATCCAGTTCTGGATTTAAAGCAGGTGAACATAGCTCTCAAAAGTTTCCCATTTCCGAATGGAGACTCTGAGGTCCGTCATAGCAGCAGTGAGAAGCAAGGAGGTCTTGGCTTCCTTGGATCTGATTGAGGTGTATCTGTACATAGGGGTTCATTCGGACCATAAGAAGTACCTCCAGTTTATGATCCTGGGGAGTCATTTTCAATTTTGTGCTCTCCTGTTAGGCCTAGCGACAGCTTCAAGGACCTTCACTAAGGTGGTAGTGGTAGTGGTGGTGGTGGCAGTCCTCAGAAAGGAGGGTATGCTGGACAACCTGTATCTAGACGATTGGCTCATCCGATGAAGTCGGAAGACCTTTGCAGACGAGCAGTGGACATGGTGGTGCAAAGCTTTAGTTCATTGAGATGGATAGTGAATCTGTCCAAGAGTCACCTTTATCTTTCAGAGTTTCTGGAGTTCTTGGGCGCTTGCTTCAGTACCCAAGTGGGGAAGGTTTTTATCATGGAGGAGTGGATTGTCAAGCTGCAGACTCAAGTTCGAACCTGTTGGAGGCCCGAGTGCCCAAGGTCTGGGATTACTTGCTGGTCCTGGGTCCCATGACCTTGACCTTGGAGTTGCTCCCGTGGGTGTTTGCCCATATGAGGCCTCTACAGAAAGCATTGCTATCCCGATGGGATCTGATTTCAGAGCAGTTTCATCTTCCACTAATGCTTACAGAGTCTGCCAGATCCAATCTTTCGTGGTGGCTTGGCTGGAACCATTTGTGCCGGGGTGGTGGACCTCGAGGGTGCCATAGTGGATGGTAGTGACTACTGATGCCAGTCTCTCCAGTTAGGGAGCTGCGTGTCAGTCCCAGTTGGTGTAAGGCCAATGGTCAGCAGAGGAAGCGGCCTGGTCCATCAATCGCCTAGAGATGAAAGCTGTACGGTTGGCGCAGCTGGAGTTTCTTCCTCTTTTGCACAACTGTGCAGTCAGAGTCCTGTCTGACATTGCGACGACGGTGGCCTACATCAACCACCAGGGAGGTACCAAGAGCCGAGTGGTTGCTGTGGAAGCAGAGATGCTGATGTCCTGGGAAGAGCAACAGCGAGATGCGACAGTGTGCAAGCAGATTTTCTCAGCCGGCAACGCTTGGACCCGGGAGAATAAGAACTTTTGGAGGAGGCAATGACCCTAAATTTTCACAGATGGGACATTCCTCATATGGATCTTATGGCAACTCAGAGGGATGCCAAGGCACTATGTTTCTTTAGCTGGAGAAGAGAGCACGGAGCAGAAGGGGTAGATGCCCTGCGTCTTCCTTGGTCACATGACATTCTGATCTATGTGTTTCCACCATAGCCCCTGGTAGGCAAGGTTGTGAGGAGAATAGAGGTCCATCCAGGAAAGGTGATTATCGTGGCTCCAGAGTGGCCATGAAAGCCTTGGTTTGCAGATTTGGTCAATCTAGCAGCGGATGGCCCCTTGAGACTGGGCCATCTGCCAAAGCTTCTACGACAAGGCCCTATATTTTCAGATCAAGCGGATCGCTTTTGTCTAGCGGCTTGGCTTTTGAAAGGAAGCAATTAAGAAGGAAAGGATATTGTGTGGATGTTATTTCTTCTCTGTTGCATGCTCGTAAGACTTCTACTTCCTTGGTCTATGTCAAGGTTTGGAGAGTTTTTGAGGCTTGGTGTATGGAGCAGGGGGGTTGATCCTTGGCAAGCTTCGGTGGCGCAGATTCTGGCCTTTTTGCAGAGTGGCTTGTCCTTTAGTTCCCTGAGAGTGCAGGTGTCAGCCCTGGGCTGCTTGCAAGGCAAGGTTCATGGAACAGCCCTAGCTGCGCATCTGGATGTGGTACATTTCCTCCGAGGGGTGAAGCATCTGCGCCCCTCTGTTCTTCAGGTGTGCCCCTCTTAGAGCCTTAATTTGGTCCTCAAGGGCATGTATGAGGCACTATTTGAGCCTCTAAAGAGGGCAAACATAAAAGATCTGACTTTGAAGGTGGTGTTTTTGATGGTGATTTGTTCAGCTAGAAGGATGTCTGAGCTTCAAGTCCTGTCATGTAGAGAACCCTTTTTGTGGATTTTGGATTCTGGGATCTCTCCGAGGACTATTCCGTCTTTTCTGCCGAAGGTAGTTTCAGCGTTCCACTTAAGTCAGTCAGTGGAGCTTCTGGCCTTTACAAATTTGGAGGTTGTTGCGCCTCACGCAAAAGAATTAAGACAGTTGGATGTCAGAAGGGCCTTGTTGCGGTATCTGGAGGTCACTTACAGTTTCAGATTATCAGATCACCTTTTTTGTGATCTGGAGTGGTGCGAAAAAAGGTCAGTAAGCATCGAGGACCACGATTGCGTGGTGGTTGAAGAAGGCTATTGGGGCCGCATATATTTGTCATGGTCGTCCTATCCTGGAGGGGTTAAGGGCTCATTCTACCGTTCCTAGGCGGCCTCTTGGGCAGAATGCCAACTGGTGTCGCCACAAGAGATTTGCAGGGCAGCTACTTGGAAGTCTTTACATACTTTTTCCAGGCACTACCGACTGGATGTCCGGGCTCCGGACATTGACAGCTTTGGTGAAAGTGTTCCTTGAGCGGGACTCTTGCAGTCCCATCCCGGTTAGGGAAGCTTTGGTACATCCCAGGAATCTGGACTGATCTCGGTACATACAGGGAAAGGAAAATTGGTTCTTACCTGCTAATTTTCGTTCCTGTAGAACCACAGATCAGTCCAGAATCCTGCCCAGTGGTGAAGAGAAGTTTTAGAGAGTCCACTCGATCTGTTTTTTGTTCTTGAATAACTCTGAAGAATGGCACAGGTTTCTCGTTAATCCTTTCAATAGAGTTTTTGAATTGCATTATACATTTTACTCTTTCCTCTGCTTGTTCCAGGGAATTTGATAGTGTTGAGTATTGAAAACCTTTTTGACTTTTTATGCTTGGGTACTTGGTAATACTGAGGCAGTATCTGTGAAACTTTCTCTGTCTCCATCTGCTGGCAGGGAGGCAAAACCCAGGAGTCTGGACTGATCTGTGGTACTACAGGAACGAAAATTAGCAGGTAAGAACCAATTTTCCTTTGTGGCCATTACATCCCGCAAGTGGCTGCACAGAAAATGCCTTAAACTAATATCACAGATCTTATTGTGACTCATTTATCAGACAGGAAGGGATAACTGCAAGGGGAGTATTCCTTTCGTCTCCTAAACAAGGAGAGTAGAGGGAAGGGTGATGCCACTGTTAGGCGTATTCTTATGATGCAACGATGGTTTTGGGGGATTGGGGTTGACCATCTTCATGGGCCGGGAAAAGAGTTAGGGGCCATAACCCTGTCAGGGAGGCTTTAGAATTCCTCCCACTTGCCCAGGCCCATTCTAATAGATTATGATACCTTCCAGAATGCAATGGGATGTAAATTCAAAAACCAGGATTAGCCAAAAGTCTCACTCCTTGGACTGGGGTTATTTGGCAGCTCTGATTCCAGTGCATTTCTATGGGGCTTTGTCCATCAGGCCCCGAGAGAACACAAACCCACTTCCAGTTGCTTAAAATCTGTGTGCTGTAGCCTTCCACACATGGGCACACTACCATCAGTAGCTCAGCAACATCAAGCCAGCATGGCCATGGGTGCCCCTTTGAAACTGTGCCAGCACGTGGCAGTACAGCAAGCAGAAGTTGGCTTCTCTGGCCTGGACATTTGGCAACTTCAAAATTTAGCACCCTAGGCAATTACCTGAGCACACAATGTCTGAAAGGGTACATGTTGTTCCTGCCAGCATTTACGTCCTTAAGGTTATTCCTCTGGGCAGTATCTGCCAAGCCAGACCAGGCTGCTCTTTAAACATGAAAATCCTCACTTGGCCATGGTATTTTATGACGATGTAATTTGGACGAGGTGTGATGAAAAGCGGCAAGGTGAAATCTCGTTTTCCTAGATATATTTCTTTTTGGGGAGTGTGAGAAGGGAGATGAGATAAGATGAGGCATAGAGCAACAGCCAAAGGTTTAGAAAAGATGGGGAGAAATATTGATAAAAGTATTATAATTAGATGAAGGTCAAACTTGATGACTCCATGTTTTTTCAGTTGATTCAAGGCTGGGCCTTATTCAGTAAAGCTTATATTATTTTATTTTTTCATAGGTACAAAATAGGGAAATGTCCTTCTTAGCCAAGACCCTTTGTATAACATAGTAACATAGTAAATGATGGCAGAAAAAGACCCAATGGTGCATTCAGTCCATCCTCAAGCTTTTATTTTGGGTAGTAACTGCCACTCCATGCAGGCTGCCCCCATGTGTTCTATTATGGGTAATAAGTGCTACTCTGTGCAGTTTACCCCATGCTTCTGTTAAGGGTAGCAACTGCCGCTCCATGCAAGTTATCCCAGTTAACACAAATTACCCCTTTTCTTCACTTCCATCCTTTAGCCATTATTTATTTATACAAATTTGTGTTCTGTGGATCTACAAATCTTGGTGGATAACAATATTAACATAACCAATAAAGTACATAGAGACAAAACAATAAATCAATAAAAGTCCCATTAAGGATTGAAATGAAGAAAAGAGGTAACCTATAGAGTGGCAGTTACTACCCTTAACAGAAGGCCTTGGGGTGGGGGAGGGTGATGTATAATATGCACAGTTGTTGTTTTTAGTAATTATTATTATAAACCATAAATGGAATGGTGGGACTCTTACTTTATAACTGACCAGTTTTGGAAATCAGTAGGTAAGGGCTGGCAAGGGATAAATATAAGCCTCAACACTAAATTATACACCTCAGTTTCCCCCACCCACCTAGAGTTGCCAACTGACTCCAGATTTTCAGGACAGATTGATCCAGTTCTGGTTTTACCCCTTTGCATCCTGGGACTTATTCTGATTTCCTTATTACATTCCCTAAGAAAAGCAAGACTATAAGTACCTGCATGCATGGCAGTAAAACAAGGACTGGATCAACCTGTCCTAAAAATCTGGAGCCAATTGGCAACCCAACACCCATCATGCACTCACCTGGTACCATAATCCCGATTCCCTAACTCCTGGATTTGACCTCCCCTCTAGCAGATGGAGACAGAGAAAAACTTTGCAGGCACTGCCTCTTAATCCAGCAAGCCACCTGCAGCTCCTCAGTATTTCTCTGTCTCCAGCAGATGGAGGAGGTGCAAAACCTGCAGTTCTGTACCTAAGGAAAAAAAAATAAAGAAGAAATAGAAGAGGATAGATTAGGTGAAATTCCCTCCTGGTTTTTCAGAGGAGGACGAGCAGGGGTTGGGGACCCTTCATAGCTCGCTGAGCCATGCCGGGGGTGACAGCTGGAGGTCCGGTTCCCTTCCCTCAGGAGATTTGTGAGAAGACTCTGCCAGCTTTAGATAAGGCTATTAGTTGTTGTTTCTCGCTGTTTCCTGTCTGTCTTTTCTAAAGTTTATTTTAAAAAAACGAAAAGAAAAAGGTGGGGGGGGAATGTGTTTGTTTGATTCCCATTGGTGGCAGAAGGGCTCTGGGTGAGTGGGGTCATCCCTTTGCGGTTCCCAGCACGTCTCCTTTTTGGCGTGCGCCACGTGGTCGTTTACAGTGCCGGGCCATGCCACGTGGCTGTTGCTGCACCGCATACGAAGAGACTGCCGTGCGCCTCTCCAGAGCCGGCCGCTGCTACCGCTGCCTCCCTGGCGGGGAGGGGACATCGGAGGGGACTGCACTGGCATTGACTTTGCAGCAGGGGTCTGGCAGGCCTATAGCTGCAGTGCGGGAGCCCGTTGATCCGTTCCTGCTGAGCGTGAGAACGGTGGCCATTTTGGATTCCTTTGCGCACAAGGCACAAGCTGCAGCAGGGGGAGGGGATTTCCCGTCTGTGCTTTCTCTGGCAGATCTCTGAATGGAGGGGCCCCGGGGGAACTCTCAGGGGAGGAGCTGGATCCTCTGGAGGAGGATGTGGAGGATTCTTCCCCTTTTTTGCCAGAGTTTGTTTTATTGCTGCATAAAGCATATTTGGCCATAAGGCTGCGGAGCGGCCTTCTAAGTGGAGGATAAGAGATCCTCCCCCCAGGAAGAAGTCCAGATTTTTGAGGACTTCAGGGGCCATTAAGATTTGGAAGATCCTGGGTCCTTCTGGGACAGGGGCCACTGAGGAGGGTTCCTCGGAAGAGTCAATCAGGGATTGCCATCTGGGGATGGTTCTCCCTGACATGGATATTTTTCACTTGGCGCAAGGGCCGGAGGATGACGCGGGAAAGGCCCCGTCAATGGAGGGCGATGATCCTAAGGTTGTTCGCCTTTTTCAAAGGAAGGAACTCGGACCCCTGATCCTGCCAGTCTTGGCGGAACTGGGAATATCAGTTCTACAGGTGCAGTCTGACCTGGAGGAAGTGGATCCAGTCAAGTCCGGCTTGAGGGGTCCAGCCAAGACTTTCCTTTTCACAGGTCGGTGAAAGTGCTGGTGGTCAGGGAGTGGGACACTCCGCAGACTGGCCTTAAGGTGAGTAGGCTTTACCCTTTGCTTGAGGACGCTCTGGAGCTCTTGAAGGTACCAAAGGTGGATGCATCAGTTTCGGTAGTTACGAAGAGGACTACCATTCTGGTATCTGGGGCAGCAGCTCTGAAGGAGCTGCAGGACAGGAAGCTCGAGGTGCAACTAAAAAAGATTTGAGGTGTCAGCACTGGGCATCCGGGCGGCTGTATGCAGCAGTTTTATGCTCCGGGCTAGTTTGCACCCCAGGAGGCTGAACAGGCGGAGCGATTGGAAGTGGCAGTCACTTATGGGGCAGATGCTTTGTATGACCTCATTCGCATGTCTTCTCGAACGATGATGACGGCGGTCTCGGCCAGGAGACTTCTTTGGTTGCGGAACTGATCAGTGGATGTCTCATCCAAAGGTCAGCTGGGAGTGTTGCCTTTTAAGGGCAAACGTCCGTTCGGACTTGGAGCAGATGATGAATCTGGGAGATAACAAGGTCCACTAGCTACCGAAGGACATATATCTAGCTGTGGTCAGTGGCTTAACCCCTAAGGAGTGGCACTAGCCGTCCACCCAGAGTATGGGCTAGGGACTTCATGTTGCCAAAATGGTCATTGCAAGGGCCTTACCTCATCCTCCATGGACAAACATTTCTTAGTGGCTCTTCCTCGGGCAACCGCCATTGGCAGATTTTGTACTCGCGCAGCTGCTTAGCCAGAGGATCCCCGCTGTTGGCTATCATTCTATGAAGCACTGCGATAAGCTGACCATCCTATTGGACACACTCCCTCACTGCCGGGTTTTAAATGCCAACACGAGTGGAATAGGCACAGTCGCCCGCTGGCTGCATAAAACAAGTGACCCGATTGGTCTCCCAGGTTGCCTAGCAACTCATTGTTTGTAGTGGAAGCCGCGGCACAGGAACCTTTTCTCCCTCAGGCGCATCGTGAAAGAACACCTCCAGCGCGAGGGAAATCTCTGAGCTTTCCAGCTGTTTGCCTCGTTTAGTTTTGTCATTTTCAACTGCAATTTTGTTTATAAGAACAATAAGGCCTAAGACTGTGGTCCTCCATTAGTCCTGTAAGGATTGGAGGGCATAAAGAGCCAGAAACAAAACTCTACTAGTCTCTATTGAAATATTCTGCTTTTGGGCCTTATTACTTAAGTATTATCAACAATGGAAAAACTGGGAGACTGGAAATGTATGTATTATAGGGAAAAAAGGCTAAAATCAACAATGCCATGTCCTGCCTTGAAGCATTTTCCAGTACACGCTGTCCATATCCTGCCATGAAACCCTCTCCAGAACATGCCATATCCTGTCAAGAAACCCTCTCCAGGACACGCTGTCCCACAAACTGACCTGCCATGAAACCCTCTCCAGGACACGCTGTCCCACAAACTGACCTGCCATGAAACCCTCTCCAGGTCATGCTGTCCCATAAACTGACCTGCCATGAAACCCTCTCCAGGTCATGCTGTCCCACAAACTGACCTGCCATGAAACCCTCTCCAGGTCATGCTGTCCCATAAACTGACCTGCCATGAAATCCTCTCTAGGACACGCTGTCCCACACGCCTTGCCTGACATGAAACTCTTTCTAGAACACACCGCCCCACACGCCTTCTCCTGCCATGAAACTCTTTCTAGAACACACCATCCCACACGCCTTGTGCTGCCATGAATCTCTTTCTAGAACACACCGTCCCACATGCCTTGTGCTGCCATGAAACTATCTCTAGGACACACCGCCCCACACGCCTTGTCCTGCCATGAAACTCTTTTTAGAACACCGTCCCACACGACTTGTGCTGCCATGAAACTATCTCTAGGACACACCGTCCTACATTCCTTATCCTGTCATGAAACTCTCTCTAGGACTCACCGTCCCACAGGCCTTGTCCTGCCATGAAACTCTCTCTAGGACACACCGCCCCACACGCCTTGTCCTGCCATGAAACTCTTTTTAGAACACCGTCCCACACGACTTGTGCTGCCATGAAACTCTCTCTAGGACTCACCGTCCCACAGGCCTTGTCCTGCCATGAAACTCTCTCTAGGACACGCTGTCCCACAAGCCTTGTTCTGCCATGAAACTCTCTCTAGGACTCGCCGTTCCACACGCCTTGTGCTGCCATGAAACTCTCTAGGACACACATTCCCACACGTCTTGTCCTGCCATGAAACTTTCTCTAGGACAGTCTCACGTGCCTTGTCCTGCCATGAAATCCTCTCTAGATGGTGCTGTTTGCTGAGTCCTGGCTTAGCTGAAGCTGGCACTTTCTTTCTAGCCTAGGCACTTTTTTCCTTTTCTCTGGGAGGATCCGCCCAACAGGAAGACTGTTGTGCAGCAGGACACAGACTGGAGTCATCTTTGGTGATCCCAGGTAAAGACATTTGTTAAGGGGGGGGGGGGTGTATTTGTTTGTTTGTTTGTTTGTATGAGTGCTGTCTTGGATACAAACATTTAAAATCACTTTAGGAATAAGGAAGTGGCTGGATGACCAGTGCTGAGAATGCGTCACTTTCTGCAGCCTCAATCCGGAAAAAGTGATCTCCGGTCTCGGGCTTGTGCAGAGGTCGTACATCACTGGCCAGTTCCTCCTGCTGTACAGGGGCTGCTATCAGAACTTCTCTTCCTAAGATTAACTCCCCTGTACCAAGAAGCAAGGGCAGATCGTCTTCAAACCGGGGGATGGGGAGGAGGGGAGGGGGGAGAATGGTTTACGTCTGTTTCCAGTTGGCAGGATAAGATCTTTTTCAAGGTAATTTGTATCCAGCCTTTTCCAAATAATGTGCAAGGCTTTTTACAACATCATTCAAATTCACTTACAATACGTGCTTTCTCCAGGGAGCTTATCTAAGTGGGTACCCCAGGCAATGGGAGAGCAAGTGACTTGCCCAAGGTCACAAGGGGGCATCAGTGTGGGATGCGGGATTTGAACCCTGGCTTCCCTGTTCTTAAACCCATTGTACTCACTAAGTCCCCTCCTTCTCCCGGAACCAGTCCCAGGCCCTCAGGTTCTCTCTCCCCATTTTCAGTGGTGGAGAAGAAGGGGATGGCCCGGGTTACCGGATCTGTGTCCTCATTTCACAGGTGCCCAGATTGCCTTTCTGCAGCCCAACATCTGAGGAGCAGGATGGGGAAGAGCTGCAAAGTGGTGGTATGCGGACAGGCCACAGTTGGGAAGACGTCGATCTTGGAGCAGCTGCTGTATGGAAAGCATGTGGTGGGTAGGTACAGTGTGAAAACCAAGGTCCCGCTGACCTCCCACCCCCCCAAGAAATTGCTTTGTACCCTTTCCAGTCTCTGGTGTCAGAATGTACTTTAGTAAGGTACTAAAAATCTGGAGCCACTTGGCAATCCTACACCCATCATGCACTCACCCGGTACCATAATCCCGATTCTGACTGGGGATATCTGTGATGTCTCTTACTGGCCTTACCCTGACACAGTGATGCACACGCATGTTACTGTATGTCGGGTTTCCTCTGTGTATCATCTTTGTAATAAACGGCTGTAAATTTGGGATGGCTCTATGGAAGATATCAGTCTCCACTTTTTCTTGCAACCTATTATAGCAACAAACATTTGAACCCATTTGATCAGCTCTTGAATTTCTGAGCTCCTCTTCCCACTTTCCAGCAGCATGAACATGGATTTTAATTTAATATAGAGTTTATCCCACCAGGGGTAGCTCTGAGTGACCTTCTTCAGCTCAGCGTGTAAAACAGGGGGCAGAGGTGACCATCCTTCAGGGGTCGAAACCATGCCTCCACGCAGGCCAACCTGATTCTTGGGCCAGATGCGTGTAAATAATCCTTCTGACTCTTCATCTTGGCTCGCCTGAAACCCAGGCCTAATGGCAGCCTTTGAGGACTAGAAGTAGATGTCCCAGGTTCAATAACCAAGGATTAGTTAATTGCACTCTTGGGATAATGATATTGTTATATCTCTGCTGAATGCCAGTGTTATAATTTTGGGCTGCCTGAAGATGCCCTATTCAAATAGCTTCTGCTCTCATGCTCATTCCTGTACACAGGGGGAATTTTGTAAACCCTTACCCCAATCAGAAATGCAGTTTAACAAGATTTAAAGGAAAAACTCCCTGCTCGTCTCATTAAACCAAACCAAACTGCCACAAAGTGCAATCTGAGTTTAAGAAAATTGGTTCTTTCTTACTAATTTTTGTTGCTGGAATACCACAGATTAGTCCAGGCAAGTGGGTTTTGCATCCCTACCAGCAGATGGAGGCAGAGAATAAAACTTGTCAGGCATTGCTACGTAATCGAGGGTGCCATCTGCAGTCCCTCAATATTAACCTGGATCCAAGCCAAGATCGTTAACCTCAAAACATAACCTCACTCCCCATCTAGGGTGAGCAGCGAACCAAAGTTGGAACCCCCTTAACTGGAGTCCCCTCCTCAAATGAGGAAAAAAGAGCAAACTTTATATTTACAAGCATTGTAAATTTTGCAGCATCAGCATCCAAGAAGCAGGAACAGACGTTTGCAAGGGAGTGGACATCTGGACTGATCTGTGGTATTCTAGGAACGGAAATTAGCAGGTAAGAACCAATTTTCCTTTCCTGTTCATACCCCAGATCAGTCCAGACAACTGGGATGTACCCAAGTTCCCCTACACTGGGCGGGAACCCAAAAGACCTGCACCCCACACACTCCCCAAACACAGCCTCCTTCGGCTCCTGAACATTTAATAGGTAATATTTGGTAAATGTGTGCAGAGAAGCCCACGTTCCTGAACATACCCAGATCAGTCCAGAGAAGTGGGTTGTGTATCCCTACCAGCAGGTGAAGTCAGAGAGCAAAACTTTGGGCACTGCTATATATACGAGAGAGCCACCTGCAGTCCCTCAGTATTTCTCTGACTCCAGCAGATGGTAGAGAAGCACCTGCAGTCTCAGTTAGGTTTTTAAGTTTAGTTAGATTTTTTCTCAGGTTTTTCTGTCAGGTTTGCCTCCTGAGGTGTTAGGCGCCTTCGTGGGCCATCCCTCAGCCGAAGCCAGGCATCTGGGGGGTTGGTCACCCCTGTCTGTGTCTCGCCCATTTCCACTCGGGGTGTGAACACCAGGGGCTCCTGGTTTCTCACCCCCGAAGCTACGCTGAAGCTGCTCCCTCGTCCCCCGTACAATTGGACTCTGTAAAGTTTATTTAAAAAAAAAAAAAAAAAAAAGAAGAGTTTGCTTTCTGCTTTCACTTCTGCCGGCTGAGGTAAGGAGTCTGTACCAGGGGGGCCGTTCTTTGCGGCTGGTTGGGGAGTGTGTCAGCTTCTGCGGATTCCCTCAGCCTCCGGGGCTCTGGGTGGCTTAACAAGGGAGGGGGTGAGTGATTAGTTGTCCATCTCGTTTTCCCCGCAGCTCGGCGTGAGCGACAGCGCGGCAGGGTTGGTACACGCCTGCCTGCTGTTTCTCCTCACACCCCACCGGCAACGCGCGCTTTTTTCCTTGCGGCCTTCCCACTCAACCTAGAGACCGTGTGGCTGCGCGGTCAATACAGATATTTTACTTTCGCCGGCAGCATGACTCCCGGCCTCGATTTCTTCCCCTCGCAGCTTTAATACCTCGAAGCTCCGCGGTAATTAATGGGACCCCGCTCCAAATCAGCTGCCTGCCGCGCCTGTGGGGCGCGCAGACAGGCATTGAATTCGGCCTCCCTCTGCCCGGCTTGTGCCTCGGGAATGGAGGGATCGTCGGGGCCGGTGTCCCCTCCCCCGGGGGGAGGTGCTGTTAGCTGCAGGTTGCTGGAGGAGGATTCCCCTCCCGTTTTGGCCCCTATGGGGGAGGATGTCTTAGTGGGAGCTGCTGATACGGTGGACCAGGACCCCTCGGAGGGGAAGGGGACCCGGATGGGTTTCCCCCTGAGTTTATTTTACTTATGCATCAGGTCTTTCTGGCTAGGAAGCAGACGGTGCTTAAAAGGTCCGGCCAGCCGCTGGGACTCTCGAAGCCCTCCGTAAAGAGACGTCGACCCAAGGAACAGCTGTCCAGCTTGATAGGAGATGGTTCCCAGAGGCCACAGGACCCTGCCCCGGTGACAGGAACAGCGACAGCTTCAGGGGCAGACCCGGCTCCAGATCAGATTCCTGGTCTGGGGGACATCGATCCGGCGGACATAGATGGGGATGATCTACTGCCCGCTGAGGGCGATGAACCCAGTGTCGTTCGCCTTTTTAAGCGAGATGAGTTGCAGCCACTTATTCCCCAAGTGTTGGAAGTGCTGTGCCTTAAGATTTCGCAAGAGGAATCAGATAATGAAGGGGTCAATCCGGTCCTCGATGGCATTCGGGGACCAATTAAGTCTTTTCCATTGTCTAAGAAGGTCCGCAAGCTGGTGACCCACGAGTGAGATTCTCCGGATGCAGGACTGAAGGTGGGCAGAACTATGGCAAAGCTGTACTGAACATGTGCGGACTCCTTCAGGGGTGACCAGGCGCAAAAACTGCTTCCTGCTTACAACTGGCTATTCCTTGGCCCCCAGGCACCAACGGGAGATTCTGATAAATAGCAAAACTCCCCCCCCCCCCACTATAACTGGAGAGCTGGCATTTAACTTCCCACACCCATTGAAAGCGATCGCAGTGGCGGGAAAACTTGCAAAGATGCCGCTGACCTCAGCCCCCCACCCCCTCCATGGTGGAAGCGATTCCCTGCTGCCCCCGGCACTGGGGACCGCCTCCTGCTCACTGCGGGAGCTAATCCAACTAGCGCTGCCCAACTGTAAGCGCTCACACCGAGCGAAACATCTTGTAATGGCCCCGGAGGACTTTTTGTTTTTCCTCACGCCCTCAGCCGAAGCCTCAAACATGGCAGCGGCCATAAACGCTTGCCCTGGTACAGGGGCTCCTGTTTCCCGCTCCTAGCAGTAGTAATTACCTGGCGCAGCGAATGCTTGACTGCTTGCGCTGAGCCGGAATGATTGTTCTGGTGCCATGACCCACCTTTTCTTCTCGCTCTCCTCGGCAGCCAGTACAATGGTGCCACCAAAACCGCCACTACTTGCGACGAGCGGGAACAGTTGTTGAGACACCGTGGGTCTCCCTTCCCGTTCCCAGTGGAGGCAATCCCAATAGCGCTGCCAGATAAATGGGCTCGTGTCGCACCGAAGCAGACACAAGGTACGCCGCAGACATCCTCCTCTACCTGCTCCTCATGGGAGTAAATTGCAAGGCACCGCCTGCATCAACCACTTGAGGTTAGAAACAGTGCTGACTATGAAGAAAAACGTGCTTCATCACGCCCAGCCTGAGCTGAACGGACACACTCTCCACTCCCCTTCACCGACCTTAACTAACCGACAGCCTGCCCCGCGAACGGGACAGAATTCACAGACAGCCAACTTCTCCAAAAATAGTCTTTTTTTTTTTTTCATTTAACTTAGAATCAAATTAAAATAAACTACGGTTTTCATTCTTGTATGTCTACCCTTTGTAACACATAATATAATTATGAATGTTTAACCTGTAAACTGTTGTGATCTAGTGATTCTCACTTGGAACGACAGTATATAAAACATCTAAATAAATAAATGCTTCCCTGCCAGCTGATTTGAGGAGCCACAGCAGAGTGCACCAAAAAGGGGAGGAGAGGGAGAGGACTGGGGGAACCGGCCCCACCGGATTTCAGATCTCTTTTAACATCCCATCTCGGCTAGAAATTAAACAAGGGATATTACCAGCCTTGTATCTGCATGCAAGGCCCACTGGCTGAACCAGTCACCCACTCTGAACTGCCCTGGATCCTCGGGATGATCACTGAGGCATCGGCAGTTCCTCTCATCCTGCTACATCGCTGGCTGCATGGCCATGCAACTCTTTCTTTTTTTAATTAAATGAAAATCAGAAGAACAAGAAAGGAAATACTTCCCTGCTGTCAGCCGTCGGTTGTGGGTGAGAGGACTTCAGAGGGGATGAGGGAACCAGGATCCCTGGCTGAGCCAGATCAGGGATCACAACCCCCAGCTCGCCCAGCTCGACCTGAGGGATGGCCCACAAAGGAACCTAGCACCTCAGGGAGCCCAGCTTCATCTTTGCTCTATCTTCTCTTCACTTTCATTTTTTTTCTTAACTCCAGACTGCAGGTTTGCACCTCTACCATCTGCTGGAGACAGAGAAATACTGAGGGACTGCAGGTGGCTCTCTTGGATATGTAGCAGTGCCTCAAAGCTTTGTTCTCTGTCTCCATCTGCTGGTAGGGAGGCAAAACCCACTTGTGTGGACTGATCCGGGATATAAACAGGAAACTCAGTTTAACAAGATTTAAAGCAGGGCTTCCCAAACCTGTCCTGGGGACCCCACAGCCAGTCAGGTTTTCAGGTTATCCACAATGAATATGCATGAGGGAAATGTACATATATGGAGTCTCCATGAAATGCAAATTTATCTCATGCATATTCATTGTGGATATCCTGAAAACCCGACTGGCTATGGGGTCCCCAGGACAGGTTTGGAAAGCCCTGTTTAAAAGGAGAAGCTCGCTGCTTGTCTCATTAAACCAAACCAAACCGAACCAAGCTTCCACAAAGTGCAATCTGAGTTTGAGAAAAGCTGATGCAAAACCAGTGCCTGACTTATCATGTAAGAACATTTCTGCACCGTAGATACAAATCAACACAATCTGCTCAGACGTTTTCCTTTGAATTACTGTAAAAAAAACAAAAAAAACAACTTAACTTCTCACTGTTGTCTGGTTGGCTTCCCTCAGGTTCAGAAATGATGGAAACCCAGGAAGACATTTATGTGGGATCGATAGAGACAGACCGTGGGGTGCGGGAGCAGGTGCGCTTCTATGACACCAGAGGCTTGAGGGACAACTCTGAGCTCCCCAGGCATTGCTTCTCTTGCACTGACGGCTATGTGCTGGTCTATAGCATTGACAGCAAGGACTCCTTCAGGAAGGTGGAGCTTCTCAAGAAGGAAATTGACAGGTCAAAAGACAAGAAAGAGGTAAGGAGCTCTAAAAATGTTTCTTCTGCTCCTGGCTGTCCTGACTATGGGACCCACGAATGGGTGTCTGGAGGATATACTGTTGCGTATCATTTTAACTTAGTCATCATTGTCACACTCCTGGCTGTATTGCAGAAGGTCATGGGGCCTCCATAAGGAGCAGAACTAGCCTCTGAGAGCTTCCTTAATAAGATCTAAGCTTTCCTTTGCCCAGAAACCAAGCTTGGCGGGTGTCAGGCAGTGCCTTTCTCTCTGTAGCTGTCAGGAAGATATTTTGTGTGCCTGGCCCCCGAGTGTAATTAGTTGGATTCTTCACTGGCTCTGCCTCCCTGACGTGGTACATGACATCAATATTGCTTAGCCAACCCCATGCCGAGACTGAAATTCAGATTTATGGAAAATATAGCAGTCGGGGAATGTGTTCAGAGCCCAGCATGGCCAACTCGGCCTCTCCAAGGTAGAGTTAAGGGAGAACCCATAATAATTGGATACAAATGATTCTGCTATGTGTCTGCACAGTGCTAGGTAAGAACAGCAATGGCATGAGACACCATGGGCTGTACTAATGTGCCACTGAGCTAAGGCCTCATGCCAGGGCTGAAGCATGAAACCCATGCACCCCTGCACCAAATATGTAATTATAAACCTGGAAAGCCCTACTCTTATTTAATTTATTCAGATATTTTGTTGTTTGTTGCTCTTTAGGGATAGCTAATCATGTGCCATGTAGGCACCTTTGAGTTATCTGAACCCACTTCAGAATCTTATTTACAGATGGGCTCAAATTAGGGGGTAGGGTTTGCTCACTTTGTCGTTATCCTATGCAACTTCTCCTGCGGTATCTGTCATTTCTCTTGTGTGCATGTGAGTGGGCTGCTCTATACCTGTCCCTGTTTTTTGGTTCACAGGTCACCATTGTGGTCCTTGGCAACAAATGTGACCTGCAGGAGCAGAGGCGCGTAGACCACGACGTGGCCCAGCATTGGGCCAAAGTGGAGAAGGTGAAGCTGTGGGAGGTCTCGGTGGCTGACCGCAGGTCTTTGATCGAGCCCTTTATCTTCTTGGCCAGCAAGATGACCCAGCCGCAGAATAAGTCTGCTTTTCCGCTGAGCCGCCGGAATAAGGGCAGCGGCTCCCTGGATAGCTGAAAAGGGTCTCATCCTTCCCCATGGGCAGATTGCATGAAGGATACTTCCCTTTGAGGAACTGTGAAATACAGACTTGCTCTGAGAAGAACTTACTGTTGCAGCTACAGGCGGTAAACATTATTTATTTGTCAGTGATGCTCCCACACTTTTTTTTTAACTCTATTCTAGCAGGCTCTCTGACATTATGGTGTGGACTATTTTTTATTTTCATACTGGGACCCAGTTCAAAGAGCTGTAGTCCTGCTCTTCTAATGTTAGCAGCAGAACAAATCCGTTTTTAGCTCCGACAAGACAGGATCTAAACATCCCAGAGGCTCATGACAGTGAGGCCTTGCCCTGATGTTTGCACGGAGGGCTACCACCTCACTCCAGGTCAAGCAAAGAGGCTGATCCAGTCCTGGTTTTGCCCCATTGCACACAGAGATTTGTAGTTCCGATTTTCTTAGGGCAATAAATGGGGAAATCTGTATGCCAAGAGGGAAAGCCAAGACCGTATTGCCCTCTTTGGCTGACTCAGGCTGAGATAGTATTCCTAGTTGCAAGCTTTTGTGCATTCTCCAAAGCTGGAAGAGATCTGGGTCCCTTTAGGCCCAGGTTGGTTCACTTCTGCTGCTGTTTTTTATCCCTCCAACAATATTTGCTATTGAGATCTGTATCCCCTCATAAAGCACTGGCTTTCAGCCAGTCCCTTTACTGGACTATCTGAGTGGCTTTAACCACAACAGCTGGCTTGTTAACAGAATGATAGCTATTTAATAGATGACCTTTTCCACTGAAGGGGGGGAGGGTTTATTTATTTTAAAATTATGTATCTATAGTTCAGTTCTGAGTACTTCAGGTGAGTACTTACAGCATAGCCCTAGAAATGATAAGTTAAGGATATTCTGTTAGGTGTACATGATAGGGGTTGTTTGGAAATAGGCCCTAAAACCAAAACCAAGAACTGTATTGTGTTAGTACCACGAGATATAGTGTTTTTCAACCTTTTGTATGCCAGAGACTGGCTAGTTACATTCCTTAAATTTCATCAGGAGGGGAGGAGCCACTGGAAAATGAAGAGTAGGGGAGGGAGGATAAACTTCCTCTCCACCCAGTCTTTAATTTCATGGGTCAGCCCTGCAGCTGGTCTGTCATTTTAAGAAGGTATCCAGCCAGATTAAGAAAATGGTTTTCTAAAAGAGATTATTCTTATTAAACAAAAAAGCCCTCTCCCAGCCAGCCAATAGTATAGTCATCAGAAAAGAAAAATATCTCCCTTTCCCTGCTAGCCAGTCACCAGTTGATCATTCAAAAATTTCCCTCCAGCTCATCAATGGAAAAAAAAAAATATGTCTATAAATAAATAATCCCCTCTTTCCTAGTGTGTAGCCAGATGAACTCAGGACCAATGGTGACAAAATATATATATATATATATATATATATATATATATATATATATAAATATATAATCCCCTCTTCTTTCTCCCTTCCTCCTACCAGCAAGTAACACTACTACCATTTAATACCCCCACCACATGGACTTTTTTCCAGTTTGGATCAGTTCTAGAGGAGAGGAATAATTGAACTTGGATGTTAATGAGCTAGACTGAGTCAGTGTCTGCTCTGGTCTCAGGATCCACAGATGACCCGGCTCCTCCTGGCTTTTGTACAGGAGCCAGGGCCCAAGAACAGAACAAACCCTGACTCATTCTCATGCCGACTGATTAACATTTATCTGCAGTTGTTCCCCCTCGCAGAGCTGGGGCCTCACGATCGCTCCACCTGTGAAAAAAGGTTTTGGGGGAAGGTTAGGAAAAGTTTCTGCTGGCTGTGGTGCCGGGTTGGGGCAGATCTTGCTTTTTCATGCTCCTGCAGTCACTGACGCTTAATGGACCAGTAGTTGAGAAACACTGGGATAGTACACACATAAAGATCTAGAACAGGAGTGTCCAACGCTGGTCCTCAAAGCCACAGACAGGGCTGGGTCTCAGGATATCCACAATGAATATTCATGAGATAGATTTACATGCACTGCTTCCATTGTAAGCACATATATCTCATGCATATTCATTATGGGTATTGTGAAAACCAGCCCCATTTGTGGCACTTGAGGAGCAGAGGTGGACACTGCTAATCCAGAATATCCTATGATGAGGGGCTAGACTCTTTCTGATTAAGGATCTAAACCTGGACTTCCCAACCCAGTCCTGGGGACCCCACAGTTAATAGGTAGGAGAAATATCTGGAGATCCAGCATCTTTATTGTGGATATCTTGAAAACCTGACTAGGTGTGAGGGCCCTAGGGCAGATTTGGGAAGTCCTGATCTAAAAAGGGTCAGCCATTCCTAGTGTAAAATCAGTGTTGTTTAAATTTTCACTGTGGAATAGTGGGAAAATATTTATTTTAAAATATTTATAGCAAAGTTATATGGATTATTAAAATGAAGGCTTTAAATGTCTAATTTATATGTAAATTGGCCAATATATTTATAGAACACTGGTTTCTTTTTCAGAAAATGGATTTAGGAAATGTATATTCCACCTACTTTTCTGTATTTTGAGTTTCAAATGCTATAACAATCCCCCCCCCCCAAAAAAAATATCTGTGTTTATAATGAGGGTCATTTGAGAGAGGCCCAGTCAATGCTGGCTTTTAACATCTGTATCTCACTGTTGAAGTCCTGCTTTTCTTAGGACAAAAGACTACATATCCCAGAATGCAGAGGAGCACAACATCCAGGCCTGCCACCTCCTCTTGGTTGTAATTAAAGACAGCAAATGCTAGGCTTCTAAACAACTCAGAGGGCATAAGGAAGCCCTGGGGGGGGGGGGCCTCTGCAGGGAGGCTCCAAAAGGGACCCTCCCTGCAGAGTTTACCTTTCCACAGCTGGGCCAGCTATCACTGAAGCAGGTGGGTGGGAGTGTGTGTGGTGCGTGCAGAATTACCCTCCCCCGGCGCTGCCCACTTTCAGCACAGGTAAAGTACAGGCACTGTCATCTAGTGTGCATAGTTTTAGCCACGTCCATAGGGCTAAACCCACTTTTAACATGAACAGGCATTGACCCACATAAAAATATTTGATTATTGCTTCCTAAACATATAACCTAACTCTCACTTGACTTTTAAGAAAAAAGGATTTTTAAACTTGTATTTTTCCCCCCTTAGGAATAGTATTACCATAAATAAGGATCACAGTCTCCTTCACAGGAGAAAGATGCTTTTAACATATAGCTTTCTGACCAGGGTGCTAGGCAAAGACATTCCTGCTTTCACCCCATTGTAGGCAAAGAGGTGTAGCTCTGCCTTCCCTAAGAAAAGCAGGACTGGATCTTTTTGCAGTCCATCAGGCAAGATCGGAACTGGCTTACATCGTCTCCCTGATGCCGCCTTTTAACTCACAGTGCAGGACTCGCTTGTCTAAATCATCGATTCCAAAACCTGTCGTGAGGGACCCCAACCATCTGGGTTTCAGAATATCCACCAGATAAATTTGAGTACAATGGAGGTAGTGCATACAAACTTAACTCATGCCTATATCCTGAAAACTTGCACAACTGGGAGGGAGGGTCCCTCTAAGACAAGTTCTGGAATCAGCAGCCTAGATTGGAAATGCCTTCAGTTTTTCAGTGCCCAGGTATTGGGTGCCTCCTCTACAATAATCATGACCACATTGGCTTTAAGAGGCTAGAAAATTCTTTGTAAATGTGAATGAGATTGTGGCCACTGAGCCAGGAAGCCAGCTTAGGTGCAAGATTGTCAGTTGTCTGCAGGGAAAATATTTGACATTCATTAAAAGGGTGCTAGAGTGTTATCATCCCTCTCAAAATATCACACCATTCCTACTGTATTGCTAATGGCTGGCCCTAAGGATTGTTGATCCTGCTCACACCTTGGCTCTAGCACATTCTGTGCACCTTTACTTTGTGCAGACCTTTTATGCAAACCAATTTTGTAACTGCAGCTCACATGCTGTTCATCTGTGCCGTGGAAGTGAAATAAATACAAAAGTGAATGGTATGGTTTTGTGCCTTGCTTGTACTCCTGTATTTTGCCCAAGCTGCACAATTCTAGTTCCCTGTACGTACCTGGATCAGTCCAGAGAGTGGGTTATGTCCCCCTTCCAGCAGATGGAGTCAGAGAAAACTTATAAGCTAGTGCACCATCTGTTACCCTTCGTATTCTTCTGACTCCAGCAGATGAGAGTGGCTGAACTTTAGTTCCCCACTAAGATCTCTGGAAAGCTAGATTTAGTAATCTTTGATCTAATTTCTTAGCTTCCTTCTTTTCTTGGATGGATCAAGGTTAACAGAGTATAGTTTAAAAAAATAAAATTCAGATCCTTGCCTAGGGTCAAGCAATCTAACTTGCAGGCAGAGCTGTTTACAGTTCCCCTTATTGAATATGCCTTGTGGGGGTAAGCTGTGATATTTTCATAGGTTAGATTTCTGTGTCAGTCGCTCCGGGGTGCAAGTTGGTGGTCCAACCTCTCCCCCATTCCTCCGATCCGACCCGCTGCCCTGAAAAGCCGATTGCCTCAGGGCAGCTTCCACAGAGACGCGATATTCCTCAGTGTTGTTTAAAAAACAAACAAACAAAAAACACACCAATGCAGGTCCGAGAGAAGGAGTAGTGCTGAAGTGGAGGACTTGTACCCGCCCCTCACAGCTACTCACCAGCGGATTCTTGGGCTGCCCTATCCCCGTCCCCATGCCACGGTCCTCGAGGTGCTGTGCATGCAGAGAGCCCGGGTCACGGCTCTCCCGCGAGGGGATCTGCGCGAGATGCCTCCCTGGTGGGGAATGTCCCTCGCAGCCGGCAGGACGAGCAGGTTCACTCTCTCAAGCGCGCCTCGAGCTACAGAGGCTGGCCCCGATCCCGCCCAGCGCGGGAATGGTGGCCATCTTGGATTCTCAAGACTGCTCCTGCACAGCCAGGAGAGGATCCAGACTCCGGTTCTTCACTGCTGCCGCCAATTCTGACGCCTGTCATTCCTCTGGACCCTTGTCCACCTGCAGGGGACCTCCCCTCAGTGCTTTCCTCAGGACCACCTCCTTTTTCGACAGACTTTGTGCTGTTACTACATAATGCCTATCTGGCCAGATTGGGTCAGCAGCAGGATTCAGCATCAGAGCCTCCTCCTCCTCCTCAAGTTAGCAGGATGGCTGATCCCTCAGGTCCTACGGGGCACCCTCAGGGAGTAGGGGCCCCAGGAGCGGGGGCTCCTCCAGGTGCTTCCAGGATCTGAGTGGACCATCATCCTGGGAGTGGATGGTTCACCTGTGCACGCAGCTCTGATTTTCTGCCTCCTTCGGACAGGCAAGAGACGAAATTTCACGGGCAAACTTTCCCCCAGCTCCCGCTCACCTGCCCTGGCCACGGCCACGCAAGGCCCCAGCAGCAGAAGGGCATCCATGGGTGCTGGTCTCCCGTGCGGGCGTGCTGACAGCTCCAGAGCAGCCCCAGTTCTCTCTCCCCTCCTCCCAAGGCGCGCACCGCGGCTCCCTTGCCTCCCAGGGCAGCTGGCGGCGAGAGCGGCTTCAGCAGCCCGGGGCGGATCGGGTGCTCCCCATGCGAGGCGCGGCTTCCAGCAGCCCCCGCCGGCGAAGGTGCATGTTTTCTCTCTTTTGTTCCTAGCTGACAGCTTAATAGCATCATTTCAGCTTTAGTATTGTTGCCACTTTAGTAATTATTTCTCCTCTGCAGTGAGCTTTAACACTGTTCATTTTTGAATTTCGTCTCTCTCTGCTAAGTTCACCACACTAACGCCAGGGTAAGGGTAAGCGGTAAATTAGCAGGTTAAAGACGCGGCAAAACAGTGGGTTAAAAAGGCAATAATCGGGCTGCACGTTACTGTATCGGAGGGAATAGCTAATCCGATCGTTTATATATCATATACATGCCGCGGGCAGAAAGGGATATGCATCGGTTTCAGGAAGCGGTAAGGATTGGCAAAAACGGATAGTGAATCACGGGTTAGACTTACGCGGTCAAATTGTGGGTACAAAGCGGGTTAGAAACAGGGTAACCGCGGCCGCGCTTTACTGTATCAGCCTGTTAGTTAAAAAAAAACCAAAAAAACACTGCAGGTTTGCGCCACTGACATCTGCTGGCAATAGAGAAATACTGAGGGACTGCAGATGGCACTGTCGGTTATGTAGCAGTACCTCAAAGTTTTTGTTCTCTGCCTCCATCTGCTGGTAGGGATGCATAAACCCACTTGTCTGGACTGATCTGGGTATGAACAGGAAAGGCTTAAGGATAGACTCAATCCGTCTATCATGCACATTCTTTAAGGCCGCTCCTCCCTTCAATGGGATAGTTGTTCACTTAGAGACGGCTCAGACTAGTACACCCACTTTAGGGAAACGCAAACATTCTCTTACTGGCAGGTCCAGAGGGTACAGAGCTTCCAACGCTGGGCCCCCTTGAAACTTGCTTCTGGGGTATCCCGTTCCAGATCAGTCAACTCCTGCATGGCATCCATCACTAGAAAGTAGAAACTTTCTGCAGGGAAATCAGAATGGGATTCTTATTTGGTTTGGTCATAGAATCTGCTCCAGGAGCTCCCAGCATCTTCAGGGTCTGGGAAACCAGGGCTGACTATTTGTCTCTGTGAAAGAACCGTAACATAGTCCGATAGTTCCAACCCAGGGAGGGATTTCCCCATCTTCCAAGGAATCTGGGTCCTCCTCTTCGTCCGTGCCATCTGGGTCACTATCAGGGATACCCCTTGGTAAGGCGAGGCATGCCTCAGGGTCTGCCGGTCAGAATGGGAGAGGGAGGGGACACCGGCTGAAGTTCCGTCCGGAGAGGGGCAAGTGAGGCAGCAGACTGCGCTTGTAAGGCTTGTAGCCCCTGGAAAAACTCCACTCAAGAAAAGGCAGCCGGGTTCATGCCAAGGCCAGGATGAACTGGGGTGGGTCCAGATGAATTTCCCTCTCCCCCGGATGACCGTCAAGCGTGTACTCAGATCCAGCGTCCTGCCAGTTAAGGCTGGTGACCAAGCCATCATCTGAATGGGAGAAGCCTGGCTTAGCAAAGTCTAAGGAAGTCAGCTCTCCTTGGGCTTCCTCGCAGTGCAGACATAAATTGGAAACCAGGTCAGGCTGTGAAGCCCTAATATGACAAGCAATGCAGAGAGCAAGGCGCTTAGGTTTCTTAGTTGTTGGCACCATTGGCAGTGGTAGCTGTGCGTTCAATAGGCTCAGACTTAAAATTTATGCGCACACATTTTGAGTGTCTAGGCGGGAGCACACACACAGCCAGTGTATCATGTACGTAGGGACGCACCCATTACATGCACAGCACGTGTGCAGAGCCAACACACTGCGCACACTGATGTCCTAGGAGGGCAATACGACACAGAAACGCACACAAGATAGCGCCGCCTTGGCCTATCATGCAGTGGGCTGACACGCCTACTGCAGGGCCTAGACCACTGGGGCCTGCTCAACCTGCTTGGAAGCCCAATTCCCCTTACCCCAACAGGAGTGGGAATGACGTCGGTACAGCACGCCAAGCATGGAGACCAGGGTAGGTCCCTACTACAAATCCCTCTAATCGTCTCTGAGTCGGAAGGTAAACCTTCCTTTTTTTTTTTTTTTTTTTAAACTTATCTGGGCTCAGCACTTACCAGCTGAGTAGAGAGGCTGTCTCTGACTGTGGGGGCTTTGGCCGTCACTGCCGTGCTCAGCTTCCTGCACTCACTGCCTTAGCAGCAAAGTCCATGCCAGGAACCGGCTACTGGACCAAGGCATGCCTCTGAGGGATCTCGGAAATCGCCTCAGGAATTCTCAACTAGGGGTGGGACCTTTAGGTATCACTATAGGAGAGCAGGGCTTAATTTTCTCCAATTTAGAATGTAAAATTTCTCCAAAAAAATACAACAATCCCCACAGGGAGAGGTAAATCCACCCTCTACTGGAGGCTGAGGGCTGAGGTCACGGCAGAGGTATTATGTACAGTGACGTCAGCTTTACAGCCTTACTCTGTTGTCATCTGCTGGCAGGGGAGCATAACCTATTGGTCCTGAGTCCATTTAGCTATACGCTAGGAAAATGATCATTACAATTCTTTGCGCAACTGGTGTACGTTTCCTTAAATAAAATACAATAGTAGACCTCCAAAGGCAGGAGAGAAGCACTACAAGAGACAATACAAACCACAGGTATGTAAAATACGTGCAACAGAATATGGCATTTCTCTCTGCGGGACTTTTCTACAATCATGCTTACAAATTTTCAGCTGTCAGAAAAGCATGCTATCTATAGTAATAAGAGAAACTATTTATTTATTTTATTTATACAGCTTTTCTATACCGTTGTGGAGAGAACTATGTCTCTATCTCTACGGTTTACAACATATCTAAAAAACAAAAAGTTAAATTTCACAGTGTAGAATAAAACTTACATTAATCAATCAATATAAATAAAACAGGATAAAAATAACTAAAAGCACTTGATTAATAAATTATAAAAGGAAGAGTAAAAAAACTATAAAAAGAATAAGATCAAATTGTTAACTCTAGTGAAAGCTACAGCTTTTTGATAGTAGGCTGCTCAAATGGCATCTTTTAAATAATACTTTCCTAGGGTGTAGCCAGATAGTCTCAGGACCAATGGGTTATGTGCTCCCCTACTAGCAGATGGAGATGGAGTCAGGTTTCAAAGCTGACATCACCCTAGATACACCCCTGCAGTGACCTCAGCCATTCAGTATCTCTCCATCTCCTAGCAGATGTGGATTCTGTCTCCTATTTGGAGACAGAACTCTGTAGATGAGGAAAATTTACCTACAAATTTCTACTTTTAAATTGAAGATTGAGGCCTGCTCTCCTGCAGTGATACCTAAGGATCTGTCCCCCAGTTGAGAATTCCTGAGGCGATTTCAGAGATCCTTCAGAGGTTTGCCTTGGTCTGGTAGCCGGTTTCCGGCGTGGACTTTGCTGCTGAAACAGCTGAAAGGCAGCGGGTGCAGGAAACCAAATTGCGGCAGTGACAGCCTAAGCCCTCTTCCCCCATAGCTGAAGACAGTCTCTGTACTCAGCCGGTAAGCGCTGAGTCCAGATGAGTAGAGAAGAACTCCTCTTATCCAGAGATGTGAAAGGACTTCGGTAAGTCTTTCCTCTAGTCTCCTTGCTCAGCGAGCCATACCGTCGACGTTCCTGACCCCAATAGGGTGAAGGAAGTGGGTTTCTGAGCGGGTTGAGTGGTCCCCTGATGGGCTCGGCCCCTCTTCAAACTCAGGGGGCACTCTACGTGGCGTGCCGTGGAAGCACCATCTTGCGCATAGTTTTTGTTGCGGTGCCATTTTCCCCTATTGTCTGTTGGTACGCACGGTGCAGACCGGCCCTTGTGCACCTAACACGTGCACTCCTGTGCACATAACTACATGCACACCTGGCCGCTCAGATTTACGTGTGCCAAGGCGGGCCTGTGCGCGCTCGAGAGGTACTATCCGGCTGAACGCACAAGCTACAGAGTATTAAGGTCTCGGTCGCAAAGAAGCTCAAACACTCCCTTTGGTGGTGCCTGCTATGTTAGGGTTGTGCAGCCTGACCTGGAATCCTTACAGTATCAGTACTGTGAGGAAGCCCAAGGAGGGCTGGATTCTCAGAACTTTTCCAAGTCCAGCCCCTCCCAGTTGGAAGATGGGTCAGCTACGACCTTATATGGCAGCAATTCCAGGGCAGTTCAGCAGCACCTACCCCAGTTCCTCCTGGGCTAGATATGGACCTGGCGGCCTTCTCTTGGTTGGAATTCTTTCAGGGCATACAAGCATTTGTTCAGGCACAGTCGGCTACTGCCTCTGCACGGCCAGAGCCCGAGTGGGGAAGGCCTCACCCTCTCAGCATGCCTCGCCTCACCAAGGGTATCCTGATGGGGACCCAGATTCTACGGATAACGAAGGTGATATGGATTCATTGGAGGATGGGGAAATCCCTCCAGGCCTAGAACCATACTGGACCATGCTTCGATTTTTCCACAGAGATGAATTACCAGCCCTAGTCTCCCAGACCCCAAAGACCCTGGGAGTTCCTGGCACAGACCCTACATCAGAACCAATCCCATCCTGGTGTTTCTTCAGAAGGCCTCTTGATATTTTCCTTCTTACTCCAAGTTATTGATTTCCTTGTTACATGTAACTGCTTTTCTGCACTATTGTTCAAATTGTAAAGTTTATTATAATTGCACCCCTGTTTCTTGTGAACCAGCATGATGGGACTACCATCTTGAATGTTGGTATATAAAAAACTTAAATAAATAAATAAATAAATAAATAAATAAATAAATTAATTAATTAATTTCCTGATGGTGGAAGCCATCCAGGAGTTGATTGACCTGGAATGGGACACCCCGGAAGCCAGTTTTAAAAGGAGGTCGGGCCCTGGAGGCCTTATACCCTTCTAGACCCAGCGGCCAAAGAACACTTGAGTTTCCTGAAAGTGGATGCCCTGGTCTGCGCCGTCTCAAAGCAAACTAACCCAGTAGAGGGAGGAGCGGCCTTGAAGGATGCGCAAGACTGGCAGTTGGAATCCATCCTTAAGCAAGCCTTCGATGCAACAGCAATGACACTGCAGATGGCTTCCTGTTGTGCCCTGGTGGCTCGTTCGTGTCTGCTTCTATCGAGAGAGGCAGATAGCTCAGGGGTGAATACCAGAGAGATGATTGAGCCCGCCGCGGCATTCCTAGCGAATGCAAGCTCGGACCTAGTACAGACCTCGGCTAGAAGAGTAGCCTCAGTGTTGGTGGCCAGAAGACAGCTATGGATAAAAATAGGTCAGCGGACGTGACCTTTAAGGCAAACCTTACAAAGGTGCCCTTTAAGGGATCACTCCTATTTGGTAGCGAATTGGAAAAACTAGCCAGTAAGTGGGGTGAATCTCCAGTGCCTCTGCTACCAGAAGATAAGAAAAATAGAGCGCCCCTCTCCCATGAGGGGTCCGGCCAGGGGCTCCCAGCCCTACAAAAACTCATTTCAGACATCTCAGCCCTCGGGAAGGTCTCAGTCCTTTCGGAACAGACAACCAAAAAGAGAAACGGGTTCGGGCTCAGGTTTAACCCGAAATTCCCAATGAAGTTTGGCTGACCCATCCATGGTACAAGGAGATAGGGGGCAGACTATCCCTCCTCTTTCAGCGGTGGGTCTGGTTCACATCAGACAAATGGGTACTGGACCTCATATGAGAAAGTTACACTCTGTCATTTCGCAGCATCCCTCGAGACATGTTCATGATGTCACCTTGCCACTCCCAGCACAAAAACTGACAATGGAATCCTTGTTGATAAAGCTCCTCAGTCTGAGGGCTATAACCCTATTACCTACACCCGAAGTAAATATAGGGTGTTATTCATTTATTTCATCATACCCAAGAAGGAGGGGTCATTCCGACCCATCTTGGATCTCAAGTACTGGGCTGCCATTATCAGTTCTGGGTGTTGGCCTTCAGCCTGGCAACCTCCCCCAGAACATTCTCCAAAATTATGGTGGTTGTGGTGGTGGCACTGAGGAAAGAAGGGATCCTGGTGCACCCTTAATTAGACAACTGGCTGATCCAGGCGAAGTTGTTGGAAGAGAGCCTCCAGGTGACCAGCAGGGTCAGGTCCCACCTACAAGAATTCGGTTGAGTCGTGAACATGGACAAGAGCAGCCTCAACTCCTCCCAGTCCTTGAAGTACCTGGGAGTCCGGTTCGACACCAAGCAGGACAAGGTCTTCCTCCTGCCCTCGAGGATATTGAAGCTGATGTGCCAAGTGCGTCGGTTGACTAACTCAATGCACCCCAAAGGTGTGGAACTACCTCGGCCTCATGGCATCAACCCTGGAAGTAGTACCATAGGCGAGGGCACACATGCGGCCACTCCAATGCTCCCTGCTGTCACACTGGAACCTACTATCTCATGACTACTCAATCCGTCTCCACCTACCAATGGAAGTAATGTTCTCGGCTCCAGTGATGGCTACAGGAAGCTCACCTAAGCAAGGGTGTAAGCTTATCCCTGCCAAACTGGATCGCCCTCATGACAAACACGAGCCTCCAAAGGTTGGGAGCTCAATGTCAGGAACTGACAACACAGGGGCAAAGGACCGAGGAAGAGGAAATAGACCCCATTATGGAATGGGCGGCGTTAAATCTACAAGGGATCTCGACCGCCCACATCGCAGGAAAAAACATCAGAGCAGACTTTCTCAGCAGGGAGAGTCTAGATCCAGGGGAATGGGCGTTGTCAACCAGGGCCTTCCAGCTCCTAGTAGATCGCTGGGGCCTCCTGACCATCGACTTACTGACCACATCTCACAATGCAAAGATCTCCCAATTCTTCAGTCGCAGACGAGATCAGCACTCCCAAGGGATAGACACCCTTGTCCAGACCTGGCCAGAGGAGGATTTACTACATGCCTTCCCCCTGTGGCCCCTGCTGAGCAAGATCATTTGCAAGATCAAACACCACAAAGGATTGGTCTTTCTGGTGGCTCCAGATTGGCCCACATGCCTGTGGTATGCAGACATATGGAGGCTTCTCGTGGAGAGTCCCCTTCTCCAACAAGGTCCGGTCCTTCAAGAGGACCCAACTCTATTCTTAAAGTCTGACCCTTGAGAGGGCTCACTTGACGAAGCAGGGATATTCGGTGGCCTAATCACCACCTTGCTCCATTCGCAGAAGTTCTCAATGTCCCTGGTCTACTTACGGATCTGGAGAATATTTCAGGCCTGGCGCGTGGACTGCGGGGTGCCCCCGTGAACAACCAAGATCCCCATGATTCTGGAATTTTTAAAAGAGGGCCTGAACAAAAGATTGTCCTTCAACTCCTTGAAGATCCAGGTGGTGGCTTTTTCATTTCAGGGGGAAAGGTGAACGGAACCTGTCTGTCAATGCATCCAAACTTGGCCCGTTTCCTAAATGGAGTTAAACACCTCCAAACACCCTTAAAGTGGCCGATCCCCCTATGGAACCTCAATCTAGTATTGGACTTTTAGCAGGGCCTTCCTTTAGGCCACTGTGCAGTCTGTCTCTACGCCTATTAACACTAAAGACTGTATTCTTGGTGGCAATATGCTTGGCTCGTCACATCTCCAAACTACAGGCGTTGTCATGTCAGGAACCGTTCCTCCAGGAATGTTGTAGCTTCACACCATCCCTTCCTTCTTACCAAAGGTAGTCTTGGAGTTTCATCTGAGCCAGACCATCTCCTTACCATCCCCGGATGGATGCAAGGACATGGAAGACTACCGCCAACTACACCACTTAAATGTCAGTAGGCTTTTCGTACGGTACCTGGAAAGCTCAGAATCGGTGTGCAAGACAGACCCCTTATTTGTCCTTCCTAGGGGAAGAAAACAAGGCGAAGCGGCTTCGCGAGCTTCCATAGCTCACTGGATCAAGGAAGTGATCACGGGAGCTTATGTGGAGGCAGGGAAGCCTTTACCCTTTCAGGTCAAAGCTCATTCCACTAGGGCCCAGGTCATATCCTGGGCAGAAGCTAAGCTGTTTCCCGTCGAAATCTGTCAATCATCGAAATGGTCTTCCTTGCACATCTTCTCCAGGTTTATCGCCTGGCTGTCCAGGCCCGAGAGGACGCAGCCTTTACGAGGGCGGTGCTAACCAGACTGCGGACAGCCTCCCGCCCTGTTCGGGAGTATCTTTTGTACATCCCATTGGTCCTGAGTCCATCTGGCTACATGCTAGGAAATGGAGAACTTACTTACCTGATAATTTTGTTTTCCTTAGTGTAGATAGATGGACTCAGCATCCCACCCATGGCTGCCCACGAGGTGAATTTCTATTCCATGTGGTTACGGGTAAGCCATTGCCCTATACCTAGTTCAGGGGATCTATAGTATTGCTGGGATTCAGCACATGTGTTGGTTGAGTAAAAACTGGAGACCGCAACTGTAATCAAGTTGTATCCAAATTCTAATCAAGTTCTTCAATGATATGTCCACAATGGCTTTTTGAAGAGAATACTGAATGGATGCGGTCACCGCAGGGGTATATCTAGGGTGACGTCAGCCTTGAAATCTGACTCCATCTCCATCTACCATACAGGGGCGCACATAACCCATTGGTCCTGAGTCCATCTGTCTACACTAAGGAAAATGAAATTATCAGGTAAGTAATTTCTCCATTAAAGGTTGCAATAAACATACTGTCCAAGACAAAATGTTAAATGGAAGTATTTTACTGTGTTGAATTATTAACTCAAGTCCTTCCCGCATCAATATTTTCCTTAAAGGCCAGGAACAATGCAGGGGCAGGAATTAAAACAAGCATCCAGAAAATGCACACCAGCCCAGCAAGTACTCAAAAGGAAGCAATTTCATAAAGGGACATTTATTTCTGCAGCAAGCAAAGCATATTAAAAGTTAATGTCTCCATTTTAAGAACATAAGAAAATGCCATACTGGGTCAGACCAAGGGTCCATCAAGCCCAGCATCCTGTTTCCAACAGTGGCCAATCCAGGCCACAAGAACCTGGCAAGTACCCAAAAACTAAGTCTATTCCATGTAACCATTGCTAATGGCAGTGGCTATTCTCTAAGTGAACTTAATAGCAGGTAATGGACTTCTCCTCCAAGAACTTATCCAATCCTTTTTTAAACACAGCTATACTAACTGCACGAACCACATCTTCTGGCAACAAATTCCAGAGTTTAATTGTGCGTTGAGTAAAATTAAACTTAGGACTTTATGTTCCACAGTGATGTTGAAAGCTTCCCCAGAGCTAGTCAAGCCCCACAACTAGAAAAATGACCTTTCATTTCTCACTAAATGTTGAGATAGGCATATTTGCCTCTGAAAGTAAATTAAGCTGACCTAAGGAAGTGGCAACCCAATGGTTTGAAATCTTATTTAAATGCATTTGTTGGCCTGTTCATGTAAAATGTACGGCGATATCTGTGAGCTTTAGATACTGAACCAAAAAGCTAGGAGTATAGCAGCCCTTTACTGCAGGTAAGTTTGTGCACCTCTACCAGCTGCTGGAGACAGAGAAATACTGAGGGGCTTGCAGGTGGCACTCTCGGTTGGGTAACAGTACCTCAAAGTTTTGTTCTCTGCCTCCATCTGCTGGTAGGGATGCATAAACCCACTCGTCTGGACTGACCCGGGGTATGAACAGGAAAAGTTTGTTTATTTGATTCCTGATTAATAGAATTCCATGGAGGAAAGGTTAACTATCTTCTACAGCTATTGTAAGAAAGCCAAAATTACATCTTCAACCACACACACACATTCAGTTACAAAATTAATTTCTAATTTCAAACAGCACCTCATTTCAAATAACTTGTCAAAATTAAATATGCACAGCAGCAAGAAGCAAGCAGTCCTTTAACCAGGGAACCTCGTCAGAAAAGTACGAGAGCTGGGTTCTGCTATGGTCTCAACACATTCTTGCACCCAAAAAAAAGAGAAAAGTGAATCTAAAACCTGAGATCAGGCCATCACAGGAAAGTGGGACAGGCTGATCCACTGATGCCCTATACATTCCCTGAAATGACATACATACATATATTCCTATTTGAAAATTAAAAAGGTACAGTTTCCAGTCTTCTCCTGCTATGTGCCAAAGAATTCATTGTGCAGCTTTTACCGCATGAATCAAATCCATCAGTGCTGTACAACAGGATGTGGTAGTGACAACAGCCACACTGCCAACATTCATGTCAAAATGAAAAGGCTCTATAACTGGTTGAGTAGACAAAGCAGAAATAGGAAAATATATGTAACTGAAATCCCATATTTAAAAAAATGTTTAATGTCAATCTCAACTGAGTGAGGGTGGTAAAACAAATCCCCAAATGAAGACCTTGGAAGTCAGGTCAAGCTGAATACTCACCTTCCGCTTCTGCGCAAATTTAGCACTGAACTAATGTGGAGCACACAAAGAGCCAAAATAATTCTATGCTCTGTAAAAGTCACCCTCCTAATTCTTTGGTTTTTTTTTTGGCTTGGCAGTTTGCTCTCCCAAGCCTCCAGATCAATCAGCAACAGGGCTGGGATCCTGGAGTCAAGAGCATTCATTCTCAACTACAGAGGGCTTTCTTCCATATTTCATATCCTCACCAGCCACAGTCCTCAGCTGGGGTCCATGTACTATGTCTTCTTCTGGAACCTTACAACTACAGACACAATTCAGCCACCAGGTGTCACCCTGGAGCACTACCAGGATTCCCTCCCACAGGGGGCTGCTGCACACACTGCCTCTGCAGCATCTCCAGTTCCAGCTATCCCAAACAACAGAAGACTGAGGCAGGAATCCAAATGGGGTCTTCCGCATGGATGGCCTGATTTACCCCACTGTAACTGGTTCTTTCTCCTCTCATGTGCACAATAGAAAGTTTCAGTCATCACTTTAGGGCTCAAGGACACTTATAAAAAGGACTCCATGCTAGGCTTGGGGGTGGCGGCCTCTAAACAGAAGACATGGAGGGAGGGAAAAAAGGAAAATTGGTTCTTACCTGCTAATTTTCTTTCCTGTAGTACCACAGATCAGTCCAGACTGCTGGGATTTTCCTCCCTTCCAGCAGATGGAGGCAGAGAAAAACTTGAAGAGCACCCCCTCAATCTGGCATGGCAGCTACTTCTCTTCAGTATTAACATTACCAAAGCAGAACAACAAATTTAACCAATGGTCAGGCCAGATCAAGCAAGGGCAAGAAGAAAACCAATCAAATTATGTACATGTGAGGAGAAGTAAGCTGTAATCTTCTGCAGCACCTAGGAAATCACATAGAAATTGCTGTGAATAGAAAACAAGCGGACGCTCAAGAAGAAATACTGGACACTCCCCCCCAATGGGCGGGCATCTGGACTGATCCATGGTACTACAGGGATGAAATTTAGCAGGTAAGAACCAATTTTCCTTTCCCTGTATGTACCCGGATCAGTCCAGACTGCTGGGATGTACCAAAGCTTCCCTATCTGGTGTGGGACCTGGAGAGTCCTGCTTGAATGACACTGGATGCCTGGACGTCCAAACGGTAATGTTTGGCAAAAGTGTGCAGAGACTTCAAAGGCGCCGCTCTGCAGGTTTCCTGCAGCAATACCAACTGGCTCCCTGCCCAGGAAGCAGCTTGAGACCAGATCGAATGAGCTTTTAAACCATCCAGAACAAGCCGACCGCAACAAATATAAGCAGAAGTAATGACCTCTTTCAACCAACGGGCAATGGTAGCTTTAGACGCCTTATGACCTTTCTTACTCACACCACAAAACAAAAAGATGATCCAAACCCGAAAGGAATTGGTGACCTCAAGGTAATGTAAAAGAACTCTCCTGCCATCTAGATGCTTCAATTCTCTAGCGGGAGGAGCATCCCATTCGATAGCAGGAAAGGCAGGAAGTTCCAATGATTGATTTAAGAGGAAGGCTGAGACAAACTTCGGAAGAAAAGATGGAACCATTCTAAGCGATACCCTGGAATCAGAAATCCGTAGAAAACATTCCCTACAACAGAGGGCTTGAATCTCAGTCTCTCCTAGTGGAGCTGATAGCTACCAAAATCATCATCTTGAGAATTAAATCCTTTAAGGTGACCTTGAGGGGCAAAGGGAGGTTCACATAACACAACACCCAGAGCACCAAATTAAGACTCCATGAAGGACAAATGGAACGGACAGGAGGATTCAAGTGCTTTGCCCCTAAAAGAAGACGCACCACATCAGGGTGCGCTTCTAGAGCCGCACCCTCAATTTTGTCTCTAAGACATCCCAAAGCCGTTATTTGTACCTGGAGGGAACTAAAGGATAACCCCTTGCTGAGGCCTTTCTGTAGAAAAGCAAGAATCTGTGCCACCGAGGACTGATGAGGGAGGACCCCTTGCGACACCAAGATTCGAAGACCTTCCACACCCTAAGTTAGAGAACTCTTCCACACCCGTAATAGAGTGGTGATGACCATCTTCAGGATAACTTTTCTTCCTCAACTGTTTCCTCTCATAAGCCAGGCCAGACGACAAAAGCGATCCGCCTGGTCGAAAAATACAGGACCCTGACGCAGCAGGTTTGGAAGATGACTCAGGCGCAGAGGACCATCTAAAGCTAGGTTGACTAGGTTCACAAACCATGGCCTCCAAGGCCACTCCAGAGTTCCTGGGTGAGCTTCTATTCGTCTCAGAACCTTGCCTACCAGAGGAAAAGACGTAGAGCAGAACGTCGTGGGGCCAAGGAAGTACTATGGCATCTACCCCTTCCACCCCATGTTCCCTTCTGCGACTGAAGAATCGTGGTGCTTTGGCATTCTTCTGAGTTGCCATCAAGTCCAAATGAGGAGTGCCCCACCGGCAAGAGATGAACGTTATGGCATCCAAGGACAGCTCCCATTCCCCAGGGTCCAGTCATTGTCAGCTTAGGAAATCCACCTCCATATTTATTTATTTATTTATTTTAAAGACTTTATATACCGACAACTGTTTGCACATCGTATCGGTTTACAGATAACTTAGAACAAAAGTATAAATAGGCATGGCCTTTACAAAGAACAAAACATTGTCTGTCCCCGCCCTGTGAGAAACCGCCAACAGAGCTAGATGATGTTCCGCACAGGCCATCAGTTTTTCCGCTTCTAAGGCTACTGGATGACTCTTGGTTCCTCCTTCATGGTTGATATACACCACTGTCGTCGCACTGTCGGATAAAACTCGCACTGCCCAATTGCGGAAGAGAGGAAGAAATTTCCGCAACGCTAAGTGCACCGCCCTTGTTTCCAGGTGATTGGACGGACCATTGCGCTTCCTCTTGTGCTCACTGGCCCTGGGCCGACAGATTGGCACAGCGCTCCCCAACTAGAGAGGCTGGCGTCCATGGTTACTATTACCCACTGAGGCACCTTGAGTTCTACACCATGCTTCAAGTGGTCGAGGACAAGCCACCAACCAAGACTGGACCTGACGGACTCTGAGTGGCAAGGGAACCTGGAACTCTTCAGACATCGGATCCCAGCGGGAAAGCAGGGCTCTCTGCAAAGGCCTCATGAGCAAATACCCATGGAACCAATTCCAGAGTTGATGCCATGGAGCCAAGAACCTGTAAGTAATCTCAGACCCTGGGTACAGGCACTGTCAAGAGATGTTGAACTTGCGACGTCAGCTTGGTTATCTGTTCCTCCATGAAGAAGACTTTGCCAACTCGGGTATCAAATCATGCTCCCAAGAAATCTAGGATCTGAGGAGGAAGTAGATGGTACTTGGATGGATTGACAACCCAACCAAGGGAGCGCAGGTGGTGTAAGACTTTGTGTACCGCCTGCCTGCAGAGGTCCTCCGATTTCGCTCGAATGAGCCCTCATCTAGGTATGGGTGAACCAGTACTCCCTCCCGAGGGCTGCCACCACCACCATCACCTTGGTGAAGGTGCGGGGAGCTGTTACCAAACCGAACGGGAGGGCACGGAACTGAAAATGCCTCCCAAGGACCATGAATCGGAGAAATCTCTGATGATCCTTGCGGATTCCGATGTGCAGATATGCTTCAATTAGATCCAGGGAAGCCAAGAACTCACCACTGTGCACGGCTCCAATGACTGAGCGTTGGGTTTCCATCTGAAAATGTGGCACTTTGAGAGCTTTGTTCACCTTCTTGAGATCCAGACTCGGACAGAAAGAGCCTTCCTTCTTGGGCAACACAAAATAGATGGAGTAACACCTGGTCCTGCATTTGTGTGGGGGAACAGGAATGATGGCACCAAGGCCTTCCAGCCTGTGGAGGGTTTGACTCACTATCTGCTTCTTCATAGGTGAACCACAGGGAGAGATCAGAAATAGGTCTCGAAGAGGCCGAGCAAATTCGAAAACGTAACCGTGTTCTATGTTTAGAAGCTACTGGTCCATTATTTTGACCCACTCCTCGTAAAACAGGGCCAGCCGTTCACCGATGACTGGGGTGGAGGAATGGTCAGCATCATCTCATTGAGAGGATTTGGATCCCGAAGACACTTGATTGACTCCATCACGATTACATCTGTGTCTTTGAAAGGAGTGGGACCAAGCTTGAGACCTCCCCAATGTTTGCCTCTATCCCAGGGAGGGCCGCCCTGCTATGTCAGAAACATCTCTGACCCCAGAAGTGAGAGCGGGGAAGGAGAAAACTCTTAGTGCCTTTAGGCTTGTCTTCAGGAAGTTTATAGAAATGAAATAATGGCAGAAGACCAAATGGCCCATCCAGTCTGCCCAGCAAGCTTTCACACTTTTTCTTTTTTTCTCTCTCTCTCATATGCATATCTGTTTCTCTTGGCATTTAGTAACCTTTTGGTTCTATTTCCCATCCACCCCCACCATTATATGCATCTTGTTCTCACCTGAAGACTTTATCAGTTGTCCAAGTCTTCTCCAAACAGGAATTTGCCCTTAAAGGGGAGTGCCCTCAGCTGGGACTTAGGAAACATTGGCAGACCAGTTGCATAACCACAAGAGCCTTCTGGCCAAAACTGCAGACACCATGGTCCTGGACGAGGTCATATAAGGCATCCGCGCCATACGCCACCTCTAAGCACTCCTCCTGCTCAGACTCCTGAGGAGGGAGGTCCCTAGAACTGAGGAGCTGTTGAACCCACCTCAGGCTCGCTCGAAGCACAAGACTGTTATAGACAGCAGCCCTAACACCGAGTGCAGACACCTCGAAGATTCTTTTGAGATGGACTTCGAGCTTCCTGTTTTAGAGATCCTTAAGAGCCGCCACTCCTGCCACCGGAATAGTTGTCCTTTTGGTGACAGCTGACACTGAAGCGTCCAGCTTAGGAACCACAGACCCCTCAGGCAGTGGATAAAGTTTGCCATAGCTCATCCCATTCGCAGACTCGATTCTGGAGTATCCCCCTCCCGGATCATAGGATTAAAAGGGAACATCCTAGCCGGACCGTGCAACCCGGCCAGAACAGGGTCCACCATGTTGTGGGCCGGGGCACTCTGAGGGAGCGAAATTCCCAGCTCGGCTAGAACATGTGGAATCAGCAGGTCAAGCTCATCCCTCTGAAATAAGTGAACCACTCTTAGGTCACCACCATCCATGGGAACAGACCTCTCTGGTTTCTCGTCCTGATCTATCCCAGTGAAGGGAGAAGGAGCCAGGGGAGGATCAAGACCTGGGTGCCCCAGCGGGTCCGAGTCTCACAAAGCAGGGTCCCATCCCCACGAGGCGAGGGACCCCAGATCTTCCGAAATCTAAAAGGCCCCTGCAGCTCCGGCTGCCTGGGGACCTTCCGGGGCGGTGGTTCCTCAGTCAGCTTGCCTGCACGCCCCTGTTTGGCCTGGCTGTGACCTGCTCACTAAATAGGCTTTGTACATCAACAGCACAAAATCTGCAGTAAAGGCAGGCTGGTCCCTAGAATCCCCCACTGGAAGAATGGGGTTGTCATCGGGGCCTTGAAACAAGCCCTGAGGATTCTCAGGACTCAAAGTAAGGAGGAGAAAGTTGAGGCGGGAGATCCCCCTCCCCCTGCCGCTCAAGCTGACGCAGCAGCAAAGGTATCCAAAATGGCTGCCACTCCCATGCTCAGCGGGGTCAGCTTCATTCCCCTGCTCAGCCAGCAGCTTGCCCACACCACAGGACTTCTCCCCGCTGCGAGGCACTGAGAACACAAGCCTGCTCGGGAGAGCCACAAAAGCCAGCTCCCCGCAGGCGGCGCACCTGACAGTATGCGACATGGTCAGCGAGGGGAGAATTGCGTGCGTGCGGCACAGCACAAGCCGAAAATGGAACCCAGGAGCCGGCAGCAACGAACCCACTGCGGCCGAGCTTGCAGAGTCAAAGGACAGCCATGCGGCTGAGCACTAAAGAAAAGGCTTGCTGGTTTTTTTTTAAAGCGGCAAATCAGACGTTACTAGAGGGAAGCAAACTTCTCTGAAGCCGGTGCAAAGAAGGGGGAGGGACTGGACCACCAGTACTCACTCCAGGCACCTCACTGGATCAAGGAAGCAAGCAGGGTGTGTCCAACGCTAGCTCCAGGTATACCTGCAACAGGGAGGCTGGTCCTACCTGGACCTGCCTAGCCCCCTAGGAGGATCAGCACCACTTATTGTCCTGCTTAATCTGCCATTTACCCTTTCAGTCAGGTTTTGGTTTTTTTTTTGAACTTCAATATCCGTTTAGGATCTGCACCAACTCCATCTGCTGGAGACAGAGAAATACTGAAGAGACACAGGTGGCACACCAAATTAAGAGGGGGTGCTCGTCAAGTTTTTGTCTCCATCTGCTGGGAGGGAGGCAAAACCCAGCAGTCTGGACTGATCCGGGTACATACAGGGAAAGAGCAGTGTGTTACAGTGGGGAAAATATGGAAAAGCAGGGCCTGCACATGGCTGGAGGCAAAATGCTTAAGCGTCACCACACCCAGATAAGACATTTGATTTTATTACAATATTTGAAGTATTTGGGGTGATGGTGATGACCAAAATCCAATTGAATGTAGTGTGAAAATCAAGTTCAACCAAATTTCTTCTAATGGCATGGAATTTAGATAGGGCACCAGGTTATCACAATCCAGGAGCATCAACTCTGGAGTAGATATCTCAGGGGTCCCCCCTACTACAGGCCACAGAAGAAAAAAGGCTTGAGATGCTCTCTTTACTCCGGCGCCGCACCCCTGAACAAATGGAGGATTCCAAATGCAAAACAAAAGAGGGAAATGGATAATTTAATTTGTGATGGAAGCAGAAAAGAGAAAGCCACACTCACTCGCAGAGGTTTATATAAATGTAAAAAAACTTAACACTACCTAAAAGTCCATGACAATAACAATCAAACAGTTACTGAGAGCTTGGACTGGCCTGCAAGCAGACAAGCGTGGTAACCTCATAAATAAAAGCTATAGGCTAAACAATGACATTCAAATTCACAAATAAATTGAACCTTTTAATTGAGAATCTGAAAAAAAAAGATAAAAAAACGTTTAAAACCAGAACCCCTTGCCCTTGGAGGAAGGCAGGTTTCACATCTCACTGGACCTCTGGATGTCTGCACAGGAAGCCATGAAGTCCTAGCCCCATTTCAGAGAAGAGAAGAGATGCAGAGGGTACTGGCCATTCAAACCTCTCATTAGTTCTTTTCAATAGGGGAGAAGTGGGGGAAGGGAAGGAAATTTCTGACGGGACTCTGGCTTAGACAACATGTGTTACACTCGCAAGATTTCCAGACAGTTGTTATAGCAGATGGCTATCCAGTCAGGTTGGGTAGAGGCCCACTGAACATTGTTGATTTCGCCTTCAGCCGTGTAGGCCAAGATAGGATCCTCAATGGCACGAGGCATCTGCTGAATGTCCCAGATGAGAGCTTGATGGTCATCGGCTAAAACAGGTCAGAAAAATAGTTGCTATCAGAAAGATTTAAGTCATGTCAGGTGCTGGTCTGTCTGCTTGGCTGGCTAGATTTGTTTTGTTTACCAGTTAAGAATTTCAGGTTTCCCCACATTTTCATTTTCATATTGTATGTCACTATGGGCTGTATTGTGGATTAGCAGGCAATATACTAAATAAACAAGAAGTGAATTCCCCAGGGTTGCTTGTTATCCTTTTTGCAAGACCTCGTTATTTTCCAATTTTTTCCACCTACAGAAACTACATATACAGCACCCTCCAGTGGCTATAAGCTCACTGAGACTACATCCAGCAATTCCCTGACCAGCCAGCAGTTTGCCCATATAGGTGCACTTGGTTCTCCCCTCTCCCAGCAACTCTGAACAATAACTATATAAACACATACATGTACATGTGGGCTGGCTGGCTGTAATTACATTTCAACAGTTTAAAGTTTCTTACCTGATAATATTTGTTCCTGAAGTACCACATTTATTTATTTAAAATCTTTTCTATATCATCATAACGGTTTACAGGCTGGCACAAATAGGCAAAATAAATGTTAGTACTTTAACAGAGGTGCCAATAGATAACCGGTAACATAATTTCATACAATTTCTATACATATCAGCCCAGAGAAGTGGGTTTTGCATCCCTACCAGCAGATGGAGGCAGAGAACTAAAAACTTTGAGGCACTGCTACTTATCCAAGAGTGCCACCTGCAGTCCCTCAGTACTGACCTTTATCCAAGCCAACTGTAGAATAACTCCTCAACAACTCAACCACCCCTAAATGAGGGCAAACGCCAAATCCAAAGGTTGAAGCCCCCCAAACAGAAAAAGCACAAATCAACCCAAGGGGCTACCACAACCTGGCAAACTTCTTTAGCTTCTGTATAGGAAAATTAGTTCTTACCTGTTAATTTTCGTTCCTGTAGTACCACGGATCAGTCCAGACGATGGGTGGAGCCTCCTGTCCAGCAGATGGAGACAGACCAAAACTGAATGGGTATCCTATACGAGGACAGAGCCTACTCTGTAGGCCTTCAGTATAACTATTATCAAAGCAGAAAAAATAAACACCATGGAACAAGCAAGCAACAGAAGAACTCGAGCAAACAAGAGAACTCTGAAAATTGGAAACAAGAGAAAACAGTGAATGAACTCTGTGCATGGACACTCTTGCATAAATGTCCACCATCATCACAAAGATGTTTCTGGTGCCTCCTATTAAGGATCACATAGAATAGAAACAGCCTTGGAAGAGTAGTATAAGGATCTTCGAGTGGACAGGGAGACAAAAAGGGAAGGGGGTCTGGACTGATCCTTGGTACTACAGGAACGAAAATTAACATAACCCTACAGTCTGGACTGATCCTGGTACATACAGGAAACTAATTTTCCTTTCCCTGTACGTACCCGGATCAGTCCAGACCATGGGATGTACCAAAGCTTCCCTAGGCAGGGTGGGACCTTGACAGTCCTGCTCGAAGTACCTGCCGCCCAAAAGAACCAAAAACTGGCACCTGAACATCAAAGGCGGTAATGTCAAGCAAAAGTATGCAGAGACTTCCAAGTAGCTGCCCTGCAAATCTCCTGCGGGGAGACAGACTGGCTCTCCGCCCAGGAAGACGCTTGAGAACGCAAGGAATGGGCCTTGAGGCCCTCCGGGACCAGACGTCCCTGACAGATGTAAGCGGACGAGATGGCCTCCTTCAGCTAGAGAGATATCGTAGCCTTAGAGGCCGGTTTGCCCTGGTTGGGGCCACTCCATAAGACAAAAAGATGATCCGATACTCTAAAGTCATTAGTCACCTCAAGATAACGCAGAAGCACGTGCTTCGCATCAAAACGGCAGAGATCATCCCTGCCGGGGCTAGCAACGGCCATAGGAGAGAATGCGGGGAGCTCCACCAACTGATTGACATGAAATGAAGATACAACCTTTGGTAAGAATGACGGGACTGTCTTAAGAGAGACCCCGGAGTCTGAGAAGCGTAAGAAAGGCTCGCGGCAAGACAACGCTTGGATCTCCGACACCCGTCTGGCGGAGCAAATAGAAACCAGAAACACCGCCTTAAGCATCAAGTCCTTAAGGGTAGAATGGCTAAGGGGCTCAAAGGGAGCACGACAGAGGGCCCGAAGGACCAGATTCAAGTTCCACGAGGGACAATGGGACGCAACGGCGGCTTCAAATGTTTGACCCCTTTGAGAAAACGGACAATATCCGGATGAGAGGCAACCGCGTAGCCTTCGAGGCTGCCCAAGAGAGAACCTAGGGCCAACACCTGTACATGGAACGATCCAAAGGACAGGCCACGCTGGAGAAAAGAGAGGACTAGCGAGACTAGAGCCGAACGCGCCGTAACGCCCGCTTCCTCGCAGACCAACTGGAAAACCTTCTAGACCCGGACATAGGCGAGGGAGGTAGAAGTTTTGCGTGCTCGCAAAATAGCGGAGATGACGTCCTCAGCATATCTCCTCCGTTTCAGCCGTTGCCATTCAAAAGCCAAGCCGCAAGACAAAAGCGATCCGCCTGGTCAAAAAATACGGGACCTTGGCGGAGAAGGTATTTAAGATGGCAGAGGCGAAGGGGACCGTCCGACGCTAGGTTGACTAGGTCCGTGAACCACGGTCTGCGGGGCCACTCGGGAGCTACGAGAATGACCGAACCGCTGTGAAGTTCTATCCGTCTGAGCACTTTCCCTATGAGGGGCCACGAGGGAAACACGTACAGCAGAATGTCGCGCGGCCACGGAAGGGCTAGGGCATCTACCCCTTCCGAGCAGTGTTCCTGCCAACGGCTGAAGAACCGGGGAGCCTTGGCGTTGTTCAGAGTCAACATCAAGTCCAGGTGCGGGGGACCCCATCTGTTGATGATTAGGGCCATGGTGTCGGACAACTCCCACTCGCCGGGATCCAGATGCTGACGACTCAAGAAGTCTGCTTGGACATTCTCATTGCCCGCTATGTGAGAAGCCGCGAGGCAGTCCATGTGTTGCTCCGCCCACGCAAGAAGGCGACTTGCTTCGAGGGCCACCAGTCGACTCCTGGTGCCCCCCTGGCGATTGATGTACGCCACGGTGGTAGAACTGTCCGAGAGCACCCAGACCGCCCGTCGTTGAAGTAGTGGAAGGAATGCCTTGAGAGCTAGACGAACCGCCTGGGTCTCCAGGCGGTTGATGTGCCATCGAGACTGGGTTGGGGACCAGTTCCCCTGCGTGGTCTGGGACTGGCACACCGCTCCCCAACCAGACAGGCTGGCATCTGTCGTGACTACCATCCACTGCAGAGTCCGAAGGGACATACCACGGAGGAGGTGCTTGAGAGAAAGCCACCATTGTAATCAGTTGATGGTAGAGTCGGAAAGCGGGAGCTGCATCTGAAACTGTTCCGATACCAGCTGCCAACGGGTCAGCAAAGCTCTCTATAACGGACGCATATGTGCAAACGCCCAGGGGACCAGGTCGATCATGGAAGCCATGATCCCCAGGACCTGCAGATAATCCCACGCCGTGGGGAGAGACATGGAGAGGAAGCTCTGAACCTGATCCATTAGCTTGAAAGCTCTCGAGTCCGGTAGAAAAACCTTGCCGACGCGGGTATCGAAGCGAGCCCCCAGGAACTCCAAGACCTGGGTCAAGTGGAGATTGCTCTTGGCAAAATTGACTATCCAACCCAGGGATGAGAGAAGAGCAAGAACGTGGTCCACCGCCGGTGGCATAGCGATTCCAACTTGGCCCGGATTAGCCAATCGTCCAAGTACATGTGGACCAGAACACCCTGCTTCCGAAGGGCTGCCGCCACCACCACCATCACCTTGGTAAACGTGCGTGGTGCCGTGGCGAGGCCGAAGGGCAGGGCCTTGAACTGGAAATGTTGGCCCAAGATGTGGAACCGGAGAAATCTCTGATGATCGGGATGGATCGGAATGTGCAGGTAGGCCTCCGTCAGATCGAGTGAGGCCAAGAATTCCCCGGGATGGACCGCCGCTATCACTGCCCAAAGGGTGTCCATTCGGAAATGGGGCACCTTGAGGGCCCGGTTGACCCTCTTGAGATCCAGGATGGGATGGAAGGAATCGTTCTTTTTTGGGACCACGAAGTAAATAGAATATTGGCCTGTGCCGTGTTCTGCCACCGGACCGGGAGAATGGCCCCTAGCCTCTGGAGTCTGGTAAGGGTCTGAGTCACAGCGGCCCGCTTCTGGTTGCCGCACGGAGAGACATGTACAGGTCCGGGATGTCGCAGCAAACTCTAAGGTGTAGCCTTTGTCTATTGTTTCGAGGACCCACTGGTCAGATGTGATTTTGGCCCATTTCTCCACGAACAGAGACAAACAACCACCTAAGTTGGGATCAGAGGGATGGGCTGGCGGATTCTCATTGGGAGGTGGGCTTGGGCGCGGGACGGTGGGGAGCTGCATCTCGGAAGGGTCGACGGCCTCGAAAGGACTGGGGGCCAAGACTGGGCCCTAGAGGAATTTCCCCTAGAAAAAGTGCCCCTTGCTCTTGGGTTATATCTGCATTGGCCCCGGAAGCGGGTACGAGTAGGGAAGAAGGATCTAGCCTGCTTCGGGCGGTCGTCAGGCAACTTATGATCCTTGTTTTCTCCTAAGGATTTAATAAGCTGATCCAGATCCTCACCAAAAAGTAACTTTCCCTTTTAAGGGTGAGTTCCCAGCTGAGCCTTGGAAGACGAATCAGCCGCCCAGTGTCGGAGCCAGAGAAGCCGCCTGGCCGAGACCGCTGAAGCCATCACCTTCGCCTGCACCTGGAACAAGTCATATAGGGCATCCACCCCATAAGCTATAGCGCCTGCTAACCTGTCAGCCTGCTCTGCCTCTGCATGATCTTGGGTGCTGAGTAATTGTTGGGCCCACCTAAGGCTTGCCCGCTGCATGAGGCTGCTGCAGATGGACGCCCGAACACCCAAGGCCAGGATTTCAAAAATGCGCTTGAGATGGAATTCCAGCTTACGATCTTGGACATCCCTCAAGGCTGTAGCCCCTACCACTGGGATGGTGGTATATTTAGTGACCGCAATCAAAGAAGAGTCCACCTTAGGCATTTTCAATAATTCTAAACACTCCTCCGGGAGGGATAAAGCTTCTCCATTGCCCTCCCGACCCGGAGGCCAGCTTCGGGGGCCTGCCACTCCCTAAGGAGCATTAGTTTGTGCATGGGGTGAAAAGGAAAAGAGCACGGCAAGGCCATAAGCCCCGCTAGGATTGGGTCCGAGGAAGCTGGCATTGCTGCTGAAAACTCAACCACTGGGGAACAGTCAATCCCCAATTCCTGGGAGATGAAGGGGAGAAGAGGCTCCAATTCCTCCTGGCAGAAGACGGAGGACCCAGGGGTTATCCCCCTCCAGAGGGGGAGGGGCATCAGCCGAATCAGGGTCCTGCTCTGGATCCTGGGCAGGTGGGGGGCGGAGGAGGAGACTGTGGGGGAGGGGCCCCTGGAAACACACGGACCCGGACCGCCCCCTGCCCATCAGGGGTCGCAGGGGAGGGAGGAACAGAGAGCCTAGGGACCTTGGGCTGGGTCAGTTTCCTCCTGCAAACTTGCCAAGTAGTATTTGTGCAGTAAAAGCACAAATTCAGTGGAAAACCGGGGTCTAACGCCTCCGTGGGGGGGGGGGGGGGAAGATACCGAAAAAAAAATCGGGTCTGGGGCTTCAGGCTGCTCCGGGAAAGAAGAAGGAGAAAAACCCAAAATGGCCACCGTTCCTGCAGTTTGGCGGCCCGGGAACGGCGGGGCTAAACGTTTCGGAGGCCTGGCTTGGGGTCCTGAGGGCATCGGGGACTCTGAGGATCCTTCCCCACCGGTAAGCATCAAAAGCAGAGTCCCTCCCGCGAAAGCCGGACAGAGGAATCCCCACAAGCTAAGCACAGAGGAGATCGAGGCATGGCCCCGAGGTGGGGGAGGAGCAGCAAATGAAATAAGCTGAGTTGCCGGGGCTGAAGGAGCGGAGGCACAGAATGAACTGTGCACGCTCCTATCTCACTCTCTAAAGCTGCAAAACCAAAAAGGAAGGCAGGAGATTACTCCTGAGCCTGCCAGATAATACTGTTAAATATGGTTTTGTTTTGTTTTTTTGAAACCTCAGAGGAGGGTCAAAAACGGCCCTGTCAGCAGCTTTAAATTCAAAGAATCCCAATGAAGGGAGACAAGTACAGAGAGAGAGAGAGGGAGAGGGAGAGTGAGAGGCTGAACAGGGGGAGTGACTGGCACCACCAATATCCACCCCTGCAGCCAAGGACCACCGGGAATAGGGAGCCTAGGCTATATAAAACAAGCAGCCAAGCCCCCCTAGGCCCCCGCAAGAGTAAGGAGACAGGACCTGTCTCTTGAAGAGGATACACAGAGTTCACAGTAATAAAACTTTTTTTTTTTTTTAAACTAACACCACATCAATACTTGCTTGATCCAAACACACAGAAGGAAAAAATCCCCAAAGGGACAAGAAGAAGACACCATAGAACCACAGGGTGAGCTGTTCCACCTGCTGGAGACAGACGAATACTGAAGGGCTACAGGGTAGGCTCTGTCCTCATATAGGATACCCTTTCAGTTTTGGTCTGTCTCCACCTGCTGGACAGGAGGCTCAACCCATGGTCTGGACTGATCCGGGTACGTACAGGGAAATATACATTGACAGTTATTCTAGTACTCAAAAACCCAAAAGTGTAAGAATATCATCAATCAAAATATGCAAATCTCACTTAAACAATATAGATATGTGAAAAAATATGACATCTATTAGAAAAGAATGACCATCATATGACACTACTAGAAGCATATCATGCAGGGTTATAATAGTGCCCGTTCTAGTGCAGAAGTTTTAATCATCATTCTTAAAACTGAGTGTACATACTCCACTCTTCTAAATCTACAGTCCATTATTCCCCTTTTTATACTGCAAATAAAAAATGAATTTTCTTATGCAGTCTATTGTAAGAAATAATACTTAGAGGTTATTGCAACAGGACAGCGAACTTCTATCCAAATAAAGACCTCATAAAGAGAAACAGGATGCTGTATTGCTGCAGTTATGAGATGCTGTATGTAGAATGCCCAACACTGCAATGTTTCTGAAGTAATATGAAAACTGGTTCTTAACTGCTAATTTTCGTTCCTGTAATACCACAGATCAGTCCAGACCGGTGGGTTGGGCATCCCCACCAGCAGATGGAGTCAGAGATAAAGCTTTGGGCACTGCTACATATAAGAGTGCCACCTGCAGTCCCACAGTATTGGCCTGTACACAAGCCCACACTAACAGAACCATTGGGCAAAGGGGGCTGAAACCCAATTAAACCTACAACCCATTCGCCCCCATGAAAAACATAACCAGAAACCAAACACCTATGAAACTGCTCCATCGAGAACATCTGCAAAAGGAGCTTGTAGAAAACAGCAAACAACTTAGCAAAAGTCAGTCTTTCAGATTCTGAAAAGGGGTGGGCCTCTGGACTGATCCGTAGTACTACAGGAACGAAAATTAGCAGGTAAGAACCAATTTTCATTTCCTGAACATACCCAGATCAGTCCAGTCCAGTGGGATGTACCCAAGCCACCCTACACTGGGCAGGAACCCGAAAGATCTGCACGCAGAACACTCTCACCGAAGGACGATTCCTCAGTAGCTTTAACGTCAGATAATGCTTAGTGAAAGTGTGAAGTGAGGACCACACTGTTGCCCTGCAGATTTCCTGAGGCGACAGAAGCTGACACTCCGCCCAGGAAGTAGCCTGGGTTCTGGTGGCATGAGCTCCTAGACCAAAGGGTACTTGATGCCCTCGGGCTATGTATGACAAGCAGATAGCTTCTTTAATCCAATGGGAGATGGTAGCTTTAGAAGCCTCGTCTCCCCTTCTTAGGTCTGCCGAATAGGATGAACAGATGATCTGGTCATTGGGAACCTCCAGATAGAGTAACAGGGCACGCCTTAAGTCCAAAAGATGAAGATCCTTCTCATGAGCAGATTCCCGGGACCACTGCGGAAACCCCGGGAGTTCCACTGTCTGATTGGCATGAAAGGCAGAGACAACCTTGGGGGCGAAGGACTTAATCGTGCGCAAAAACACCCTATCGTCGTATATCCTAAGAAAGGGATCGCGACAACAACGCTTGTAATTCTGAAATCTGTCGAGCCACCAAATGGCCACCAGAAACACGGTCTTTAAAGTTAGATCTTTAACTGAAGCCCTCCGAAGAGGCTCAAAAGGGGCTCCACAAAGCACACGAAGTACTAGATTCAAACTCCAATCCGGACACAAAGGGCAGACGAGAGGGCACAAATGTTTGACCCCTTTGAGAAACCGAGCAATATCCAGGTGAGCCGCTAGCGAACAGCCGTGAAACCTGCCCCTCAAGGCACCTAGAGCTGCTACCTGGACCCGAATGGAATTGAATACTAAACCCTTAGGCTAGCCCCTGCTGAAGGAAGTCCGACACCAGGGGGACATCCACTGATAACAGATCCAAGCAGCGCTGAGGTACCACGCCTCAAAAAGCTTCCAGACTAACATAGGCCATAGAAGTAGCCGGTTGTCACGCCTGAAGAATGGAAATGATCTGTTCCGAATATCCCTTCAATCGTAAACATCGCCTCTCAAAAGCCAAACTGCGAGAGAGAAGTGATCCTCCCGATCCGAAAATATGGCGAAGCAGACGTGGAAGATGAGCCAGCTGCAAGGGACCCTTCTAGAGCCATGTGAACCAGATGCGCGAACCACGGGCAACGCGGCCACTCTGGAGCCACCAGCACTACACTGCCTGGATGGAGCTCTATGCAACAGAGAAATCGACCGATGAGAGGCCAGGGAGGGAAGGCATAAAGAAGAATTCCCTTGGGCCAAGGCCACGCCACAGCGTCGCTTACAGAACCCCGCTCTCGACGATGACTGAAGAAGCGTTCTGTCTTCGCATTGGCCCGAGTTGCCATCAGATCAAACTATGGTACACCCCATCTAGCACAAATGAGGTTCCAAGCTTCGGAAGCCAGCTCCCACGGATCAAGCTGCTGCCTGCTGAGGAAGTCTGCTTGAACATTCTCCACCCCTGCAACATGTGATGCGGCAATTCCCCTGAGATAACGCTCTGCCCAGGCGAACAAAAGTCATGCTTCGAGTGCCACCGCGGGACTTCTTGTCCCGCCTTGCCTGTTGATGTAAGCCACAGTCGTCGTATTGTCTGAGAACACTCGCACCATTCTGTCTTCGATCAAGGGTAAGAATGTTTGCAGGGCAAGTCGAACAGCCCTCATCTCCAGTCGATTGATGAACTAGGATCTCTCCGTCGGTGACCAGAGACCTTGGGGGGTTTTGTCTGAGCAAACTGCTTCCCAACCTGACAGGCTGGCATCTGTGGAGATCACCACCCAATTCGGAGGGTCCAGATCCACCCCCCTCTCCAGAATGTTGCACGATAGCCACCACGACAGACTGACTCTGGACTCAGCGGCATTGGTAAGTGGAACTGTTCCGACACCGGGCTCCACCTCGACAATAGCGCACGCTGTAACAGTCATAAGTGAGCGAACGCCCACGGGACAAAATCCAAGGTGGAAGCCATGGATCCCAGGACTTGCAAATGATGCCAGACTATAGGGTTCACCCTCAGGAAGGCCCGGATCTGTCTTGCAACTTCGTCACCCGGTCCGCCGCCAGAAATGCTTTGCCTTGAAAGGTATCAAACAGTGCTCCCAAGTAAACCAGAGCTTGGGTGGGCTCCAAGTGACTCTTCTGCACATTTATGATCCAGCTGAGCGACTGTAAAGTGAACCTTACTCTCTGGACAGATCTCTCGCAGTCCTCCTGTGACTTAGCTCTAACCAACCAGTCGTCCAGGTACGGATGGACTAGAATCTCCTCCTTGCAAAGGAAAGCCTCTACCACAACCATGACCTTGGTGAACGTACGAGGAGCTATTGCCAGACCGAAAGGAAGGGCTCGAAACTGGAAATGCTGGCCCAATACCTTTAAGCGCAGATACTGCTGGTGGTCCAGCCGGATTGGTATATGTAGATACGCCTCCGTGAGATCCAGGCATGCAAGAAATTCTCCTTTCCGTACAGCAGCCATTACCATCCTCAGAGTCTCCGAGGGATCCGAAGACTGTTCACCTTCTGCAGATCTAGCATGGGATGAAACATGCCCTCCTTCTTGGGGACCATGAAGTAAACAGAGTACTGGCCCCAGCCCTGCTCTGCCACTGGGACCGGGACAATGGCCCTTCGATCAAGCAGTTGCCGTAGGGTCCCCCGTACTGTCTCGTGCTTGCTGCGTGAGACCACGCGGGACTCCACAAAAACCTCCCAAACCGGACGCGAGAACTCTAGAGCGTAGCAGTCTCTGATCACCTCCAAGATCCACTGGACTGAGGTAGGAGGAATAGCCTAGTGGATAGAGCAATGGGCTACGAACCAGAAGACCAGGGTTCAAGTCCCGCTGTCTCTTCTTGTGCCCTTGGGCAAGTCACTTTACCCTACATTGCCTCAGGTACAAAACTTAGATTGTAAGCCCTCTGGGAAATACCTTCAGTACCTGAATGTAAACAGATGTTTATAAAAATAATAAATAAGTAAAATAAATAAATCCTTGCCTATTCCGCGTAAAAGCTGGATAAGCTGCCTCAGACAGCTTCGATGGCAGAATGGGTGCTCGTGGCTTCATTGGGAGGGCTTACTGCTCCCTACACTGAGGTTTTCAGAGTCCCTGCCTGGGCAGTGACCACTGCGAAAGAACTGCTGGCGTCCCGGTATCTGCTTAGAAGGCGCTGAATATCTGCCAGCTCGAAATCGGTGAGAATCACAAAAGCGAGCCCAAGGGGGAAACACTTTCTTTGATCTTCTATCTTCTGGTAACCTATTGCCCTTGGATTCCCCGAGCAGCTTTACCAACTGGTCCAGATCCTCCTGAAAAGGAGCTTGCCCTTGAAGGGAAGGATACAAAGTTGGGATTTAGAGGACTAATCCGCTATCCAATTACACAACCAGAGGAGCCGACGCACCGCCACCACGGACACTATGCTACGTGCAGAGGTACGCATCAAATCTTATAAAGCATCTGCCACATATGCGATGCCCGCTTCCAAGCGTGCGGCCTGTAATGCACCACTGCCGCCGGTCCCAGAACTGGGAACCACCTCTTGAACCCAACAAAGGCAAGCCCTCTGCATAAGGCTAGCGCAAACTGCCACCCGAAGGCTCAGAGCGGCCACCTCAAAGACCAATTTCAACTGGATCTCCAGCTTGCGGTCCTGCATGTCCTTCAAAGCGGCAGCTCTAGCCACGGGGATAGTGGTTTTCTTCTTGACCGCCGAAATAGCTGCGTCTACCTTTGGAATATTAAACAGATCCAAAACATCCTCCGAAAGGGGATGGAGCTTTGCCATCGCCCTACCCATTTTCAGCCCCGCATCCAGAGCATCCCACTCACGGGTCACCAGCTTGCGGACCTTCTTAGGCAGAGGAAAGGATGTTGTCTGTCCCCGAATCCCAAAGAGGACTGGATTAACCCCTTCACTATCGGATTCCTCCTGAGAAAACTTAAGACCCAGGACTTACAAAACCTGGGGAATAAGGGGCCTCAGTTCGTCCTGTTTAAACAGGCGGGCAATGCTGGGATCGTCCCCCTCTGCAGCCGGGAGGTCGTCCGGATCGTCCTGAGCAATGTCCCCCAGATCAGGAACTGGACCCGGGTCTGCCCCTGGATTTGGCGCTGCTCCCGAGCCAGGCCCTAGCCCTTGTGGCCCCCGGGAACTGTCCTCCACCGAGTGAGGCTGTTCCACCGAACGCTGCTGGGGTTCAGAGGGCCTCCCATTCTTAGAAGGCGGCTCTGACTGATCAACCTGGGTCTCTTGTGTGTTACTTGCTTCCTAGCTTGGAAGGCCTGGTGCAGAAGGAGAAACTCTGGAAAAAACCCTTCCGGCTCCCCTTCCCCCACCGGAGGATCATTAGGTACCAACCAGTCAACCCCCAAAGAGGGATCCTCCCCCATGGGGTCCAAACGGGAGGGGAATCCTCCTCACACAATCAGCAGCTCAAGGTACCCCCCGCCTCCCCCCCGAGGCCCTGCTTCTCGAGGCGAACCCCTGAAGACGAGCCCTCTAGCCCCGAGGAGCAGGCTGTACAAAGAAAGGTCGTGTTTAGTGCCTGTCTGCGTGCGGCAGGCCGCCGATTTGGTGCGAGGCGCCATTAGAAGTTCCACACAGCCACACGGTCCGAGGCTGAGGGAGCAGGCTGTCGTCCGTGCAGAAGTGTGCACCGCCGAGGGAAAAAGTTCAGTGAGGCACAAAACAGAGGTGGCATGCCGATGCTGATCGTGCTGCGAGCCGTGCCTACAAGGCCAACTTACCCCCTCCCTCTTCAAGCAACCCAGAGCCCCGGGAGCTGAGGTAAAGTGTGGGGGAAGACGCTGCACAAGCAGGCCCCCCCTAGGCACAGACTCCTTACTTCAAATTCAAAAAATGCAGAGTAGGGATTTTTTTTTTTTTTTTTAAATCTGATTACTTTTTTTTTGTTAACTTTATGGAGCCATATCCTAGTGCAGGGAGTCAAGGGAGCAGCTTCGACGGTGAGTAAACCAGGAACCCCTGGCTTTCAACACACTGGATCGGTGTGGGCGAAACCCTAGGCAGGGGTGTCCAACCCCCCCGGACGCCTGGCTTCCACTGAAGGATGGCCCACGAAGGTGCTTAACACCTCAGGCAGCTGACCTACAAAATAAAATTCCTATCTTTCTTAACAAAACTGCTAACTAAAGACTGCAGGAGTACACCTTTACTATCTGCTGGAGTCAGAGAAATACTGAGGGACTGCAGATGGTACTCTCTTATGTAGCAGTGCCCAAAGCTTTGCTCTCTGACTCCATCTGCTGGTGGGGATGCACAACCCACTGGTCTGGGTATGTTCAGGAATGTTACATTACCCAAAGATGAAAAAAGCAGAGTCCAATCATTGCCATTAAATGAACAATGCAATTAAACAGCACAGCACTTTTCCTCTCGATAGTGAAACAGCATCCCGTTTATCTTTATGAGGCCTTTATTCAGAGACGTTCGCTGTTCTGATGCAATAACCTCTAAGATAAGTGTTATTTCTTAACAGATTACATAAGAGAATTCATATTTTATTTGCAATATAAAAAAAGTTTTCAAAAAAAAAAAGGGGGGGAGAATGTGCTTAATTGTACATTGATGAAAAATAATTTTCTCACATTACTTTTAAATGTGCTACTTGCTAACTTCATGGAGTGCCTCCTAGTCCTTCTATTATCCAAAAGAGTAAATAACCGATTCACATTTACCTGTTCTAGACCTCTCATGATTTTAAAGACCTCTATCATATCCCACCTCAGCCATCTCTTCTCCAAGCTGAACAGCCCTAACCTAACCTCTTTAGCCTTTCCTCATCCCTCTTTATCATTTTGGTTGCCCTTCTCAGTACATTCTCCATCGCAACTATATCTTTTTTGAGATGCCGTGACCAGAACTGTACATAGTACTCAAGGTATGGTCTCAGCATGGAGCGATACAGAGGTATTAAGACATTTTCATTTCATTCACCATTCCCTTCCTAAATTCCTAACATTCTGTTTGCTTTAACTGTTCCAGTACACAGAGCCGATTATTTCAATGTATTATCTACTATGACGCCTAGATCTTTTTCCTGGGTGGTAGCTCCTAATATGGAGCTAAGTATCAAACTTCGACCCAAGTATTCCAGCACCTAGGTAGGGCTCAGGCGACTTCGCTAAATTCACCACCCAGCTCAAGGACCGCAACATATCCATCACCGTATGCACAGACTGCCGGCATACCTCCTCCAATTTCCCTCGGATAAGCCAGTTGTCCAGAAAATTATGAACTAGGATCCCTTCCCTGCGGACAGCTGCTGCCACCACCATCATCAGCTTTGTGAACGTGCGAGGTGCAGTTGCCAAATTGAACGGGAGGGCCTGAAACTGGAAACGCTACCCCAGAACCATAAAATACAAAGAAACTTTGATGTTCTTCCCGCATGGGTATGTGCAGATAGGTTTCCGTAAAGTCCAGCGAGGCCCGAAAAATGCCACACAATGGACTGCCGCTATCACCGTCCGCAACATTTCCATACGGAAAAACAGGGAACTCGCAGTATCATATTTCACCTTTTGCAGATCAGGATGGGACGAAAGGCTCATTCCTTTTTTGGCACAACACAGTAAATCGAGTTCCTACCGCGACCACGCTCCCTGGCCGTCACCGGTACTACCATGCCAGCAACTTAAGTGACGTGTCCTGAATCACCGATTGCTTGCCTTGGACACTGCAATAAGACACCACGAAAGCTTCCATGAAGGGGCGAAAAAATTCGAAAGCATAGCCATCCCTGATTACTTCTATGACTCATTGGTCCAAAGTAATTCTGGTCCACTCTTCATAAAACTGTGATAGATGGTCTTCCACCGCCACCTCGAGAGACTGGACCAGTCTGGCTTCATTGTGAAGCCTTACCGCCACGTCGGAGCCCTCTCAGAAGTCTACGGGTGCCTCGAAAGGACTATCTACCAGAACCCTGGTTCTGCCCTGAAGACAATGCAGAACCCTTACTGGGACAAAAACCGCCGCACCCTCCAAAACAGAGCGAGACAGAAAAGGACTTCCCGACTATCATCTTATCTTCCGGCAGCTTATTCTCTTTAGACTCCCCCAAAACCTTCATCAATTGTTTCAGGTCCTCTCCAAACAATTTTCCTTCCTTTAAAGGGATGATTACAGAGCTGAGACCTGGGCCACATATCAGCTGACCAATTCCGCAACCATAGCAGACGTTGCACTGCGACAATATTCCTGGCTGAAGTCCAGCTCAAGTCATAAAGCGCGTCAGCCTCATATGCAATCCCGGCTTACACCTGAGTTACTTGCCTATTAACACCAGCGTCTGCTGAAGACTTCTAGACCCAGCATAACCAGGCCCACTGCATCAGACTTCCACAGATCACTGCTCACAGGCTCAGCACCGAGACTTCAAACATCTTCTCCCGATGAATCTTTAAGCTTACGGTCCTGCATGTCCTTTAACACTGCCAAACTCGCAACCAAGAATGGTCATCTTGTTAGTCACTGCCAAGACCGAAGCATGCACCTTCAACAATACCAGCAGCTACAGGCTATCTTCCGTGCGTGGATACAATTTTGCTACAGCTCTAGCCATCTTGGGGCTCGCCTCCGTGAAGTCCCATTCCTGGTTTACCAGGATCTTGATCGTTTTAGGGGAGGAAAGGCTTTTGGTGGGCTCCCGAGTCCAACCAACATCGGATCCACCCCTTCATTGTCAGACTCCTCCTGGACAGCCTTAATATCCAGTTCCTTCCAAATATGGGAAATAAGGGGCTTCAACTCCCTCCGTTATCAGGACCACTTTTGGATCACTGTGTACTTATCCCCATCCTGATCGACATCCGCCATGAGATCTGCTGAGTCATCCTGATCCACCCCCGGAACAATCCCAAGACCATCTTCTGGGTCATCCGGGTCTGAATCATCTGATATTCCAGGCCCCTTAGGATGGTCCTAACCCCCTGGCCAAGGAGCCTCTTGACCTCTTTGCAGCAGGACGAGACAGCTGACAGAAGAGACCTCACCTGGAGTATTGTGTTCAGTTCTGGAGACCGTATCTCCGAAGAGACAGAGACAAGATGGAGGCGGTCCAGAGAAGGGCGACCAAAAAGATGGAAGGTCTTCATCAAATGACTTATGAGGAGAGACTGAAGAATCTAAATATGTACACCCTGGAGGAAAGGAGGAGCAGAGGTGATATGATACAGACTTTCAGATACTTGAAAGGTTTTAATGATCCAAAGACGACAAACCTTTCCGTAGGAAAAAAATCAGCAGAACCAGGGGTCACGATTTGAAGCTCCAGGGAGGAAGATTCAGAACCAATGTCAGGAAGTATTTCTTCACGGAGAGGGTGGTAGATGCCTGGAATGCCCTTCCGGAGGAAGTAGTGAAGACCAGAACTATGAAGGACTTCAAAGGGGCGTGGGATAAACACTGTGGATCCATAAAGTCAAGAGGCCGTCAATGAAGAGTGGGTGGCTCGCCAGAATGACGGCTACTGCCTGGAGATAATACCCTTATATTCAATAAACATACACAGGGTTACTGTGACTCCAACATCGCTCTAAGCTTCAACAGCAAGAGGAAATGTGGAAAAAGGATTTGCACTCACAAAGCGGGGAGTAGCTGGCTTGTTACGGCGGTTACTACCCCAAACCAAATAAGCCTGATACTTCACTTTCAATGCATATCCAGCATAGCTCTCTGCTTCAACGGCAGGGGAGAAGAAAAACTGATACTTCATGCATATCCAGCATAGCTCTCTGCTTCAACAGCAGGGGAGAAGAAAAACTGATACTTCACGCATATCCAGCATAGCTCTCTGCTTCAACGGCAGGGGAGAAGAAAAACAACCAATAAGGGCTGAATAACATAGTCTGGGTAAAACAAATAAGCATGGGTGTAGCTTGCTTATTGCAGCGGTTACTACCCCTACTACCCCTAACTAATCAAGCTTGATATTTCACTCGGATGCAGCTCCATCACTCCTCTCTACATTAATGGCGGGGGTGGAAGGGAAATAGAACCAAAGAGCTAAGAGAAACAGATAAGTATGAGAAAAAAAATGTGTGAAGCTTGCTGGGCAGACTGGATGGGCCGTTTGGTCTTCTTCTGCCGTCATTTCTATGTTAGTGCTTTTCCAGGTTAAAAAGGCCTTTTGCATAAGCAAGACAAATTCTGAGGAAAACTGTTATCCTTTCCGACAGAGCTCGCATCTCCCCCCTTACCCCCTCCCCCCCCGACAGGATCACCGGAAAAAACAGGAGAGGGGAGGACCTGGGCTCCCAGGAGTCTGACAACTTCCGAGCTATAGTCCTCCTTCTGCCTGACAGGCTGTTTAGGCTCCCAGTATTGATCCTGACAGTGCCTTGGGAACCTGTGGCTCTCCTACCAGCTTCATTCCCCCTGGAGGGCCCCTCCCCTCCAGAAACAAATTTCGACACAGCGCTGTCCCCGAGTCAGGCCGTCGGCCCAACAAACTTTCCTACTCTGAGAAACCGCTGTCGGCGCCATCTTGTCCACACGGCTGGGCCTGCTGCAGAGGAAAAGAAACTGTGTGATCACAGCACGCAGGAGAGGAGAGGAACGCAGCACGCAGGGGGGAACGCAGCACGCAGGGGAACACCGCCCATGGCAGCCTCCAGCTCACAGAGCAGCCAGAAGCCACGAACAGAAGAGTTATACTGCTTGCTTCCCCAGCCTGGGCCTGCCCCGATGTTCAAACCAGAAACAGCCCGAGAAGCTGCTGCTGGAAAAAAAAAACCAAAACGCGCACACAAAAAACCAAAACAAAACAAAAAAAACTTTTTTTTTTTAAACAAACAGCAGCCACAGCAAAGGAAGAAATTCAAGCAAAAAAAAGGAATACTTCCCTGCTGCTGTCAACACCTCTGGGAAGGAATCTTCAGGGGATAAGAGGAAACCAGGGTCCCTGGCAGACCCCTGGATCTGCTTCAGGCTAAAGCTGATCAGGGATTACTAACCTCCCTCTCGCCTGGCTCAACCTGAGGGATGGCCCATGAAGGAACCTAACACCTCAAGGACCATCTTCTAACTTCTCGTCTTCTGTCCCTTCTTTCTTTCTTTTTCTTAACTGCAGGATTGCATCTTTACCATCTGCTGGAAAGCAAATGTTGCTTACCTGATGTAACAGGTGTTCTCACAGGACAGCAGGATGTTAGTCCTCACAAATGGGTGACATCGAGGATGGAGCCCTGTACGGAAAACATTTCTGTCAAAGTTTCAACAAGCTTTGACTGACACTGGCACACTGGGTGCACTGAGCATGCCCAGCCTGCAATTATCCCTGTGAGCCACAGGTGTCTCCCTCAGTCTCGTCTTATAGCTAAAAAGCGCAAGCGAAACTAAAATAAAAGTATACAGACCCAACTCCGCGGGGTGGCGGGCGGGTTTCGTGAGGACTAACATCCTGCTGTCCTGTGAGAACACCTGTTACATCAGGTAAGCAACATTTGCTTTCTCACAGGACAAGCAGGATGGTAGTCCTCACAAATGGGTGAGTACCGAGCTGAGGATGCCCGGGAATGCACCAGATACACCGCAGATGCGCAAAGGCGTAACGACTGAGGTGGAAATGGGAACGGAGGGCATCCGCAACACCATAATGGGTTCGTGGAAGGATGTTGGGTAGTGAATTGAAAAAAGTAAGAGTAGTCGGACTGGCCAAACATGGAGCATGCCGGCTAGTCAATGTAAGCAATAATAGGCTGCAAAGGTATGGAGAGGACTCCAGGCTGCAGCCTGATAAAAAGTACAAGCAGCAGTAACCAAAGGGAAGCTGTTAAGGCTAAGACGGACACAACAGTATGTGGATACCCACAGTGTTGTAGTGAAATGTCTGCTTGTTGGTAGGAAAGGAAATATAGACCACTTAATCAGAAGGATTAGGTCTGTGTGGCCACTGGAAGTAGCAGCTTGACCCTTGCATGAAGGAAAGAGTCAAGTGGAATTCACATGGAATGCAGTGCAATGTAGATAGAATGTAAGCGCAGCATTACTGTCCAGGAATGTGGAAAACCCACTCTCTCCCTAGGGCGAGAGAGAGAGGTTAGGAAAAATTAATAGAGTATTTCCTGAGGAAAGGAGATACAACATCTACCTGAAAAGGATAGAAAGTTGAATGCGTAGAACTACTCAGTGGCAGAGGAACGGAGTCAGGTGAGTATGGAAAGAGTGCATAACTCACGGACCCTGCTGGCAGGAATGACATTAAGAGGGAAAGAAGTTCCCTTGCCAACTGTGGAAGAGAGGAATGGAAAGGCTCAAACGTAGAATGTATGAGACTTATAAGGAGAATATATATGTTCATTCCGTGATTAGAGAAAATAGAGGCGGCTTGATCAGTGGATAATCCATGGTAAGCCGACTCAGAGAGGATTACCGAAAACGGGAATCCAACTCCCAAAACGATACACCTCCTAAGAGAAAGGTGTATCTATGTGGAGGATGTCTGGAGAACAGAATCCGAGGGAGTAAGAAAAAATGGTGGAAAAGTAAAAGGGGTAATACCTCTTTTTTTTTTTTTTTTTTTTTAGCGTCAGGAGGTAAAGCCTGCCATATTAAACGGCAAGATTTATGTTTAGAAGGTTTTGTGACGCTACCAGAACCTAAGAACATCAGTAAGTCTATGATTTGGGACTGACTGGTGAGAGAATAAAAGGTTACTGATATGATGGATTGAGAAGTATGGGAAAGCATACTGATCTCAGTCAGGGAGTGGGGAAAAGAATACTGAACCCCATCCCAGTTCAACATTAGAAGAATGCTGGCTACGAGAGGCAGCAGAAGAGATATATTGAAGAGGCCTTTGATGGAAGAAAAGGCATCTAAGGGAACGCATAGGAAACATGTGCAGGGAGCAGAACCTGTGCATCGTATGGAATGATGCAGACGCCGAGGAAAGTTTAGTTAAACTCAGCGTTAAAAGATTTGCCCTGTACACATGTAATTGAGACCATTCGAGAGGATAGAACCTACGTGGAGAAGGTCTGATAGAGCGTTCATTAAATCTCTTAGATATGTGGCCCAAGGACGCATGAAGTGAACAAGGGCCAAGGGTAGAGCTGCGCAGCTGTCTAGCAGAGCAGCTAAGAGGTAATGCGTGCTTATGAGTTGGAAAGCACATTGTCCCTATGCTGTCTGTCTGTATGCACAAAGAATTGTTGCAAAAGCAGTATTGGAAGGCATAAGGGCATAACTCATGGGTGCAACGTCCAGGAAATTTATGAGAAACTATGCTGGAGTGCAATAGATGCATAATGGGTTGACAGCTTTCAGGAGAAACTTTATAACCCTAAGGAATTGCGAGCATGAGTCGAAGGAGACTAGGTCCTAGTTCGAACTGGGATAAGAATCAGGGACGAAAGCAATGAAACCACTTAGGTCCATTGAGTATAGAATGTCACTGAATATAACCCATAGCAGTTTTGAATTATGAGAAAAATGCATAGTGGGAAGAAACCCCATAGCCCAACCATGAAAAGTTGAAAGGCTGAGGTTATGGAAAATATGCGCAGGGACATATAACAATGTATCAGAATGTCTGTGCGCATGCTGGACAAGAGGGTCTTAAGACTGTGGTGTCCAGAAGTGTTACAGAAGGGATTTATGGCAGTGACAGTAATCCCAGTTAGTAAATGTATAGTGAGTCCTGAAAAAAGTGAGAGCTCCTTGCATGTACTGAAAGTGGTTAGCAGTAGTCTATGCAAGGAAAGTGAATGATGTTACACTCCGCAGAGAAAACAGCATTCACCAACAGTGATGCAAGAGACAGTTCACTTACCGAAGCTGGTGCCAGCGGCAGAGCTTGGGGTTGTAATGTTGACTCACCATAAAGCACATAGAAACATTAAAATAATGTACTTACTGCAGTATGGAGTGATGGTAACCAAAGATACCATTGTACCTGTGACGTCTAAAGAAAGTTGGATTTTCTTAGGTCCAGGATGTGCGGAGAGTAACTATTTTCTGTTAAAAGAAAGAATAGTGCAATTAAAACTCCCCAACCCCCCTCCCTTCTCCCCTCTGCACTTCGTAGCGCCTGGGGGAGTGTACCGGGACTTTGGTACAAGGTGGGGTGGCCGCTCTGGTATCTGACCAGATGGGAGACCAGGAGGTGTCCCAATGGAGGATATCATGTAGGCTCCTGCAGGTGTGTGAGCGGTAAGTGGTACCCGCATTTCTGTATGCTGTACAAGGAGACACTGAGACCTGTGGCCAGGCCTCAAGGTGGACTTGTACATGGGGCAATGGTTGCTGAATCTCATGTTTAGCAGATCAGCCAATGCAGCTGGACCTTGGTTGGGAGGGAACCAAGAGTCAGAGCATTGGTCGGCACAGGGACTTGTTACTGACAAGAGAAGAAGCCCTGCTGCAATCCCAAGAAGATAGAGGGGTTCTCCTGATATTGTGGCTAACATAGCTAACATAGCAATATGTGACACTAATACAGTTCTAAAAGGCACATGACCCAGAACTTTTCGAACCACGGTCCGAATGGGAGAACACAACTCTATGGGAATGCCGCCGAAGCGGGTACTTACCATCCGACGTGGATCGCCGCAAGACGAGCCGGTGAAGATTGTTGACTCCGACGGTCTCCGGAGTCCTCGAGGGTAAGGCCGGGGACGTAAACGTCCATCTCGCTCTGAAACCCGGTATGGTGGCACAGGTACAGAGGAGACAGGCCAGGCGTGAGTGGCGTTTAGACTGCTAAGTGTAACAGATGGCCATAGTCCCACACCACTTGACGGTGGGGCACGCCAGGAACAGAGGAGCCCTAACGGAACTCATGCTCCCTTCCCTCGTCACAGCGGCTCGATGTGTCGTGACGCCAATGCAGAAGCTGTCGGACCTGGATCCGGAAGTTCTGGATCACCAAGGACTGCCAAAACTGTAGGAACAGTGCTGATGGCAGTGGTGATGTCGCTCTGCCCGAGCGTTGTCCAGCCTGGAGAAGGATGGCACCGATGTGCTGGATGGCGTCAGCGGCGGACGATCACGATGTCGGCGATGATGGGTGCCACGGTGCTCGGCCCGGTCTTTCCCCAGCGCCGAGATGGAAGCCCTCGTCGTCCTGGAAGGCGATCGATGACGAACTGTCAGCACGCCTGCTCTGCTCCTGACACAATGGAGTGTCTTAAGCTAATACGGGGCTTAAAAAAGAACCCAAAGCGTGGAGCAATGTGAGGAGGCGAGGGTATTATGTGGCGGTGCTATGTCGGTATTGACGATATTGAAGGCAACCTAAGGGGCTTCGAGGATATCATCAAAATGGGTATGAAAAAATCGTCGATGACTGGCCAGGAGAATGATGACAGTGACGGGCACTGACAGCAGTGGCATAGGTATCTTTGAAACGATGTGGAATCGAATAATCGAAAAACATTGCCGTTATTGAAAAAGATACCGGCATCGACTGAGTCGAAGTCGAATCAATAGGGCGTCAAGGACACCGAAGGAAAACGGAGGTGTCGAGGGCATCGATGCATGGAGGCGGGCATTTATGCCGTTTGTGGCATGGCCACGGGCATCAACTATAGGGCCACAGACGTTGACGGTATCGATTTGGACAGACTCAGATTTCCAAGTGTACATGGCATCGGTGCCCCAGACACGTGTGTCGGTGGCATCGATATGGACACGTATGGAATCGATGGCATGGATCTCCCAGTCGATGAATTCCATCCCGGCATCAACGCCAGTCCTGGAATCGGCATGGGCATCGATGCCAGCCATAAGGCTGGCATTGGCATCAACGCCCATCCACGGAATCGAGCCGGCATGGATACCCACCGATGGGACCCACCTGGGCATCGAATTTCACCGATGGGAGCAGCCTGGCATTGACTGCCCTCGATGGATGCATTCTAACATAGATGCCCATGGATGAAACACCTGGGCATCGGTGTCCATCGATGCAAAAGGACCTGGCACCGATGCCATCGACGGACGGCCATCCGGCACCAATGCCATCGACGGACAAGCCATCCGGCACCGATGTCCACCGATGGGGACCATCCGGCACCGATGTCCACCGATGGGGACCATCCGGCATCGATGCCCACCGACGAATCGATGTGGCACCGATGCCCACCGATGGAAAAAGGGCTGGACATCGGTGGGGAGGATGGGGCATCGATGGCATCCCCAAAAGGGGGGGTGGCATCGATGAAGTGACCCTGGGATCGTTAAAAAGTGTCTCGGGCAGCGGTGGCGGCGACCCGAGTATGCATGGCAGTGACTAACAGCGTGCGCGTCAATGGCATGCATCCGGGTAGGGACGGCACCGAGGAAGCCCAAGGAAAAAAACAGTGCGTAGGAGGAAAAAGCCTGGTAGCACTGAAAAGCAAAAAACATGGATAAAGGCATCATGGCACCGTGGGGGGAGGGGCGCTGATGACATATAAAAGCCCAGGGCGGTTTAGGAGGGTCCCGGTGTAGCGATAGGGTATCGACTGCGTGAGGGTACCAGGGAACGAAGGACTTGAAGCTACAGAGGTCCTAAAGTTAAGGAAAAAATCCCTACCCCACTAGCATAAGCAAGCAGAGTGTCACAGAGATACTTGCAAGCTGTTTAAAGCTAACTGAAAAATGGGGGAAGGGAAGGCTTCAGTCAGTTAACAGCCTTAAGATAGTGACAGGAACTGACCGAAAAATAAGAATTAGTACTCACCGAGCGTCGTAAAAACGTACGCGGAGGGAGCCCTGTGCAGGGAAAAGTGTTTTTTGAAGTGAAAAGTTAAGTGTTTCCATGAGGTAATTAGTTAAAAAATCCTCACAGAGCTCCAACCGCTATACTGACTGCAGAGCGGAAAAAAGAAGACTGAGGGAGACACCTGTGGCTCACAGGGATAATTGCAGGCTGGGCATGCTCAGTGCACCCAGTGTGCCAGTGTCAGTCAAAGCTTGTTGAAACTTTGACAGAAAAGTTTTCCGTACAGGGCTCCATCCTCGATGTCACCCATTTGTGAGGACTACCATCCTGCTTGTCCTGTGAGAAACAGAGAAATACTGAGGGACTGCAGGTGGCACTCTTGGTTATGTAGCAGTGTCTCAAACGTTTTTAGTTCTCTGCCACCAACTGCTGGAAGGGATGCAAAACCCACTTGTCTGGACTGATCTGGGGTACAAACAGGAATGTGAAACTGTAAAGATTACAAAATTAATATCAGATTTAAAAAACAGTTATTTTTAAGCAAATGGAGAAATTACTTACCTGATAATTTCATTTTCCTTAGTGTAGACAGATGGACTCAGGACCAATGGGTTATGCTCCCCTGCCAGCAGATGGAGAAAGTCAGATTTCAAAGCTGATGTCACCCTACATACACCCCCTGCAGTGACCTCAGCCCTCCAGTATTCTCTTCAAAAGCCACTGTGGACCTATTAGTGAAAGGAAAATTAGTTTCTTACCTGATAATTTTCGTTCCTGTAGTACCACGGATCAGTCCAGTCACCTGGGTTGTGACTCCGCACCAGCAGATTGAGACAGAGCAAGACCTGTCGGGTTCAGCTACATATGGCAAGGTGCCACCCACAGCCCCTCAATCTTACGTAATGTCAAAGCAGAAAAGGAACAATCAGACTATCTAACTAACCTGCCCTCAACAAGGGTCACTTCACAAAAACCCCCGACTGGAACAGAACTCCCAGAACCAGAGGAGCGAACAAATATAACCGAATTAAAAACTAATCGAACGAGCGGACTCTCCGTTACTTCAGAACAGATAACACGGGCGGGCTTCCTGGACTGATCCGTGGTACTACAGGAACGAAAATTATCAAGTAAGAAACTAATTTTCCTTTCCCTGTACGTACCCGGATCAGTCCAGACACCTGGGATGTACCAGAGCCAACTTACCGAGGGTGGGACCCAGAGAGTCCCGCTCAGAGTACTCTGTCTCCAAAACCCCCCGAAACAGCGGCCTGTACATCCAGCCGATAACGTCTAGTAAAGGTGTGCAAAGACTTCCAAGTAGCCGCCCTGCAAATTTCCTGAGGCGACACCTGAGAAGACTCCGCCCAAGACGCCGCATGCGACCGCGTAGAGTGAGCCCTAAGACCCACAGGAATAGGCTTCCCTCGCATAATGTATGCCGAGCCAATGGCCTCCTTGAGCCAACATGCAATCATTGTCCGAGACGCCGCACTACCCCTCTTTGGGCCGGAACACAACACAAAGAGGTGGTCTGAGACACGGAAAGGGTTCGTAACCTCTAGATAGCGAAGGAGCACCCTACGCACATCCAGCTTCCGTAAATCTCTCTCTCCCGGTTCCGATCGTTCCCCGACCGGAAAAGCGGGGAGCTCAACCGACTGGTTCAAATGGAACGCAGAGACCACCTTCGGCAGAAAGGAGGGAACCGTCCTTAAGGATACTCCAGAATCAGAGATCTGCAAAAACGGCTCCCTGCATGACAGAGCCTGCAGCTCTGAGACTCGCCTCGCTGAGGCGATCGCTACGAGGAAAACCGCCTTTAGAGTAAGATCCTTTAGAGTCGCCTGCTTGATCGGCTCAAACGGCGACGAGCAAAAGGTGGAAAGTACCCAATTGAGATTCCAGGATGGACAAGGATGACGCAATGGAGGACGTAGATGCTTAACCCCCCGAAGAAAACGAGCGACATCCGGGTGAAGAGCCAGAGACACCCCACGCACCTTCCCCCTGAGACAACCAAGTGCCGCCACCTGGACCCGAAGGGTACTACAGGAGAGACCTTTCGAAAGACCTGCCTGAAGGAAAGCTAGGACATCAGAAACGGAAGCTGCCATAGGATCCACGCTGCGATCCCTACACCAGTCCTCAAACACCGCCCAGACCTGGACGTAGGCCAAGGACTTAGACTGTTTCCTAGACCGCAACAGGGTGGCTACCACCGCATCCGAATACCCTTTATTCTTCAAGCGTTGCTTCTCAAAAGCCATGCCGCGAGACAAAAGTGATCCGCGTCCTCCAAATAAATGGGGCCTTGATGTAGGAGAACCATGGACCCCCGAAAATGAAGGTGAGGTTCTACTGCCAAGAGGAGGAGATCCGCGAACCACGGGCGTCGCGGCCATTCCGGCGCCCCCAGAATCACGTCCGACAAGTGCAGCTCTATGCGCCGAAGTACCTTGCCTATCAGAGGCCACGGAGGGAACACATACAGCAGCACGTCTGTTGGCTAGGGGAGAACTAGCGCGTCGACGCCCTCGGCTCCCCTCTCTCTCCGCCGGCTGTAAAATCTTGGAGCCTTTGTGTTCTGAAAAGTGGCCATCAGGTCCATGTGTGACGCTCCCCACCTTTCGCAGATGAGGTGAAAAGCTTCCTCCGACAGCTCCCATTCTCCTGGATCCAGACGATGACGGCTGAGGAAGTCCGCTTGCACATTGTCGACGCCGGCGATGTGAGACGCCGCAATGTTGCTGAGATTTTTCTCTGCCCAGAACATTAAGCGTTGCGCCTCCTCCGCCACTAGCAGACTCCTCGTCCCGCCCTGGCGATTGATGTACGCCACAGTAGTTGCATTGTCTGACAACACTCTGACCGCCTTCCCCTGAATTAGCGGAAAGAAGGATTGTAGCGCCAGGGTGACCGCCCTTGTCTCCAAGCAATTGTTGGACCACCGTGATTGAGCTGTGGACCACTGACCCTGCACCGACCGTCCAAGACAGACCGCTCCCCAGCCGGAGAGACTGGCGTCCGTGGTGACTACCGTCCAGTCAGGCACGAGCAGAGATACTACACTCGTCAGATGTTCCGGATCGAGCCACCAGCAAAGACTGGCCCTCGCCTGTTCCGTGAGCGGGAGATAGAATTCTTCCGATGCCGGCTTCCAGTGGGAAAGCAACGCTGATTGCAACGGGCATAGATGAGCGAAAGCCCAGGGAACCAAAGCTAGCGTTGACGCCATAGAGCCTAACACTCTCAGATAATCGCATACCTGAGGAATCTGAAGGGACAATAACCGTCTCACTTGACTCTGAAGCTTGCACACACGCTCCCTGGAGAGAAACACCTTGCCCTGCTTCGTGTCGAATAGAGCCCCCAGATACTCTAAGGACTGGGTGGGGACCAGACGACTCTTGGCGAGATTGACCACCCAACCCAGAGATCGCAAGAGCTGTAGGACCCTGTCGACCGCCTGCCGACACAGTATTTCAGACTTCGCACGAATCAACCACTCGTCCAAGTAGGGGTGCACCAGGCATCCCTCCCTCCGGAGCTGAGCTGCCGCCACCACCACCATCACCTTTGTAAACGTGCGGGGAGCGGTGGCGAGACCGAAGGGAAGAGCTCTGAACTGGTAATGCCTGCCCAGAATGCAAAACCTGATAAGACGGCTGAATGCCGATATGAAGGTATGCTTCCTTGAGATCCAACGAAGCCAGGAATTCGCCTGGACGAACGGAGGCAACCACCGACCGAATCGTCTCCATTTTGAAGCGTGGAATGCGAAGACATCTGTTGACCCCTTTCAAGTCTAAGATTGGCCTGATTTGGGCACGATGAAGTAAATGGAGTACCGGCCCTCTTGATGTTGCCCGGGGGGGCCAGGGGATATCGCTCCCAAGTCTTCCAGGCGCCAAAGAGTGTCCCTCACCGCTACCCGCCTTTCTGGGCCTTTGCAGGGTGACACGAGAAACTTGTCTGCAGGAATCCATGCAAAATCTAAAGCGTAACCTTGACTTATCACACTGAGGACCCACTGGTCCGACGTTATTTTGGTCCATTCCTCGTGGAAAAGTGCCAATCTGGCTCCTACGTTTGGGACGCCTGGCGGAAGCTGTGGAGAGGAATGGACCGACCGCGTTTCATTGGGAAGCCTTAGACCCCGCGCCCGACGAGGGTCCACCTTGCTTCCCAAACCGTTTGCCACGAAAGGACTGAGGCCACGAGGACGATCTGGAGGAGCCTGAACGATACGAGGAACCCGACGACCTCTGAGGACGCGACCTCCTGTTCCCACGGAACCGAGACCTACTGGAGAAAGAGGACAGAGACCTGGGCCTGTCCTCAGGCAGCTTAATGCCTTATTCTCGCCGAGCGACTGCATCAGGTCATCCAACTGCTTCCCAAATAACAATTTTCCTTTAAATGGCAGCGAACCAAGGTGGGCCTTAGAAGACCCATCTGCCGCCCAGTTACGCAGCCAAAAGGAGACGGCGCGCGGAAACCGCCGAGACCATGGATCTGGCTGAAGTACGCAGCAAGTCATACAGGGCATCCGCGCTGTAAGCAATCGCCGCCTCCAAACGATTCACCTGAGTGGATTCCTCCTCAGAGAGACCTGCATTGGCCTGAAGCACCTGGGCCCAGCGCAGGCCCGCCCTCAGGGCAAAATTACTACAGATGGCTGCGCGGACCCCCAGGGCCGACACCTCAAAAACCTTCTTGAGTTGCAGCTCCAGCTTCCTGTCCTGTATGTCCTTGAGTGCTGTGGCCCCAGTGACCGGAATCGTCGACCTCTTCGTTACAGCCGAAACTGCTGCGTCCACTCTGGGAAGGCGTAAGAGCTCCAGCGCGTCCTCTGGTAGTGGATAAAGCTTATCCATGGCCTTACTCACCTTGAGTCCCAACTCCGGAGTATCCCATTCCCGGAATAGTATATCTGATGCCGAGAAGTGGAATGGGAAAGCCACTGCCGGACCAGAGAGTCCCAACAGCACTGGATCCATATTGGCCCCCGGCCTGGACTCCACCGGTGGGGCCTCCACCCCAAGTTCCTGAATAATGGCCGGAATGAGCGGGCCCCGCTCGTCCCTCCTAAACAAGCGTACCACCTTTGGGTCATCGCCCTCCACCGCCGGCGTTCCTTTGCCAGCACCAGGCTGGGCTGGCCCCTCTTCATTCGCCCCGGCCCCCCCCAGGGGCCCTCCGGGCGAGTCCTCCTCGTCCGGCGACGTGGAGTCAGTGTCCATGTCCTGAGGGACACCCTGCAAAGGGTGCTTCTCCTTAGGTGGGTCCGGGTTTTTCTGGGACCTATCCCTGGATTTCCTCTTCCGGGAACTCGACCCCTTCCGGCTGAAGATTTTGTGCTTCAGCACCTTTTGCAGCAGGAGCGCAAAATCAGAGGAAAAAGAAGCCTCCGACCCAGAAGATGACTCCCCTAAAGTATCAGCCATCGGGGACGCAGCCCCCCCCCCCCCCCCCCGGAGGGCCGTTGCTGCGGTGAAAGCGCGGGCGGCATGCCGCCATTACCAGCAGCCACCCGCGTGGCTTCTCTAACAGCCTCCAAGATGGCCGCCGTTCCCGCGCTGAGCGGGAACGGATCTACAGACCCCTCCGTGGTTTTCCCGACACGCGGCGGCAATCGCGCCGGCCTAGACCGGCCCCCCCCCGCCCCCGATCGGCCTTGGACGGCCCCTCGCCGCCCGAGACACAATTGGAACAAACGCCGTCGTGCAGCAGGCAGCCCCCCCTCGGCATCTGCCGCACAGCCGGAGCGCCTGCCAAACACGAAAAACGAAAGAAAGAAAAAAACTACGCCGAAGAACGGAGAGGCGGCCCGACAAAATAAGGAAAAGAACACAGGTTTATTTTATTTTATTTTTTTCCTACTTGCTGCTGCTGTCCTTGGTCCTGACTCTCCTGCTCCAGCAGGGGTGAGTGAACCGGGCTCCCTGGTGTCACCGCCGGCGCTGCCACCAGCAAAGGCCAGGTCCTTGACCCTCAGCAGCGGCCTCAACCAGGGAGGGATGGTCCCCTCAGAACCTTTCAACCCCCTGGGAGGCTCCCAGGACGAGGACCACTCTTCCAGATTTTCTTTTTTTTTCTTCTTCTAGAATTTTTTCTTTTTTTACACCAACTTCCACTATCACAGAATCCCTGACTAACTAACCATTACAATACACCCAGGGATCCCAGAGGCTGTGGTTGCAGCTGCCCCAACTGCTGGAGACAGAGTAAGACTGAGGGGCTGTGGGTGGCACCTTGCTATATGTAGCTGAACCCGACAGGTCTTGCTCTGTCTCCATCTGCTGGTGCGGAGTCACAACCCAGGTGTCTGGACTGATCCGGGTACGTACAGGGAAAAAACTATTAAAAATATAATTAAAAATGGATAGCTAAAAGGTACTCAACCAATCAAACACTGAACCCCAATGAGAATATAGGTGCCCTGATCTAGGGACTGGATGAAGGCTTACCCCATAATCTTTTGGATTCGATATCCACTCCAGGGGCGAAATTTGGCACAGTTCTTAGACAGTCATGGGCGGGATGCAGAGTCCATCTGTCTACACTAAGGAAAAGGAAATTATCAGGGAAGTAATTTTTCCATTTCCTAGCGTGTACCCAGATGGACTCAGGACCAATGGGATGTACAAAAGCTACTCCTGATCAGGGCGGGAGGCTGCCCGCAGTCCAGGTCACACCGCCCTTGCAAAGGCTGTGTTCTCTCAAGCTTGTATGTCCAGGCAACAGAACCTGGAGAAGGTGTGCAAGGAGGACCACGTCGCTGCTTGGCAAATGACAACGGGAGATAGTCTAACTTCCACCTGTGAAACCACCTGAGCTCTAGTGGAATGAGCTTTAACCTGAGAAGGCAAAGGCTTTCCTGCCTCCACATAGGCTCCTGTAACCACCTCCTTAATCCAGCGAGCTATGGAAGACCGCGAAGCTGGTTTGCCCTGCTTCCTTCCACCGTGAAGTACAAACAGGCAGTCCGTCTTTCGGACCGGTTCTGAAACTTCCAGATACCGCACCAAAAGTCTACTGACATTCAAATGACAGAAGAGGTGGTATTCCTCCACATCCTCGTGCTTATCCAAGGATGGCAATGAAATGGACTGATTCAAATGAAACTCCGAGACTACCTTGGGCAAGAAGAATGGAACGGTACAAAACCGTAACGTTCCTGGAGCCATCTGGAGGAACGGCTCCAGACACAATGCCTGTAGTTCAGAGATGCGACGTGCCGAGCATATAGCCACCAGCAACACCGTTTTCAAGGTTAATAAACTCAAGAAAAAAAGGCAGCAGTTGAAAGGAAAGCCCTGCCAAAAACTCCAATACTAGATTAAGATTCCACAAGGGAACTGGCCACTGTAGGAGTGGCCGAAGTTGCTTCACCCCTTTCAGAAAATGGGCCACGTCCGGATGAGCCAACGGGTGGGGGGGGGGGGGGGGGGGGGGGGTGTCCGTTCACCTCGGCCCTGAAACAGGAGAGAGCCGCTACCTGTACCTTCAAGGAGTTAAGGGTCAAACCTTTCTTCAGGCCGTTCTGTAAAAATTCCAGAATTAGTGGGATTTTGACCACCCGAGGGGGACACCGCGTTCCTCACACCAGACCTCAAATACTCTCCAGACCCACACATATGCTAGGGAAGTAGAGAGCTTCCGAGCACGGAGTAAGCAGCAATTAGCATCGCAGAATATCCTCGCTTCATCAAGCAAGCCCTCTCAAGGGCCAGACGATAAGACAGAATAGAGTCAGATCTTCATGAAGGACCGGTCCCTGCTGTAGCAGATCCCTGTGCAGTGGGAAGCACAGGGGTTCTCCACCAGGAGTCTCCGCATGTCCACATACCACAGATGCCTGGACCAATCTGGAGCTACTAGTAGAACGAATTCCCTGTGGTGCTTGATTATGCGAATGACCCTGCCCAGCAGGGGCCATGGAGGGAAGGCATATAGCAACTCTTCTTCCAGCCAGGTCTGAACTAGAGCGTCGATCCCCAGGGACGACAGATCTCTTCTGCGACTGAAGAAGCAGGGAACCTTCACATTGTGAGATGCGGCTAACAGGTCAATGGATGGGAGGCCCCAGCAATCTACTGTCAGTTGAAAGGTTTTGGCAGACAAAGGAAAATTTGTTCTTACCTGCTAATTTTCATTCCTGTAATACCACAGATCAGTCCAGACAGTGGGTTTTATTCATCCCTACTAGCAGATGGAGGTAGAGAACAAAACTTTGGGCTCTGATATACAAGAGTGCCTAATGCAGTCCCTCAGTATTAATCGATACCCAAGTCAAGATAAGTAAAATAAAGAGCAAACGAGGCTCCCAACATGGATACCCCTGATCAACTAGATAACAATGCAGAAAACATTAAACAGAGAGCCAAAAAGGCCAAAAAATGACAAACCTGCTTTGCAAATAACTACAGCAGTAGACCAAGCAGTCTTTCAGCAGAGATCCTCAGGGCGGGCCTCTGGACTGATCTGTGGTATTACAGGAATGAAAATTAGCAGGTAAGAACCAATTTTCCTTTCCTGAACACACCCAGATCAGTCCAGACAAACAGGATTTACCAAAGCCCTCTTATACTGGGTGGGAACCCGAAAGACCCGCTCGAAGAACACTCTCCCCAAAAAGGGGCCGTTTCCGGGGCCCGCACATCCAAACGATAATGCTTGGTAAAAGTGTGCAATGAGGACCACACCGCAGCTCTACAGATCTCCCTGTGGAGACACCAGCTGACACTAGGCCCAAGACGTCGCCTGAGCTCGAGTCGAATGAGCTCTAAGCCCCACTGGAACTGCTCTTCCTTTGGATACATAAGCTGCAGAGATCGTCTCTTTCAACCGACGAGACAAAGATGCCTTAGACGCCTTTTCGCCCTTCTTTGCTCCCCCGAACAGGACAAACAAATGATCCGGATAATACTTTAAAATCATCGGCTCAGTGTGCTGCATGGGTTCTTTTTAGTGTTTGGGTAATTGCCAGGTTCTTGTGGCCTGGTTTTGGCCTCTGTTGGAAACAGGATGCTGGGCTTGATGGACCCTTGGTCTGACCCAGCATGGCAATTTCTTATGTTCTTATCCGAACGACGGAAAGCATTAGTGACTTTCAAGTAACGCAATACCACTCATCTCACAACCAAAAGATGAAGCTCCCGACCCATCGAGGGATCCCTATCCCAATCCAGAAACCCGGGCAACTCCACTGATCCACATGAAAAACCGATACCACCTTAGGAAGAAACGAAGGCACCGTTCGCAAGGACACCTTATCCGACGATATCCGGAGGAACGGATCACGGCACGAAAGTGCCTGCAATTCCGAAATCCTTCTAGCTGAACAGATAGCTACCAAAAAGACCGTATTCAGAGTAAGGATCTTCAAAGATGTCCGGCTCAGAGGCTCCTCGCAAAGGGCCTGCAACGCGAGATTGAGGTTCTATTCCGGACAAATGCGACACAGAGGTGGACGGAGAAGCTTGACTCCCCATAGAAACGCACCACATCCAGATGGGAAGCCAAGGCCTTCCCCTGTATTCTCCCTCTGAGACCGCCCAAAGTGGAAACCTGGACTCAAAGGGAACTATGGGCTAATCCTTTGGATAAACCCTCCTGCAAAAAGGACAAAATATGGGGCACCGAAACCTGAAGAGGGTCCAATCCCTGTTGTCCACACCAGGCCTCAAACACCTTCCATACCCTGGAATAGGTTCACAAGGTAGAAGGGCGTCACGCTTGGAGAAGCGTGACAATTATAGGTTCCAAACACCCTCTCACATGCAATCGCCTCCTCTCAAAAGCCAGGCCGCGAGACAGAAACGATCCTCCCGATCAGAAAATATGGGACCCTGACTAAGGAGATCCGGTAGGTGGGTCAGGCGTAGCGGACGTCCACTGCCAGATGCACCAGATCCGCGAACCATGGGCGGTGAGGCCACTATGGAACCACCATTATCACTGATCCCGCGTGATCCTCTACTCTCCTGAGCACCTTTGCTATCAGCGGCCATGGAGGGAAGACATACAGGAGGACCCCGGTTGGCCATAGACATACCAGGGCATCGAGCCCCATCGCCCCGGACTCTCTCCGGCGGCTGAAGAATCTTTGCATCTTGGCATAGAGACTCGTTGCCATGAGATCAAACTGCGGGGTTCCCCACCGCTCGCAGAGGAGCTCCCTGGCCCTCCGAGAGAATTCACATTCTCCTGGATCCAATGCAGTTGAGCCTCCTGCGCTACCGCAGGACTCTTGGTTCCACCCTGGCGGTTAATGTAAGCTACCATGGTCGAGTTGTCCGAGAAAACTCACACCATCCGATCGTGGACCAAGGGTAGAAACTGCTCTAGAGCTCTGCATACCGCTCTTGTCTCCAGGCGATTGATGGACCACGCCTGCTCCGACACCGACCAAAGGCCCTGAGCAGGCTTGCCCAGACAAACCGCTCCCCAGCCCTGGACTGGCATCCGTGGTGACCACCACCCAGTCCAGGACATCGAGAGGCATTCCCTTCTCCAGATTGCTCCATGTCATCCACCAGGCCAGACTGGACCTGGCTGGCTCAGTCAGAGACAGGGGCAGAAAATATTGTTGCGACAGAGGATTCCAATGGGACAACGGCGCTCTCTGCAGCGGCCTCAAGTGGGCAAACACCCAAGGCACCAGTTCCAACGTGGACGCCATCGAGCCCAGGACCTGTAAATAATCCCAGACCTTCGGCACCGGTAGACGCAGCAGATGTGCTATCTATCCCCGAATCTTGTTCATCCTGTCGTTTGTGAGAAACACTCTGCTCCGCTGGGTGTCAAAACGGGCTCCCAAGTATTCGGAGCGGGAGGGGACCAGATGACTTCTGCAAATTTATGACCCAGCCCAGAGATTCCAGGAGTGACCGAACTCTGTCCACGGACCGGACACACTCTTCTAGTGACTTCGCCCGGATCAGCCAGTTGTCCAAGTACGGGTGTATCAGAAATGGCTCCTGTCACAGAGCTGCAGTCACTATCATCACCTTCGTAAAGGTCTGAGGGGCGGTGGCCAATCCGAAAGGAAGCGTTTGAAACTGATAGTGCTGTCACAGAACCACGAATCTGAGAAATATATTGGTGCTCCTGATGGATTGGGATATGAGGTTAAGCCTCGGTGAGATCCAGAGACACCAAAAACTCTCCTCTCCGTACTGCTGCAATTACGGTGAGCAACGTCTCCAGCCGACAACGTGGTACCTTCAAACTCTGATTGACCTTCTTCAGGTCTAAGATAGGGCGGAACGTGCCTTTCTTCTTGGACACCACGAAGTAGATGGAATATCTGCCTTGTTCGGACATTGGTACTGGCACAACCGCCTCCAGACTTAAGAGGCTGAAGCGTTTCCTGGACTGCCGTCTGCTTACTTCGGGAAAGACAATGCAACTCCAGAAACACCGACCGCAGAGGGCGAGAAAATTCTAAGGCGTAGCCGTCTCTCACCACGCTCAAGACCCACCGGTCGGAGGTTATCTTGGTCCACTCCCCGTAGAACCGGGCCAGCCTGTCCCCGATTACCAGAGATGAGGAGTGGACCTGCCGGATCTCATTGTGAGGACTTATTGCCACCCGCTCCCTGGGTGGATCCACCTCTAGATGACCTTCCAGACCCCCGAAAGGACTGTTGCCTGTGCGAGGACTATCATGGAGCCAAGACCTTCGAGGACCTCGGCTGACGTAAACGCCTCGACTCCTGAAAGTGAGGCCGAGAGGAGAAAGGTTTTCAGTCAGACTTTCGATCCTCTGGCACCCTATTGCCCTTCGTCTCTCCCAGCGACTTCATCAGACGATCGATGTCCTCACCAAACAGTATTTTCCCCTGAAAGGACAGATTACAGAGCTGCGATTTTGACGACAGGTCCGCTGACCAGTTACGTAGCTACAAGTGTCTTCTGGCCACCACCACTGACACTATAACGTGGGCCATGGTTCTCCACCAGGTCATACAAGGCATCTGCACCATAGCCAACCCCCGCCTCCAGGCGGGCCGCCTGGACTGGGGAAAGAATCCTGGAGGCAGACTGCTCCTGCGGCTTCTGGATCCAACATATACAGGCCTGCTGCATCAGACTTGCACAGACCGCCGCTCACAGGCCGAGCCCCAGGACCTCAAATGCTCGCATGAGATGCCCTTCCAACTTCCAATCCTGAACAACCTTCAGGGCGGAAGCTCCAGCAACCGGGATAGTGGTCTTCTTAGTGACTGCCGAGAACATCCAAATGGTCCTGCAGAAGCGGATAAAGCTAGGACATCGCCCTGCCCACTCACAGGCCCGAGTCGGGGGAATCCCACTCCCGGTTGATCAACTTCTGGATTTTCTTCTGAATAGGGAACGTGCTGAGGGGGGTCTCCTTAGGCCATCCAGAACCGGATTAACCCCATCAGCATCTGAATCCTCCAGGGTGAGCTTAATCCCCAACTCCTCTAACACCAGAGGTATAAGCAGGCAAAGCTCCTCTCTCTTGAAAAGACGGATCACCCGTGGATCATCGCCTTCAGCCTCGGGACTGTCCGAAGTCCCCTGTTCCGTTTTAGCGTCCCCTGAGTCCAGAGGGAGACCCCCAATCGGGTCCCCCTCCCAATCGGCCTCAGAGGATACCTCATTCTCCTCAGACTTGTCAGAGTCTTCCAAGTCAGATTCCTACTGCCCTAGCCGTCCCTCTGGGTAGAATTCACGGGCCCGCAGAGCCTTTAGAGGGGACCTTCCCCCGCTTTGCCGATCCTGCCAGGCCTTCTTCAACCCCGCAATTACCTGCCTGCTTAGCCAGGAAGGATTCGTGCAGCAAAAGTAAAAATGCGGGTGAAACCCCCCCCCCCCCGGGGTCCCCAAAGGACGCTTGGGCTGCTAGGGCCTGAGACATCCGGACCTTTTTTCCTTGGTCGAATCATGGGAGACAGGAGCAGCGGGGACCCCGGGGGGGGGGGGGGGGGGGGGGAAGAAGACCCTTATCCGGCTCCGCTTCTGCGGCCATAGCTACTCCCCCCTGTGACCCAAGTGCCACCGCCGCGGTCCGAAGGGTTGCCACAGGCCCTTCAGGTCTCCCTGAACTGCTTGTCCATCATAGCAAGCACCAAAAAATAAAGGCAAAAAGAAAAAAAACCAACAGGCAAATTCTATGCTTGCCGCGCTTCCACGCAGCCCAGATCGCAAAGGGGAGGGGCGCACCACGCGGCAGCTGTCAAACCCTGAAGAGGGCGCACTGCCCCAAGAATTTCCCGCTGGCACACTGAACAGGCCACTGCCGTGACTGAAAACTGCTCGATCGGGAGTGCAGCCAGCTCCCAGAGTGAAACTGTCCCGACTGGGACCACTCTCCTCCTAATAATCCCTCGATCCGCCCAATTACTGCCCGGCCTGCACCCGGCGATCCCACCGAGGTGTCTGCTTGCTAGGCTGCTCACTCGTGTCTGCTGTTGCAAAAGCAGACAGCTGCCGGTGACTTTTTTTTATACAACAAAAAATTTTAAAGGCCCAGATACACAGGAAAGCACAAAACAAAAGTAAGGGTATTTCCCTGCTCCTGGGCCGGCGGAGGGGCTTCGGGCCTACCGAGGTCCCGGAGTTGCAGGCTGAAGCTGGCCAGGGGCATCCAACCCCCCCCCATTCGCCCGGCTCAACCCGCGGGACGACCCTTCTGCAGGAGCCTGTCACCTTGGGGAGCAGTTTTGCTAAATGATCCAGTCAGTCAGGACTGCAGGGTTAGCACCTCTACAATCTACTGGAGGTAGAAAAATACTGAGGGACTGCAGGTGGCACTCTCGTATAACAGAGCCCAAAGTTTTGTTCTCTACCTCCATCTGCTGGTAGGGATGAATAAAACCCACTTGTCTGGACTGATCTGAGTATATTCAGGAACAACCATTCTCCTGGATCCAGACTCTCCCTATTTAGAAAGTTTGCTCCGTTGTCTTTTCCTGCAATGTGGGATGCTGAAATCATCTGTAGATGTATTTCTGCCCATTTCATAAGGAGGTCTCTCTCCTGTGACACTTGCTGGCTCTCGATTCCACCCTGGTGGTTGATGTAGGCTACTGTCATTGCGTTGTCCGACATCATGAGGTCCCGCTCAACCCTGGAGTCTGTGGCTGAATTGTAGGCACGCCAATCTGACTGCCCAGGCTTCCAGGTTGTTGATGTTCCAGAGGGCCTCTTCTTCGGTCCAACATCCCTGGGCCGACAGTTCCTGACAGTGAGATCCCCAGAGACTCGCGTCTGTCATGAGGACCAGCCAGTTCGGTGAGGACAGGGGCACGCCCCTGCTCAGATGAGCTTCCTGCAGCCATCACTGGAGCAGAGAGCACACACCCATTGGCAAGTGGAGGCGAACAGAATAGTTTTGAGACTGCGGGTTCCAAAGTGACAGCAGTAAGCGTTGAAGTGGTTGCATATGTATTCTCACCCATGGCATCATTTCCAGGGTTGCCACCATCAAACCGAAAACTTGGAGATAGCTCCACACTTTTGGGCATATCAACTGATGCACCTGGGACATCAACTTTCTTATCCACGTGGTTGGAAGGAAGACCTTGCCCTGCTTGGTATCTAACCGGACTCCCAGATATTTCAAGGACCGGGAAGGCTTGAGACTGCTCTTGTCCAGGTTTACTACCAGAGTTGCTGAAGCAAGGAGATTACCCTGCTGGTCACCCGGCAACTCTCTTCTACTGATTTGTCCAGGATCAACCAGTCGTCCAAGTACAGATGCACCAGGATTCTCTCTTTTCTCAACACCGCCGCTACAATCACCATAATCTTGGAAAATGCTCTGGGTGCGGTGGCTAGGCTAAAGGGCGATGCCCAGAACTGCGACCCAGTACCGCAAAGCGTAGGAAACTGTGTTCTTGATTATGGAATATGCAGGTAGGCCTCGGACAGGTCCAGGGAGGTTAAAAACTCTCCCGATTGTACAGCCATTATTATGGAGAACAATGATTCACTTGTAGATGTCGATTGACACTCTAGGTCCAGGATGGGGCAAAAGGAACCTTCCTTTTGGGTACGATGAAATGGATGGAACACCCCCTGGTATCTTCCTGGGGTGCAGGTACTGGGATTATAGCCCTCATCCTGAGGAGCCTTAAAATAGTAATCTCCACTGCCTGCTTCTTGTGCTGGGAGTGGCAAGGAGACATCATGAATATGTCATGAGGAGTGCTGTGAAATTCCTGCGCTTATCCTTCCTTGTCCGTGTGCATCTTTTAAGGCCACTCCTCCCTCCACCGGGATAGTTGTTCACTTAGAAATGGCACAGACCAGCGCATCCGATTTAGGGAAACGCAAACGCTATCTCACTGCCAGATCCAGTCAGTATGGAGCTTCTAACGCTCATCCCCCTTTAATATTTCCTTCCAGGGCATCCCATTCCAGCTCAATCAACTCCTGGATGGCTTCCAGTACTGGAAAGTAGAAAGAGGATTTCTATAGGGAGATCAAAGAGGGATTCTTCTTTGTTTCTGTCATATAACCCAGGGACTCCCAGCATCTTCAGGGCCTGGGAAACAAAGGCTGGCAATTCATCTTTATGAAAAAACTGCAACATGGTTTGAGAAGCTTATACATAATGCCCTTAGACTCCACAAATAGCCTTTTCTACCTCTAACAGCCTCCGTCTCCTACCTCTAACTACTTTCTCTCCACTCTATTAGTCCAGCCTCTCTCCCCCCCCCTTCCCTCTTTCTACTTTCTGCCTTCCGTGACCTAAATGTATATAATTATACATATATTGTATATTTGATTTGTACATTATTTACTGAAGTATATACTGCTGGTAAATATACATAGTTTCTCCCATAAGATTAGATGGGATTTAATTGTACCATATGCTGATTCATTGCATTATTGAGTTATTTTCGCTTGCTCTCTCTTAATTAATTGTAAAGCCTGTTGCTAAATTATTGTTCATTGTAAACCGAGGTGATGTTTGTAACGTTCCGCGGTATATAAAAAACCTTTAAATAAATAAATAAATAATATGGTTCCAACCCAGGGGGAATTTCCCCTTCTTCCAAGGGGTCCGGGTCTTCCTCTTCATCTGAGGCATCTGTGTCCCTACCAGGGATGCCCTTGGCAAGGCAAGGCAAGCTTCAAGGTCTGCTGATAGGACTGGGAGAGGGAGGGCTTACTGGCTAAGGTTCCGCCTGGACAGGGGCAAGTGAGGTAGTAGACTGCGCCTGTATGAAGGCTTGTAGACCCTGGAAAAATTCAACCTAAGAGAAGGCAGCCAGGTCCATGCCTAGCCCAGGAGGTACTGGAGTAGGAGCCACTGAATTTCCCTCTCCCATGGATGACCCAGTCAACGGAGTACTCCGATCCGGGGTACTTCCAGTTAATGCTGTGGCTAACCCATTCTCTGAATGGGAGGAGCCGAGCTTAGCAAAGTCCAGAGAGGCCAATTCTTTGGGCTTCTTCACATTGCTGACGTAAGTTGGAATCTAGGTCAACTGTGCAGCCCTAATATGACAAGCAGCACAGAGAGAAAGGCGCTTCTATCAGCTCACGCTTAAAAATGTCTATGTGCACAGATTTCACACGCCTAGGCGGGGTTCGGCAAGGCGCACGCACAGCCAGTGTCCCTGGCTGTTCCTGGTTCTGCGCTTAGAAGTTGTGCAAGTATGTACACACACTGCGCATACTGATGTTCCATGGAGGGCAATGCGGCACGCACACTGACGTTCCATGAGGGCAATGCGGCATGCACAAAGAAGCACACGATGGCGCCGCTCAGAAGTCCACTTCCCCTTACCCCAACGAGATCGGGAGCGACGTTGGTACAGCGCACTGTGCAAGGAGACTGGAGGAAGTCCTACCAAACCCCTCTAAACGTCTCTGAATCGGGAGGTAAATCCTCTTTTTTTTTTTTTTTTTAAACTTACCTGGGCTCAGTGCTTAACGGCTGAATACAGAGACAGTCTGCAGCTGCGGCGGAGAAGACTTTGGCAGCCACCTCCACGCTAGACTTCCTGCACCCGTTGCCTTTTTCACTGCTTAAGCAGCAAAGTCCATGCCAGGGCCAACTACGGGACCAAGGCACACCTCTGAGGGATCTCAGAAATCGCCTCAGGAATTCTCAACTGGGGGACAGACCTTTAGGTATCGCCACAGGAGTGTGGGGGCTCAATGTTTCTTTAATTTAAAAGTAGAATTTCTCCTTCCAAAAGGTACAACAATCCCATAGGGACAGGCATGTCCAGCATCTGCTGGAGACGGAGAATACTGTAGGGCTGAGGTCACTGCAGGGGTGTATGTAGGGTGACGTTAGCTTTCAAATCTGACTCCATCTCCTTCTGCTGGCAGGGGAGCATTACCCAGACTACATACTAGGAAATCATTTTAGGAGTCATGAGTGCATCTGGCCACTAGTCACACAATGCAGAGTCATCTGACTGCTCTACATGGGATGCAATAGGAAAAGGCAAAGCTCCACCTGCCATCTACGCTCACCTGCAGTACAGATATGACAAGACGAATGAGGCGCCCAGGCAATCCCATTCACACATGCTCTGTGATTGTTTAGCCGCGCGACTGGGGTGCAGGGAACTCGGACGTCCAGAATCACCACCTGAGATGAAGACAAAGCAAAAGCAAACCCACACTTAGGTCAGAATAGTGCTCTATACCATCTCTAGATCAGCATCAGAAGCTCCTTCCCTCTGACCAGTTTTCTAGAAGCTTCTACTGCTAGGAAGGCGGAAAGCCTGTACCAAGGCTAATATACAAATCAGACAGACCTGTTGAAGGAGTACCATACACATCCTGAAAGATTTGGTATCCATCCTCATTAAAAGTAAAACTTATTTACCGTTCGGCAGTACTTATTTTTGGGCCCCCTTTTCACTGTATATTTTCTGTGCCAGTCTCAAATTTATATTAGCACCAGATTATTGGAAATATATATTAGATCTGGATCAACTTTCCTCCAACTGAGCAAGGTCTGAAAATTGCTGTGTTGGTATACTACCTCCATGCCATCCATTGCCATTGTGGCGAGATAGTTGGGGTCCTGCTTGTTCCAGCACAGGCGGAGCAACGGGTGGTGCTGGGGGTCCTCATAGATGATAGTGCTGTGTTCCAGGTGACGAAGATCAAACATCCTCACAGAGCCATCTGCGCCAACAGAAGCAAACATATCCCTCCCTCCACCTGCACGACTAAAGGCAATGTCATACACCTGCTCAAGGAAAGAAAGGAGACGGATTAGAAGACACATCGTTGGCGGGGGGTTTTGGTATAACACTTATTTTTTATTTTTATATACTGACATTCAATCTCTATCCCCAGAGGGCTTACAATCTAAATTTTTGTACCTGAGGTACAAAGAGGGTAAAGTGACTTGCCCAAGGTCACAAGGAGCGACAGCAGGACTCAAACTCTGGTCTCCTGGTTCATAGTCCACTGCTCTAACCACTAGGCTATTCCTCCCACTTGTTGTATTTCTTAATATAAAACATCTAGAATCCTGGCTAAAGTCAATGGAAAATCAGCAGTACAAGGTCAACCAAGGAGCTCAACGATTACTTCTTTAGGTACAAGACCTAGGTTCAATTCTCAGCTCAAACAGCAGGGAGATGGAGAAGCAAATAAAGTTCTTAGAGCAACTTTAGTTTAACAGCTGTCTCTCAGTAACAGAAGGCAACTATGGTATTTGACCTGTATCAGGGTGGGGGGGGGGGGGGAGGGGTAAGACAAGAAGGCTGGCAAAATACATCACTCCAAATCTTGGCCCCCAAACTAAAAGGGATTAAGGGGGTGGTGCCATCAAAATGCAAAAGTAGCTCGTGTCTTCTCATAACACCGATACCCCCGTAAGTTAAGTCCTCGAAGAAAACATAAAAACAGCTGTGTAGAGACTAACAGCGGTATAACAAAGAATAGCAACATTACCTCTTTGTCATGTGCAATGAGCTGAGTCTTCACGTGGCCAGACACAAGATTCACTCTCCCCAGGACTTGTCCTGTCTCCAAGCCCCAGATGGTGCAGGTAGTATCAATACTGGAGGTCCCTGAAACAAAGCACGTAAAGTAAAACCATTAGCATGCTTTTTTGGTTGCTGGGGCTACCTTACATTGCAGATACAATTTACTGTATAAGTATTAACCTACCAGAGCTTCCTATGATTTCTGAGGGCAGGATAGGGGACGTTTGCTGTCATTTTCTAACAGCGCTGTTGGGAAGCCAGTTTTGTGGCAGATTCACCCAATTTTTTTTTTTTTTTTTTTTAAAGACTCCTCTTTTCAGATGTCAAATACCACCAAAGACAGTTTAGTTAAAAAAAATTGTTGTTTTTGCCATGTACTCCAAGACTTTCCATTAACTTTTGCTTTCCCATGGTAATAGTTATTCTCTAGGATGGAAAATGCTGAAAAGAAGTTTCAGGGGTATGTGTAGCAGTTTCTGCCATATCAGTGGTGTAAAGATGCCCAGCTTTTCAGCTGTCTTGCTTGCTTGTGAAAGGAATCTGCTGAAGGTTGTGGTGCAGTGTGAAAGGAAAATTGGTTCTTACATGCTAATTTCCATTCCAGTAATACCACAGATCAGTCCAGACAAGTGGGTTTTTCATCCTTTCCAACTGATGGAGGCAGAGAACAAAACCTTTGGAGGCACTGCTACATATTCGAGAGTGCCACCTGCAGGCCCTCAGTATTCACCCGTATCCAAGCCAAAGAGCAGACACCATTCCTCTTTCCAGGGCAAACCAGAAAGGAAAATTGGTTCTTACCTGCTAATTTTCATTCCTGTAGTACCACGGATCAGTCCAGACTCCTGGGTTTTGCCTCCCCTCTAGCAGATGGAAACAGAAGTTTTTGACGGACGCTGCCAGTTAAGTTGAGGTGCCACATGCAGTCTGTCAGTACTGAACTGTACCCAAGCCAGATGAATAGGAACACAATCCACACTATGTACAATTTACCCCAAATGAGCAGAGAGAAGAAGAAAACCTTGGCAATTAAAAAAAAAAAAAAAAAGAACCCTTGCCTGCACGGGACCAGAACCTGAAGCCAAAAAGGTTGAGCAGACTCTCAAATCCCTATCCCAAACTGGGCGGGATTCTGGAATGATCCGTGGTACTACAGGAAAGAAAATTATCAGGTAAGGACCAGTTTTCCTTTCCCCATACATACCCGGATCAGCCCAGACTTCTGGGATGTAGCAAAGCTTCCCTACACTGGGTGGGACCCTGAGAGTCCCGCTTGAAGCACACTGTCGCCAAAACCTGGGGCTTGGACATCCAGATGTTAATATCTGGCAAAGGTGTGTAAAGACTTCCAAAAAGCCCTCCTACAGATTTCCTGTGGCGAAACCTGACGACACTCAGCCCAAGAAGCCGCTTACAATCAAGTAGAATGACCACAAAGCCCAATAGGCACCAACTGACCTTTGGCAATGTATGCAGAGCTGATAGCCTCCTTCAACCACTGAGCAATAGTGGTCCTAGAAGCCTTTTGCCCTCGTCTGGGGCCACTCCAGAGCACAAAAAGATGATTCGACAGGCGGAAACTGTTAGTAACCTCCAAGAATTGTAACAGAACCCGCCGCACATCCAACCTTCGCAAATCTCTGGACTAAGGTGTGGAAGGGTCAAATCCGGGAAGGAAGGGAGCTTAAATGAAAATATACCACCTTAGGCAGAAAGGAGGGAACCGTTCTCAAGGACACCCCTGAATCAGTAATCCTCAAGAAGGGTTCTCTACAGGATAAGGCCTGAAGCTCCGACACCCGCCGAGCTGAGGAGATAGCCACCTGGAAAATCACTTTCAAAGTAAGATTCTTTAGCATTGTGCGCTTTAAAGGTTCAAACGGTGACATACACATGACCCTCAAAACCAGATTGAGGCTCCAGGAAAGACAGGGATCCCGGACGGGCGGATGCAAATGTTTGACTCCAAGCATGAAGTGCACGACATCCGGATGCGCCGCCAAGCAAACTCCACGCACTCTACCCCAAAAGTAACCCAGAACGTCAACCTGAACCCTCAGAGAATTAAAGGATAAGCCTTTAACCAGACCATCTTGCAAAAAGGCCAAGATATCACCCACGGAGGCACAAGTGGAGACCACCCTGCATTCCACAACAAAGACATATGCCAGGGAGGTAGAGGTCTTTCCGGATTGCAAGAGAGTAGCAATACCCGCATCCAAATAACCCTTATTCCTTAGGCGCTCCCTCTCAAAAGCCAGGCCGCTAGACAAAAGCAATCTGCCCCTTCCAAACACCCGGGACCTTGACGGAGGAGATTCGGCAGGAGCTGAAACCGCAATGGGCCATTCACCGCTACATTTACCAGGTCCGCAAACCACGGCCTCCTCAGCCATTCCGGAGCTACGAGGATCACGTCCCCTCGGTGGGCCTCTACTTGGCGTAACACCTTGCCGATTAGTAGTGACGACGGAAACATGTACAGTAGAACATCCAAGGGAGGACCAGTAGGTCCACCCACTTCTGCACTCATCTCCCGACTCAGACTGAAGAACCTCGGGGCCTTGACATTGTAGAAAGTCGCCATCAAGTCCATGCAGGGCTGGCCCCATCTGCTGTATATAAGGCGAAAGGCTTCCTCCGAAAGCATCCACTCTCCAGGATCCAGCTGGTGCCAGCTCAGGAAGTCACCTTGAACGTTGTCCGCACCTGCAATATGAGAAGCTGCTATCCTCTCCAGATGCAGTTCCACCAGCTAATCAATTCCCGGGCTTCCAGAGCTATTGCTCGGTTCTTGGTGCCTCCCTGGCGATTTATGTAAGCCACTGCTGTCGCATTGTCCGACAGGATCCTTACTGTATGTCCCCTAGGGGAAGGAGAGCCTGAAGAGCAAGATGCATGGCTCTGGTCTCCAAAAGGTTGATGGACCCAGAGGACTCCATCACCGACCAATGGCCCTGGACCAATCTGTCCTGGCAGATCGCCCCCCCCCCCCCCCCAACCGGAAAGACTGGCATCCGTGGTTACCGTTGTCCAAGAGAGAACTTCCAGGTCTACCCCTTGCGAAGCTTGTCCGGGGTGAGCCATCGACCCAAGAACTTGCAGGTAATCCCAGGCCCTGGAAATGCGCATGGTTAACACAGAGCGAAACTGAGCCTGCAACTTTTGGATCCACTCCTCAGTGACAAACACCTTGCTCAACCTAGTGTCGAAGAGGGCCCCCGAGAACTCTAAGGTCTGGGAGGGAACCAGATAACTCTTGGACAAATTGACTATCCACCCCAGGAACTGCAAGAGGCACAGGACCTGATCCACCACCTCCCGACAGAGGGACTCTGACTTTGCCCGAATCAGCCAGTCCAAATAAGGGTGCACCAGAACTCCGTCCTTCCGAAGGGCAGCTGCCACCACCATCACCTTGGTAAAGGTCCTGAGCGCTGTTGCTAGGCCAAAAGGCAGGGCACGAAACTGGAAGTGCTCCCCCAGGATCACGAAGCAGAGGAATCTTTGGTGGTCAGGCCGAATCCAGACTTGCAGGTAAGCCTCCATCAAGTCCAGGGATGCGAGGTACTCTCCCTTGTGAACCGCTGCAATTACCAACCACGAGGTTTCCATGCGGAAACGCGGCACTCGAAGTGCTCTGTTCACCTTCTTTAAATCGAGGATGGGCCACAAAGTAGATGGAATTCCTGCCTGTTCTTCACTCTGCCGGAGGCACCGGCACAATGGCCCCCAGTTCTCCGAGATGACGGACGGTAGCCTGCACGACTAGCACCTTTTACTGGTAAGAGCACAGGGAGACGAGAAAACGATCCCTAAGAGGCCGAGCAAATTCTAAAGCGTAACCTTGATTTATCACGTCCAAGACCCATTGGTCAAAGGTAATCTTGGTCCACTCCTCGAAAAAGAGAGCCAGCCAGCCCCCCGATTAGTGGCACCCAGGCGGGGACCAGCCTCGCCTCATTGGGAAGTCTTTGCTCCACCCACACCCTGGGCAGTATTGTCTCTGCCAGGCTGATGGCCGCAAAAAGGCCGACTCCATGACTGCTGCCTGCTCAATGGCTGTCTGGCAGAAGAATCCAAAAATCTAGAGGCCCAAAACCGTGCCCAAGAGGGAAAAGTTGTCCTCGCTTTGGGCTTATCTTCAGGCAACCTGTGAACTTTATTCTCCCCCAAAGATCTGATCATCTCCTCCAACTCCTTACCAAACAGCAGCTTTCCTTTAAATGGCAGAGAACCCAGCTGCACTTTGGAGGAGATGTCCGCCGCCCAATTTCTCAACCAGAGGAGCCTGCGAGCACAAACAGCGGACATCGTGGTTCTAACCGAAGTCCACAGATTGTATAACGCATATGCACTATAGACCACCATTGCCTCCGAGAGGGACTTACCATTTGGAGTTGCTGCACCCAACGAAGGCCTGCTCGCAACATAAAACTGCTGCATATAGCAGCTCGAGCCCCCAGAGCGGAGAGCTCGAAAATCTTCTTGAGGTGAACTTCCAGCTTCCTATCTTGAAGGTCCTTAAGCACTGCAGAACCAATGACAGGGATGGCTGTTTTCTTAGTGACTGTGGACACAGCAACATCCACTTTTGGGATCCTGAGAAGATCCAGCATATCTTCCGGAAGCGGGTATAACTTGTCCATGGCCCTGCTCACCTTCAAACCTACGTACGGAATATCCCACTCCCTGAAGAGCAGGGCACTGACCGACATGTGAAAAGGGAAAGCCGTGGGGGGACCCCAAAGGCCCAACATTACTGGATCCATGGCCCCTAGCGCTGCGCTCTCCTGGGGGGGCCTCAATACCCAGCTCCTCAAACACGGCAGGAATTAGGGGGGGTCAGTGCGAAACAAACGCACCACTCTGGGGTCATCCCCGGCAAGCCCCAGAGCATCCGAGTGTGACTGATCAGGGTCCTGGTCGTCCCCCCCCCCCCCTCCAATCGGGAGATCCCCCCGAAGGATCCGATGCTAAAGCGTTAGCGGGGGTGGAAACCCCAGCTGAGTGGGAAGCCACTAACCGTTCAGGCCGGCAATCTCTGGAGGCCCCTGCCACTTCAGGGGCCCTAGGTCTCATGGGCAGCCCCGAAGGAAACTTGTTTATTGCCGCGGTGCTTGGCAGAGTGCCCTGCTTTAAAAATTTTGTGCAAGAAATGTACAAAGTCAGCAGAAAGAGAGGACGAGGAGTCAAGAGTCCTTCCCTGCCTTCTCCCCAGCAGAAAAGTCCCTGGTCACGCGCAGCCCCACAGGCACTACAGGCCGCAGCATGGTCGGCAAGCATGGGACCAGAAGAAACCAGCGCAAAAAATGGCAGAAAACAGGGGAGCCGCTAGAAGCGGGAACACGCTGAGCCTACCTGCCGAGAAAACTTCCTCCCGACAGAGCAGCTGTACTTAGTAATGTTTTTGTTTTTTTGTGTGTCAATTTACTTTGTGCTCAGCTACAGGTTCCTACCATCCCCTGGCAGGGTGAGTGAAATCGGGCTTCCCAGTGTCAACCCTGGTGGCTGCCTAAAGGGAGGCAAACGACAAGGTCTTCAACCCTCTTGCCCGGATGCCTCAACTACCAGGGGGGATAGTCCCCCAGGAACTAGTAAACACCTGGGAGGCTTCAGTAGTTTAAGAACTTCCTTTCTCACTTTTTTTTTTTTTGGTAACTCAGATTGCAGGGCTTTGCACCTCCACCATCTGCTGGAGACAGAGAAATACTGACAGATTGCAGGTAGCACCTCAACAACTAGCAACGTCATCTGCTGGAGGGGAAGCAAAACCCAGGAGTCTGGACTAATCCGGGTTCGTATAGGGAAACACAATGTTGGAACAATAAGAAATGGAGACTTGCATGCTTCCAGAAAAACACTCTGAAAATTGCTTAACTCAAAAAACTCAACTTCTGAACAGTTTATAAAACTTCTGATGTAAGGTATACAAAATCACCAGGAAAAGAAAATTATTCCTTACCTGCTAATTTTCGTTCCTGTAGTACCAAGGATCAGTCCAGACAGTGGGTTATCTCCCTCTTCCAGCAGATGGAATCAATAGAACTTTGAAGGATGCTTCCTTATAAGATAGTGCATCATCTAGTATATCAAAGCAAGAGGAAAATCAGGATGGGTCAAGAACAATAGAATTAAGTAACAAATAACAGTGTGCAAAAGGCACAAAACAGTGTCAAACAACAAACTTGCAGAATGAACCATTAACCAGCCAAAGGAAAAAAGGCACTGAAGAACAATTTGAGCAGAGAGGCAATCCCAAACCCAATAAAACAGTCAGGGAGGGCGTCTGGACTGATCCTTGGTACTACAGAAACGAAAATTAGCAGGTAAGGAATAATTTTATTTTTCCTGTAGGTACCAGGATCAGTCCAGACAGTGGGATGTACCAAAGCTTCCCTACGTAGGGTGGGCCCCGGAAAGCCCTGCTCGAATGACCCTAGAGCCAAAAGTAGGTGACTAAATGTGTAAGACGATAATGACGAGCAAAGGTATGTAACGATTTCCAAGTTGTCGCTCGACAAATCTCCTGGAACGAGACCGATTGCATCTCTGCCCAGGAAGCAGCCTGAGCTCGAACAGAATGGGCCTTGACACCCGCCGGAGGTTGTCGACCCGCTCCAATGTAGGCCACCGAGATCGCCTCCTTCAGCTAGCAAGCAATGGTGGTTTGACGCCTTGGCCCCCTTCCTCAGACCATGCCAGAGAACAAAAAGATGGTCCGACAAGCGAAAATCATTAGTGACTTCCAGATAGCGAATGAGGATACGCTTAATATCTAGCTTGCGTAGATCCGCTGATGCGTCCACTGAGAAGGACGGAAGCTCTATAGTCTGATTCAAGTGGAACTTGGAAACCACCTTGGGCAGAAAAGCAGGCACAATGCACAAGGAAACTCCCGAATCCATAAAACGAAGGTAGGGCTCTCACCACGAGAGTGCTTGAAGCTCCAAGATTCTGCGGGCAGAACAGATAGCTACCAGGAAAACCGTCTTGAGAGTGATATCCTTGAGGGTCGCAGAACGCATGGGTTCAAAGGGTGGACCGACCAAGATTCGGAGAACGAGACTAAGACTTCACGAAGGATAAAGAGCATGGACCGGGGGTTTAACGTGCTTCACCCCCAAGGAATTGGATGATATCCGGGTGAGAGGAGAGGGAAGTTCCCTCTCGCTGATGAAGTAAAGAGCCTAGGGCAAAGACTTGCACTCTCAGCGAGTTGTAGGCCAGACCCTTGTCCAGTCCCTGTTGAAGAAAAGATAGGATCTGAGCCACCAAGGCAGTCCGTGGCGACACAGGTATGGAGGCACACCAGTTCTCAAAAACTTTCCATACCCTGATGTAGGAGATGGAGGTAGATGTCTTTCTAGCCTTGAGGAAGGTCGAGATAACGGCCTCTGGGTATCCACGCTGTCTCAGCCAGCGCCTCTCAAAAGCCAGGTCGCAAGACAGAAGCGATCAGCCTGGGCAAAAGATACCGGACCCTCATGCAGCAAGCGTGGAAGGTGACCCAGACGAAGACGTCCGTCCACTGCGAGGTTGATCAAGTCTGCAAACCACGGACGGGGCCATTCCGGCGCCACCAGCATTACCGGACCCTGGTGGGACTCTATTCTCTGGAGCACCTTGCCCACCAAGGGGGAAACACATAGAGGAGAATGTGACGGGGCCAGGGGAGGACTAAGGCATCCACTCCCTCTGCGCCGTACTCTCTTCTGCGACTGAAGAACCGAGCTGCCTTGGCATTCCGGGAGGTTGCCATTAGATCCAGATAGGGGGTCCCCCATCTGTGGAACAGGAGATTCACCGCCTCCTCAGGAGTTCCCCACTCTCTGGGATCTAGATGTTGACGGCTGAGAAAGTCGGCTTGAATGTTGTCTACGCCTGCGATGTAGGAAGCCGCAAGGCGGGAGAAATGAGTCTCCACCCACGCCATCAACCTGTCTATCTCCCGAGAGACATGCCGGCTCCTTGTGCCCCCTTGGCGATTGATGTAGGCCACAGTGGTCGCATTGTCCGAGAGTATTCGGACCGCGCGATGATGGACGAGAGGTAGGAAGTGTTTCAATGCTACACGCACTGCTCTGGTCTCCAAGCGATTGATCAGCCAAGTTGCTTGGGACGGTGTCCACTTCCATTGCGCAGAACTCATCTGACACACACTCCCCAGCCAGAGAGACTGGCGTCCGTCGTGACGATTACCCATTTCGGGATGTCCAAAGGAACACCCTGGAGAAGATGAGACAGGTTGAACCACCACGAGAGACTGTCCTTGGCTCCCTGCAGGAGAGGAAGGATGGCTTGGAAGTCCCAAGACACCGGCTTCCACCGGGAGAGCAAGGCGCGTTGTAAGGGACGCATATGTGCAAACGCCCAGGGGACCAGATCGATGGTGGAAGCCATGGATCCCAGGACCTGGAGGTAATCCCATGCCGTTGGAAGCGAGAGACCAATGAATTGCTGTATCTGAACTATGAGTGTATGAGCCCTGTCCGGGGGCAGAGACACCTTGCCCAGCGCTGTGTCAAAATGCACCCCCAGGAAGTCCAGAGACTGAGATGGAGAAAGGCTGCTCTTGGCGAAGTTGACCACCCAACTGAGGGAGTGAAGAAGTGTCAACACCTTGTCGACCGCCCGGTGGCACTGGGCTGAGGACTTTGCCTGAATGAGCCAGTCGTCCAGGTATGGGTGCACCAAGACTCCCTCCCTCCGGAGAGCGGCAGCTAATACTATCATCACTTTCGTGAAGGTTCGAGGAGCGGTCGCAAGACCAAAGAGTAGAGCCTGGAACTGGAAATGCTGTCCCAGAATCTTGAATCGCAGAAAACACTGATGTGCTTGGAGGATGGGAATCTGTAGATAAACTTCCATAAGATCCAGGGAGGCCAAAATTTTCCGGAGTGTACCGCCGCTATCATGGAGCGCAAGGTTTCCATCCGAAAGTGGGGAATCTTGAGGGCCCTGTTGACCATCTTGAGATCCAAGATTGGGCGGAAGGAACCTTCCTTCTTGGAGTCTACGAAGTATACCGAATAATGTCCCCGGCCTACTTCCGGGGGTGGGGAACCGGATGAATCGCTCCGAGAGCCAGAAGCCTGTCGAGTGTCTGCCGGACTATGAGTTGTTTCTGGACTGGGCCATATAGAGAGAAGAGGAACCTGTCTCTTAGCGGCCGAGCAAATTCTAAAGCGTAGCAGTGTCTTAGAATATCCAGGACCCACTGATCTGACATGATGTTGACCCACTCCTAGTAGAAAAGGGAGACACGTCCCCCTATCCTGGGGATCGGGGAGTGGGCCAGCATAGCTTCATTGTGAAGACTTGGAGGACGTCCCCCAGGCCGGACCAGAGCGGGGCTGTCTACGGGCACGAAAGGACTTAGTCCAGGATTGAGATCGAGAGGACAGCTGACGAGGAGCTGCAGTCCTTGCCTGGCAGAAACGACGTTGATTCCTGAATCGGCTTCTAGTGGAATTACAAGACCTATAAGAACGAGGGCGATCCTCTGGCAGTTTGTGTACCTTATTCTCGCCGAGGGACTTGATAATCTGGTCCAGATCCTCCCCAAACAGAAGCTTGCGCTTGAAGGGTAGGGATCCCAGCTGTGACTTGGAAGAAGAATCCGCCTACCAGTTGCGAAGCCAGAGGAGGCATCAAGCCGAGACTGCAGAAACCATAGATCTGGCCAATACTCTCAGAATGTCATATAGAGCGTCTGCTATGATGGCCTCCAGGTGGTCTGCCTGAAGTGATTCCTCAGGAGGCAACTCCTGGGAGCTGAGCAGCTGTTGAAGCCAGTGGAGGCCTGCACGCTGAGCGAAGGAATTACAGATGGCCGCCCGGACCCCCAGGAGGGACACCTCGAAAACTCATTTAAGATAAACTTCCAGCTTTCGATCTTGAAGATCTCGCAAGGCTGCACCACCCGTTACTGGAATGGCAGTTCTTTTCGTCACCGCTGAGACTGCAGAATCTACTTTGGGAACCTTAAGAAGCTCCAGGAAATCATCTGGGAGAGGATATAGCTTATCCATGGCTCTGCCGACCTTGAGGGAGGTCTCCGGAGAATCCCATTCCTTGGATAACAGTTGAAGGAACATGGGATGGGAAGGAAAAGACCTACACGGCAGATGTAGACCAGCCAGAAGGGGGTCCCCTTTCTTCGCTGGTGGATTAGGCTCAGGTGGGTCCTGAGGGGCCTCAATGTCCAATCCCTGTAGATATGTGGAATGAGGGGGTCCACCTCATCCCTCTGGAATATCTGCAGGACTCTAGGATCCTCCCTTTCCAATTGAGCCGTAGTTGAAGGTTCATCCGGATCTGGTTCTGCTGAGGAACAGACCCCCTTCCCCCCCCCCGCTTGAGGTGGTCGGAGGTACCCATGATCCCGGGACCGCTGACCCTTGGGCACTACTCCCCACGGCCTAGGCATTTCCCAAGACCTCAGTGGAATCAGCCATTCTGGGTATCTTAGGAGGAGGAGGGACCCACCAAAAATTCCTGGTGCTGGCCCATTCTGGCCAGGTAAGCATTGTGAAGCAGGAGAACAAAATCCGTGGAAAACGGAGATGGCCCCGATGGAGGAAGAGTGGGAAGATCCCCTGACGGAAGAAAAGGCTCCAGAGGTGGAACGGGTGTCAAAACCGGCAGCTGAGATGAAAAAGGAGCGTCCTGCTCTTCTCCTGTTAGCGCCGGAGCAGCAGAGTGTGGAGACAAAATGGCCGCCATTCCCGGGGTCAGCGGGATCGGGGCCGGCCCCTGAGCATTGAGGTGCGCCAGAAGACGAGAACCAGAGCGGCCTGGTGGTTGAGAGGGTACCTCCCCACCAGGGAGGCAAGCTGTGCAAATCCCCTCGCGGGAGAGCCCCGACCCGGGCTCGCCACAAGCGCAGCACCTGGACGAACGAGGCATGGGGAACCTCGACGGAGCCGCCAGGGAACCAGCTATTCTTAATGCGAGAAACAGGCAAGGTTTAAAGCTGCGGGAAGCGGGAAAAACCTCCACTTCAGCCTATTCTTCCTCACCAGGTTTGTGGCTGTAAGAAGCGGGTAATAGCCTCCGCTTCAGTCCTGCTCTCTCTCTATCGCTCAGCGACCCACAGATAGAGGCGTCTCAGGGGCAGCGGGTCGGATAGCAGCCACAGGGGGAGAGGTCGGCACCACCGATTTGCACCCCGGAGAGAGGAAATAACCTGTCAAAAGGAAATAAAAAACAAACTTACCCCGACAGAGATGGGAGGGGTGGGGAGAGCTGCAAATAGTACTGCCTGCAAGCAATAGAATGCTCCCACTAAAACAGGAGCAGAGGCTACAGAGGAAAGCTCTCCAAATAATTCCCTCAGAAAATTCAAAATTCAAAGATTTTTTTTTTTTTAAATAGACCTCATCCATCCAAAAGAAAGGAAAGCTGAGGAAAATAGAGAAGATTCCTAAAATAGCTTTCTAGTCATCTCAGTGGGGAACGAAAGCCACCACTGTCATCTGCTGGAGTCAAGAGAATACAGAGGATTAGTAGAGGGTGCACTACCTTATAAGGAAGCATCCTTCAAAGTTCTCTCTGACTCCATTTGCTGGAAGGGGGAGATAACCCACTGTCTGGACTGATCCTGGTACGTACAGGGAAATTCAATCTTTCAGCAGCAAAAACAGGATGGGTCTCTGGACTGATCTGTGGTATTTACAGCAATGAAAATTAGCAGGTAAGAACCAAATTTTCCTTTCCTGTTCATACCCAGATCAGTCCAGACAAGTGGGATGTACCCAAGCACTCCTACACTGGTCTGGAACCCGAAAGACCCGCTCTTAACACACTTTCACCGAAAGTCACATCCTTCTGTGCCTGAACGTCCAAATGGTAATGTTTGGTGAAAGTATGAAGGGAGGACCACACTGCGGCCCTAAATATCTCTTGGGGGAGACACCAATTGACACTCTGCCCCAGAGACTGCCTGTGTTCTAGTCAAATTTATTTATTTTTATTTAAAATCTTTTCTAAACCGTCAATTTATATACCATCACAACGGTTTACATACAGGCACGTTAATTAAAGTGGTTAAATGTGTACGGTAGTACATTCTAACAAGTGCCAATAAGGTTCGGTTACATTATGTCATAAATAAATCTTATTTGTTGAGTGGGGTAAGTCTTGACCGTGTATACCTGTCAGTTAATTTTATAGGTATAAGTCTCATGTTCTGTTTAATTCTATTAAGTTAACTGTGAGGTAAACTAATAAACTACTCTGAGTACATTTTGAGACAGTGCTTTGTGCTGGTGGTTTCTGCCTGTTCCTGCATACTTTCTATTCCCTGTTTTCTTTGTGAAAGGCTTGTTTAAAAAGCCAGGTTTTTAAACTTTTTTTTAAAATGTTTTGAGTTCTCTTTGCAATCTGATCTCTAGTGGCATTGTGTTCCATGGTGTACTGTAGGGCCTGCTAAGGATAAGGCTCTCTCTCTAACTTGGGTGAGTCTCGCTGTTCTAACTGAGGGAATGGTTAGGAGTGCTTTGTTGGCTCTCAGGTTTCTGTGTGGGACATGTACCCGTAGTGCTGTGTTCAGGCCTTCAGGCCTGTTGGAATTTTGCAATCCTTACAAATACAGGCCGAGTAAATGGTATCCTTCAGCCATCGAGATATCGTAGCCTTAGAAGCTTTCTCTCCTTTCTTTGCTCTATTGGATAGCACAAAGAGATGGTCTGACCGCCAAAAGCTATTAGTGACCTTCAAATAACACAATAGAGTGAGACGCACATCCAGAAGATGAAGATCTCTATCCTATGGAAATTTCCTAGACCATTCCGGAAACACAGGCAGTTCAACCGTCTGATTCACATGGAAAGAAGGAAACTTTTGGCACGAAAGAGGGAACAGTACGCAACATCATCCTGTCATCAGCAATACGCAAAAAGGATCCTGACAAGACAGAGCCTGAAGCTACGAAATCCACCTGGCTGAACATATGGCAACCAGAAACAGTGTCTTCAACGTCATGTCCTTCAAAGAAGCTCATCTTAAAGGCTCAAAGGTACCCCACAGAGAACCCAAAAAACTAAGTTGGGGTTCCAATCTGGACATACTTTCCGAACCGGAAGACACAAATGCTTAACTCCCTTCAGGAAGCGAACTACATTGGGATGAGAGGCCAAAGACCTTCCCCTCAATTTACCATCTCTGGAGACAGTGAAATACTGAGGAACTGCAGGTGGCACGCTCGGCTATGTAGCATTGCCTCAAAGTTTTTGTTCTCAGCCTCCATCCGCTGGAAGGGATGCAAAACCCACTTGTCTGGACTAATCTGGGTATGAACAGGAATATAAAAACTACTACATGTGCATCTCTTCATTTCACAACATGTTTATTTCCACAATTTCTATTCCGCTGATCCACCAATCTCAGCAGGTTACAGTCAACATACACAGGAAAGCATAATAAAATCTTAAATAACATCAAACAAACGTGCCAAACGTGTCACTTGCTAACTGAAAAAGAATTAGGGGCTGCCATTAGCCTGAGCAAAAAAAAAACCTCAATCATTCAATACTCTCACAAACTACAATTTAATGAAAGAATTCTTAAGACTGACAACACTGTAGGAAGGACACTATAAGGGAGAATAGGGGCAATGTCAGAAGAATGCAAAAATGTAGAACCTTTAATACTCTTACCCAGAGCATTCCTTATGAGAAAGGACTATTTCTAGTGTGCCCAGAACCCTTCAGCAAATGGGGGTTCACAAAAGTATGCATGTGAACTCTCCCTCCCCAACCCCCATGCCATCCTGCTGCTCTCATAATGCAGGCACAGCTACAACTCTAGAGGAATTCTCTCTGGAAGGGATTCTTCTTTTCCCATTTTAATTTAATAATTCATTACTTGTACCTAGCAGATTTGGATCAACTTCATTCCAATCAAACGATGTCAGCGGAGCACAAAAATCAGAGTTTTTATTATTGTTCAATAAACACTCCAGTCGTGTCTCTGTTTCCCCCACCTGAAAGAAAAGGAATACAAGACAGGAAAACTACAGACACATGAAGACACGTAATAACATCAACTCCTAGGAAATGTTACAAGCAGCATTCCAGACTTTCAATTCAATGGTCCTTAACACTCTCATGAAACCATTTAATATAGTGTTTCAAAATGAACAAAGAAAATTAATATCCCACATGGCCAGAGGTCCTAGGATAGGTCTTGAACGAGTAGATGTGATTCTGTTACTTACACTTTCGAATAATAGAAGGACTAGGGGGCATTCCATGAAGTTAGCAAGTAGCACATTTAAGACTAATTGGAGAAAATTCTTTCACTCAAAGCACAATAAATCTCTGGAATTTGTTGCCAGAGGAGGTGGTTAGTGCAATTAGTGTAGCTGGGTCCAAAAAAGGTTTATTTATTTATTTAAAAGTATTTCTATACCGTTTTTACAAACAATGTTTAGTCAAAACGGTTTACATGTATTGAATAAAAATAATAATAAAATAAAAAATAGACAAAGGATAATTAAAACAAATTGAACTTAAAAGAACATAAAAATATAGAAAATGTAAAATTACAAAACTTTCGTCTATATAAAATAAATTGTTTAAAATAATACTAGTTAATATAAACAGATTAGTGAATAAATAAAGACAAAATCAAGATCAAGGTGCTAAACTAAAATTGTGAGCAAAATGAAAGTGAAGTGTAACTATTTGGTAGGCGGTATATGAAATGCAATTTGAAATAAGTGGGTTTTTAAAGACTTTTTGAAATGTTTAGAGTTGGATATGGATCTGATGGGGTCTGGTAATGCATTCCACAGAATGGGACCTATGACTGAAAATGCTCTTTTTCTGGTAATATCGAGATGGGCTTGTCGAGGTGAGGGAATGTCTAGAAGATTTTTATCCAGTGATCTTAAATGTCTGGTTGGTTTGTAAATTCGAAGAATGGAGCATAAAGTAACCGAGTTGGGAGTGTAGATAAGAGAGTGTATAATGGATAAGATTTTTAATTGTATTCTGTATTTGATTGGTAGCCAGTGTAAGGATTGAAGTATTGGGGTAATGTGATTTTTTATTGAAGAGTTTGTTAGGATACGTGTTGCTGCATTTTGAATTAGTTGGAGTGAATGAAGTGTGTTTTCTGGAAGTCCTATATATAGAGAATTGCAGTAGTCTAGTCCGGAGAAAATGAGTGATTGAAGGATAGTCCGAAAGTCATGAAAGAAAAGTAAAGGGCGTAACAGTTTTAAGAGTTGAAGTTTATAGAATGAGTTCCTAGTAATCATGGATATGTGTTGTTTTAATGAGAGGTCTGTATTGATGGTTATGCCTAAGTTTTTTGCAGATTTGGAGATGGGAATGGTTATTCCATTGAATATAAGTTGAGGAGGGGGGCTATAGATGAATCAGTAATTGATGAGAGGTGGACTATTTCTGGTTTTTTTGGATTTAATTTCAAACGATTATGAGAAAGCCAAGTGTCAATAGTTGTGAGATATAGTGATACTAAAGATAATGTATGGGTCCAGGAGGTGTTATATGGTACCATAAACTGTATATCATCAGCATAGATTTTGAATTGTATATTTAATGAGGCTAATATGCGGCAGAGGGGTAACAGATAGATATTGAAAAGAATAGGAGATAAAGAGGAACCCTGTGGAACACCTGATGCAATAGAATATGGATCGGAGGAGTAATTATTTATGTTGACTTGTTGAATACGGTCAGATAGAAATGAGATGAACCATTGTAATACAGTGCCTGTGATGCCTATAGACTTAAGAATAAAGATAAGAATTTGATGGTTAATGGTATCGAAAGCTGCTGATATATCCAAGAAAACAATAATGTGGTCCGTGTAAGAGTCAAAAGCCCGAAATATAGTGTCAAAAGAAGTCAGAAGAAGAGTTTCAGTGGAGTGACCTTTGCGGAATCCATGTTGATTTGTATGTAATATGTCATTTTCTAATAGATAGTCTGATAGTTGGATAAGTTCTTGGAGGAGAAGTCCATTAACGGCTATTAATCAAGTTTACTTAGGGAATAGCCACTGCTATTAATTGCATCAGTAGCATTGGATCTTCTTAGTGTTTGGATAATTGCCAGGTTCTTGTGGCCTGGTTTGGCCTCTGTTGGAAACAGGATGCTGGGCTTGATGGACCCTTGGTCTGACCCAGCATGGCAATTTCTTATGTTCTTAGTTCTGTATCACAATATCTGAATGCAGAAAATCAGTTAGTGCAGCAAGTTAAAGGAAAATTATGTTTCTTACCTGATAATTTTCGTTCCTGTAGTACCAAGGATCAGTCCAGGACACCTGGGTTGTGACTCCGCACCAGTAGATGGAGACAGATTAAAACTTGTGGGCGGAGCCATATATAAGCCCCTGTGCCAGTCACAGTCCCTCAGTCATACGTAATGTCAAAGTAGAAAAATTCAAAAGCCAACATAGCTAACCAAAGAAACTTACTAAGTAAAATAACTCCAACACCCCTACAGGAATGAACAGACTCTCCAACCGGGAGAGCGAACAAAATAAGGGGTCAGCGTATTAAAAAACAACAATGAGCGGACTCTCCATTACTATAGCGCCACACTGCGGGCGGGATCCTGGACTGATCCTTGGTACTACAGGAACGAAAATTATCAGGTAAGAAACATAATTTTCCTTTCCCTGTACGTACCAGGATCAGTCCAGGACACCTGGGATGTACCAGAGCTAAGTTATCGAGGGTGGGAAGCAGAGAGTCCCGCTCGGAGTACCCTCTCTCCAAATCCCCCAGCATCAGTAGCTTGAACATCCAATCGGTAATGTTTAATGAAGGTATGCAACGATTTCCAGGTAGCCGCCCTGCAAATCTCTTGAGACGACACCTGAGAAGATTCCGCCCAGGACGCCGCATGAGATCTCGTCGAATGAGCTCGAAGACCCACTGGCGGTGTTTTACCGCGGAGAATGTACGCGGAACCAATGGCCTCCTTGAGCCAACGGGCGATCGTTGAGCGGGACGCCGCAGAACCTTTCTTCGGACCCGACGTCAACACAAACAGATGATCCGTTAAACGAAAAGAATTTGTGACCTCCAGATAGCGAAGAAGAGACCTCCGCACATCTAGTTTTCTCAAATCCCTCAACTTCGGGTCGGAAGAATCACCAACCGCGAAAGCGGGAAGTTCAATCGATTGATTCAAATGAAAAGCCGATACGACCTTAGGTAAGAAAGAGGGAACGGTCCGCAAGGAAACCCCTGAATCAGAAAAGCGCAAGAAGGGCTCTCTGCAGGATAGAGCTTGCAACTCAGAAACCCGGCGAGCCGAAGCAATAGCTACCAGGAATACAGTCTTTAACGTGAGATCTTTGATCGTAGAATGCTTCAGAGGCTCAAAAGGAGCTGAGCATAAGGACGAGAGCACCCAGTTGAGGTTCCAAGAAGGACAAGGGAGCCGCAAAGGAGGACGGAGGTGTTTCGCTCCCCGAAGGAAACGGGAGATATCCGGGTGGAGAGCCAGGGAGACTCCCCGAATCTTACCACGCAAACAACCAAGCGCCGCGACTTGGACCCGTAGGGAACTGCACGCTAAGCCTTTGGCCAGCCCAGCCTGGAGAAAAGCCAAAATATCGGGAATAGCAGCGGAAGTGGGACTAAGACCCCGCTCCACGCACCACTCCTCAAAGACGACCCAGACTCGAACATAAGCCAGAGACGTGGATTGTTTTCTGGATCTCAGTAACGTAGCAACTACCGCATCAGAGTAACCTTTTTGCTTCAACCGATACCTCTCAAAAGCCATGCCGCGAGACAGTAGTGATCCGCATCCTCCAAACAGACGGGACCCTGACGAAGGAGCCCCGGAAACCCCTGTAGACGAAGGGGTGCCGCCACCGACAACTGGACCAGGTCCGCAAACCACGGACGGCGCGGCCACTCTGGCGCCACCATGATCACGTTGGACGGGTGCAATTCTATGCGCCGCAGTATCTTGCCGATCATGGGCCATGGTGGGAACACATACAGTAGCACCTCCGTCGGCCAGGAAAGTGCTAACGCGTCGACCCCTTCTGCTCCTCTTTCTCGGCGTCGACTGAAAAATCTCGGAGCCTTTGCGTTGTTCCACGTGGCCATGAGATCCATGTGGGGCGTTCCCCAAGTCTTGCAAATGAGAAGAAACGCTTCTTCCGCTAGCTCCCACTCTCCGGGATCCAGGTGGTGTCGGCTGAGGAAGTCCGCCTGGACATTGTCGGCTCCTGCTATGTGAGACGCAGCGAGATCGCTGAGATGCCGCTCTGCCCAGGCCATCAAGGAACATGCTTCCTCCGCTACTTGAGGACTTTTCGTCCCTCCCTGGCGATTGATGTAAGCCACGGTGGTCGCGTTGTCCGACAATACTCGGATTGCCTTTCCTCGTACAAGGGGAAGAAAAGCTTGCAATGCCAGACGGACCGCCCTGAACTCTAGGCGGTTGATAGACCACCGGGTCTGATCTTCTGACCATAGACCCTGAACTGATTTCTCTTGGCAAACTGCACCCCAACCGGAAAGACTGGCATCCGTGGTCACCACTGTCCAGTTGGGAAGAAGAAGAGATACTCCACAGGAGAGATGTTTGGAATCCAGCCACCAGCCCAGGCTGGAGCGCACCTGATTCTCGAGAGGCAGTGGAAGATAATATTCCTCTGAGATCGGTTTCCAGCGGGACAACAATGAAGACTGCAGTGGCCGTAGGTGAGCGAACGCCCAAGGGACTAATGCCAGCGTTGAGGCCATAGATCCGAGAACTGTCAGGTAATCGCAGACTCGCGGACGGTGTTGAGACAAAAGTCGTCGTACCTGAGACTGTAGTTTGCATATCCGATCCTGAGAGAGAATCACTCTGCCCCGTTTTGTATCGAAAACGGCTCCAAGGTACTCCAAGGACTGAGTGGGTTCCAGATGACTCTTGTTGTAGTTGACCACCCAGCCGAGGGACTGCAAGAATTGTAGCACCCTGGATACCGCTTGCCGACACAGGCTCTCTGACTTCGCCCGAATCAGCCAGTCGTCGAGGTAAGGGTGAACCAGTAGGCCTTCCCGACGTAAGTGCGCCGCCACTACCACCATCACTTTCGTGAATGTCCGAGGCGCTGTCGCCAGGCCAACGGAAGAGCCCGGAACTGGAAGTGTCTGCCCAGAATGCAAAAACGCAGAAACCGCTGGAAGGCTGGCTGGATGCCCACATGAAGGTATGCTTCTGTGAGATCTAGTGACGCAAGGAATTCGCCTGGCCGCACTGACGCGATCACCGAACGAATGGTTTCCATCTTGAAGTGAGGGACCCGAAGACATCTGTTGACTCCTTTCAGATCCAGTATGGGTCGGAAAGTGCCGTCCTTCTTGGGAACTATGAAGTAAATGGAGTACCGGCCCTTGCCGTACTGATCGGCCGGAACTGGAGAGATGGCCCCCAAGCTTTCTAGTCTTCGGATGGTGTCTAGCACTGCCGCCTTCTTCTTGGGATCCTTGCAAGGCGAGACCAGGAACTTGTCCGTTGGGATGCGAGCAAAATCTAACTCGTAACCGTGTCTTATTACGTCGAGGACCCACTGATCCGACGTCATGTTGGCCCATACCTCGAGAAATAAGGATAGACGCGCCCCCACGTTTGGGACAGCGTGCTGAGGGCGCGACGAGGAATGGGCCGGCCGAACTTCATTGCGAAGGTTTGGAACCCGTACCAGACGGGGCTCCTCCTTGCCTGCCAAAGCGTTTGCCCCGAAAGGAGTGCTGCCAGTGAGTGTTTCTAGAAGAGGCCGGCCTGTACGAAGGTCCGGTGGATCTTTGCGGCCTGGACTTCCGGGGACCCCGGAAACGGGCCCTGCCAGAAAACGAAGAGCGCGACCGGGTCCTGTCCTCTGGCAGCCTAAACGCTCGGTTCTCACCCAGGGAAACCATCAAGTCATCTAATTCCTTACCAAACAGCAATTTCCCTTTGAAGGGCAATGCCCCGAGGTGAGCCTTGGACAGACCATCCGCCGCCCAGTTGCGCAGCCAAAGGAGGCGGCGTGCCGACACCGCTGCCACCATGGATCTAGCTGAAGTGCGTAGAAGATCATGGAGCGCATCGGCCCCATATGCGATAGCTGCTTCCAACCTATCTGCTTGGGAAGCCTCCTCCGGAGAGAGATCTGCATTCGCCTGCAGTACCTGGGCCCAGCGCAGACTAGCTCGCATAGCGAAGTTCGTGCAAATGGCAGCTCGAACTCCCAAGGCGGAAACCTCAAAAATCTTTTTGAGCTGTACCTCCAACTTTCGGTCTTGGATATCCCGAAGGGCCGTCGCTCCCGTGACAGGGATGGTAGACCTCTTCGTGACAGCGGACACCGCCGAATCCACTTTTGGAAGTCGGAGGAGCTCCAGCGCGTCCTCTGGTAAAGGATAGAGTTTATCCATGGCCTTGCTGACTTTCAAACCTAACTCCGGAGTATCCCATTCCTTGAAAAGGATATCCGTGGACGAGAAATGAAAAGGGAAGGCAACCGCCGGTCCTGTGAGGCCGAGAAGAACAGGATCCATATTCGCCTCCTGGCGGACCACCACCGGAGGAGCTTCAATTCCCAATTCATGGAGAATGGCCGGAATGAGAGGTGCCAGTTCCTCTCTGCGGAATAGCCGTACCACCTTGGGGTCATCTCCTTCTGCAGCCTGTGCAGCTTTCTCTGCAATGGGCTGTGCAGTACCATCCACTGCTGCCTTTCCGGCCCCCGTCAGGGGCTCCTCGGCGGACTCCGTATCATCCTCAGGGGAATCCTCGGGATCCGATTCCTGCGGCACCCCCCTGGGAGGCCGCTTCCCCCGGGACGCACCGTGGGCGATCTCCGCGCCCTTCCTGGACTTCTTTTTCCGTGGAGGAGACCCGTGGTCGGCCGCACGCGAGCCATTCCCCCGGATGCGCTTGCTGCGCTTGTATTTGAGAACTTTGCGCAGCAACAGCGCAAAATCCTCAGAAAAATCACCAGAATCCGAAGAATCACTCTCGGAACCCTCCCGGGACCGAAGCCCCTCCGAGGGAACCTCCCCCGCCGCGACACGCTGTGGGGAAAGCGCAGGAGGAAAGGAAGAGGCCCCCACCGTTTCCCGCGAAATTTCCCGGCCGGTGGCCAAGATGGCCGCCACTCCCGCAGTAACCGGGAAAAAATCCTGAGGCCTGTCAGCGGAGCTAACACCGCGCGACGGCGAACGCGCGACCCGGGAACGAGCCCCCCGCGGTGCTGCCGAGGATCCCTCATCACCCGGGACGCAAGCTGAACAAAGGCTGTCCCTTGAAAGACGCGCGCGTGCCGAGCCGCAGGCCCTGCACTGTGCAGCACGCGGCATGCCGGCGAAAACGCGGGATAAAACGGGGCCGCGGCGAAAAAATTACCTCAAAAATTAAAAAATTAAAAATAAACAAAAGGCGCAATTCGGCGACCTCCCCCCTGCCAATGACGCCCCCCCACCGAGAAAAACGGAGCGGCGACGCCAGGTAACAGAGAGCCGCAAAAACTAAAGTAAAAACTTTTTTTTTTTTTTTTTTTTACAAACAAAAACGCTGTCCGTGGTTCTGAAAAGCCCTTATTCCTGCAGGGGTGAGTGAACCAGGCTCCCTGGTGTCACCCCTGACGCTGCCACTAGCTTAGCCGGGTCCTCAACCCTGGCAGCGGCCTCAACCGGGGGAGGGTAGTCCCCTCAGGACCTCTCAACTCCCCTGGGAGGCAGGGCACCCGGGACTAAGAGATTAAAAGAAAAAAACCCCAATTTGGTAAATAAACAACTAAGCCTAATAGAAAAGCCTAGCCCAAAAAATTCAAACCTGACTACACCAACACCAGAATCAGGTCAGGCAGGGCTGTGACTGGACCTGCACCATCTACTGGAGACAGAGTAAGACTGAGGGGCTGTGACTGGCACAGGGGCTTATATATGGCTCCGCCCACAAGTTTTAATCTGTCTCCATCTACTGGTGCGGAGTCACAACCCAGGTGTCCTGGACTGATCCTGGTACGTACAGGGAACTAAGGTTATTGTGTCAATGGTTTTTAACATTTTAAACAAGGAGTACACTGGACCACAGGCAAAGATTGTACCATAGGTTTGAAAGCTTAACAGGAATGCTGATAAGTATAAATACACTATTCACATGTTATACTCTATTTCAATATGTCTAGAAATCAGGACAGAGGAGCGGTTATTCACATCAGCCCCCGCCCCCGCCCCCTTCCCCATTCACATTCCTGTACTTACTCTCCACACACGAAGGTAGTCACCACTGGTTGCTAACAGGTCTGGATACACTCCCTTAGTGTCAGGTATCCACATGAGTTTTGTGGTAGGGTAAGGATGGTCAAAGGTGTTTCTGCAAATAAACTCAGAGCTCTCTTCATCCAGACCAACAAGCTGAACCTGAAAAAAATAAAGTTTAACAGAAATAGCTTTTATGCGCCATGTCAGATGCATAATAATGTCTTGGGCCTCATGTTGCAATTAACACCATAGAAGCAAATTATATTATCTTCACCAGCAGTAGTAGCCTTAACCAGCGCTCTAGAAAATTGGAATCATAGTGGAACCAACAAAACAAGAGGTTGCAATAACTACAACTTTTTATTTATATTCTGCCTTTCATGACACTTTAGGTAAGGTAAATATTTCCCTAGAGAGCTTACAATTTAAGGGGCTTATTTACTAAACCATGGTATTTTTCCCCAAGGGGTACCACTAAGCCCTAGTAATTGGCCCTGCTCCTTTGTGATTCCCACAGTATTTTTGTTATTAAATACTACAGTGGTAAACGCCCCACAAACGCTGCACAATGACAGGATTATGGAGGCACCATAGCTTACAGGGGCCAACAACCTAAGTAAGTAAGCAAGCTCCTCTAACCACTGAAAATAGTAAAAAACTCCAGAGGACCCCATATATTTATTCACTTATTTTCAATAAAGGTACAATTATATCTTACCTGCTAATTTTCTTTCCTCAAGTCCTGCCAGACCAGTCTTCACTATGGGTTTCGTCCACCTACCAGCAGACAGAGGCAGATATCCAGACCTCTTCCCTGAGGTACCTTCCTATATAGGCTGGTTCAGCAGGGAAGAAGTTGGTAAATTCTTGATCAAGCTGGTTCATTCTTTTACCCCTCTATTTCTGCTCGTCTGTGTTTTTTCGGCTATTTCCCATAACCACACCCCCTCTCCCTCCCAAATAAAAAAAAAAAGTGCACTGGATGCTCTTGCCTGGGTGGGCAGACCTCCTGCTCCCCCTGGATATGTATCTCTGCTGAAGTCAAGCAAAGAAAAGGGCAACACAAAAAAAAACAAACAGAAAATGTATTGAGCCTATCTGTGGTCTGAAAGGTAACCCGAAGACAAAAAATAAAAATAAAATAAAAAGGAAACAGGTGTGCCCTTGCCCCTCACCTCAAGGGGTTGAACTGATAATGTCATCGACTGTGGGCTCCCCTAGATTTCTTCTTGTCCTCAACAGATATAGCAAACCGAAGATATATTCTTGCTTCTTTAGGCTATTTTTTTCTCTTTTTTTTTTTTTTTTGGTTGTACCACTCAGGGTAGGATTTTGGTCTGATCTGTCAGGACTTGAGAAAAGAAAATTATAGCAGGTAAGATCTAATTGTACCTTCTTCTTCAGCCTGCCAGAACAGCCTTCATTGTGGGATGTACCTGCGCTGTATCCATCCCGGACGCGAAAGTCCCACGGCTGCTTCCAGGACTCCTGTTTTGAATTTTGTGTCCCCTCTTTCATGGAGATGTAGCCTATAATGCTTTGTAAATATATGCACAGAGGCCCACATAGCTGCCCTGCAAATGTCAATGGGTGCTACTGATCTAAATTCTGCCCAAGAGGACACTTGTGCCCTTGTAGAGTGCGTCTTCAAAGCTCATGGCACCTCCCTGCCATTCACTATGTATGCTGAAGTAATGGCCTCCTTGATCCATCTTACAATAAAGACCTTAGATGCCACCTCTCCTTTGTATTCCTCTGGGTACAGAAAAAATTGTCTATCCAACTTTCTGAACTTGTTCATATTTTTTTTTTTAAATTTCAAGAGGATTCTTCGGATGTCCAGAATGTGCGGATCCTTATCTACGCAATCCATCTTTCTAAATGTGCAGGGAAATGGACTGGCCGAGGTAGAATTCAGACATCACCTTGGGGAGGAAGGAGCGGACTGTTATATTTTTCATTTTTTTTTTTTTTTTGAGAAAGACAGACATGGTAGGGCTTGGCTCTCTGATATTCTCCTTGCTGAGCATATTGTCACCCGAAAGGCTGTCTTCCAGGTAACGTCCCTTAACTGGATCTTATTGAGGGGCTTGAAAGGGGTTTTAGCTAATACCCTTAAGACCAAGTTCAGGATCCTTGATGGTATTACGGGTTTGTACAGTGTCCGTAGGTGCTTCACTCCCCTTAGAAAGCAGGCAACATCTCAGAGTGAAGCAAGAGATGAGCCATTAATCTGTCCCCTGTAGCACAATTGTTGCCACCTGGACCCACAGAGAAATTATCGCCAGACTCAATAGCTGAAAGGTATCACCGATTCAATAGCTGAAAGGTATTAATAATGCACAATAATCAAACCTTTTCCGATGGAAAGAAAGCTGTAGAACCAGAGGTCATGATATGAAGCTTCGAGAAGGTAGACTCAGGAACAATGACAGGAAATTCCTTTTCACAGAAATCGGGGTGGATGCATGAAATGCCCTCCTTGAAGAGGCGGCGAAAACAAGAACGATAACAGAATTCTCAAGCATGTGAGGACCCTAGGGGCTGCAGGATGGAACTGAGGCAACAGGGTAACTTTGGAGTAACATTTCTGCATGGAAGCAACCTGCACGGAGCAGCAGTTGAAATCCTAAACTGAAGGCACGGTGGAAACTTGCAAGGAGCTGCAGGTACAACCCTAAATACCTTGCTGGGCAGAGTGGATGGACCATGTTTGTCTTTTCTTCAGTCATTATCTGCTGTGTCAATCTACCTTATAAATGGGCTCTGACCGACGGCCCGCAAATGCGCAGTAGAGCACAGCTCTACTGCGCATGTGCGGGCAAGGACGTCGGTCTTAGCCAGCGTAAAAAAACAAAAAACATGGCGGCGTCGGGTGGCAGCAGCAGCGGCGATGGCGGCGGGTGGCAGCGGCAGCGAACGACGAGGAGCGGCGGCGGCAGCGAACGATGAGGAGCGGCGGCGGCCAGTAGCGAGGGAGGGAGGAGAGAGAGAGAGGGAGGGACTGAGGGAGAGGGAGGGACTGAGTGAGAGGGGGGAGGGAGGAACTGAGTGAGAGGGAGGGAGGGATTGAGTGAGGGGGAGGGACTGAGTGGGAGGGAGGGCTGGACTGGGGAGGGACTGAGAGGAGGGAGGGGGTGGGGAAGAGTGAGGGGAGAGGGAGAATGAGGGAGAGGTGAGAGACAGGGATGTGAGTAAGTGGAAGGGTAAGAAGTTGTGGAGCAGAGAAAAGGGAGTGGAGGAGGGCTGAGGGAGAGGGGATGGGATTGAGACAGGGTGGGGAGTGACTGAGGGAAGGGGAGAGAGGTGGGAGTGACTGAGGGAAGGGGAGGGAGGTGAGAGTGAGGGGGAAGGAGGCAGTGGGAGACAGAGAGTGAGTAAGACTGAGGGGTGGGAAGGGGGTGAGTGATGGAGGGGAAGGGGGAATGAGGGAGAAAAAGTGTAGGAGGGTGCTGTTTTCGAAAATGGACCGAAAACAAAATGTAATGTAGCCCGTTGTGACGGGCTTAACGGCTTGTATATTTATAAATGACCTGGAAAGAAATTGTTTCAGAGTAGTTAAATCACAAGCAGATTGTGATAAATTGCAGGAAGACCTTGTGAGACTGGAAAATTGGGCATCCAAATGGCGGATGAAATTTAATGTGGATAAGTGCAAGGTGATGCATGTAGGGAAAAATAACCCATGCTATAATTACACAATGTTGGGTTCCATATTAGGTGCTACAACCCAAGAAAGAGATCTAGGTGTCATAGTGGATAACACATTGAAATAGTCGGTGCAGTGTGCTGCGGCAGTCAAAAAAGCAAACAGAATGTTGGGAATTATTAGAAAAGGAATGATGAATAAAACGGAAAATGTCATGATGCCTCTGTATCGCTCCATGGTGAGACCGCACCTTGAATACTGTGTACAATTCTGGTCGCCGCATCTCAAAAAAGATATAATTGCGATGGAGAAGGTACAGAGAAGGGCTACCAAAATGATAAGGGGAATGGAACAGCTCCCCTATGAGGAAAGACTAAAGAGGTTAGGACTTTTCAGCTTGGAGAAGAGATGGCTGAGGGGGATATGATAGAGATGTTTAAAATTATGAGAGGTCTAGAACGGGTAGATGTGAATCGGTTATTTACTCTTTCGGATAATAGAAAGACTAGGGGGCACTCCATGAAGTTAGCATGGGCACATTTAAAACTAATCGGAGAAAGTTCTTTTTTACCCAACGCACAATTAAACTCTGGAATTTGTTGCCAGAGGATGTGGTTAGTGCAGTTAGTATAGCTGTGATTAAAAAAAGGACTGGATAAGTTCTTGGAGAAGTCCATTACCTGCTATTAAGTTCAGTTAGAGAATAGCCACTGCCATTAGCAATGGTAACATGGAATAGACTTAGTTTTTGGGCACTTGCCAGGTTCTTATGGCCTGGATTGGCCACTGTTGGAAACAGGATGCTGGGCTTGATGGACCCTTGGTCTGACCAAGTATGGCATTTTCTTATGTTCTTATGACTCTTGTCCAGGCCATCCTGTAGGAACTGCAGTATTGCTGCCGCATCGAGAGCCTCCAGACTAACATAGGTTAGTGTTGTTAAGCTTTTTCTTGCTGTAAGCAGGGTCACGATCACCTGTGTGGCGTATCCTTTTCTTGAACCTGTCCCTCTCAATAGCCATACTGTAAGAGAGAATTCCATTGGATTTCCCATTTTGACAGATCTTTGCTTCAGGAAACCTGGCACTGGGCTGAACCTTGTTTGTCCACCCTCAATTTAATTAGGTCCGCATATCACAGCTGTCTTGGCCAGTCTGGTGGTATGAGGATCACCTGCTCCTGGTGGCCTGCAATTCTGTTCAGGATTCTCCCTTCAAGGGCTGGGTGAGAAAGAAGTAAAGGAGAGGTTTGCTGGGTCATTCCTGGGTTAACGCAGTCTCTTCGCCTGCTAAAGAAGTTGGTTGCCTTGGTATTGCTTCTTTTGGCAATCAGGTTCCATTGGTAGCGTCACCAGTGGGCTATTTGGTGACAAATCTCATTCTCCTGGGTTCAATTTTTGTCACCTTAGGAAGTCTGTTTGCGCACTGTCTGGCCTGCTACGTGGGCTGCTGAGATATCTTGAAGATGCTCTTCCGCCCATGCCATTAGCTAGGCTACTTCTATCGCTACCTGTGAACTTTTGGTTCCTCCCTGCCTGCTGATATAAGCTACTGTTATTGGCATTATACAAGAGGACTCTGATTGGGGGTTTCCTTCCAACCTCACTCTGAAGTGAGTTACGGCTAGGCAGACCACCCTGACCTCTAGCCTCTTTATGAAGAATTCTCTCTCCTTCTGTGATCAGGATCCCTGTGTCACTTGTTCATCGCAATGCACCCCCCCCAGCCATTGTTGCTGGCATCCATTGCCAGTAGAACCCATTGTGGGGGGTTCTAAACTGGTGCCTTTGGTCAGACTGTCCCCTCCTTTGCCACCATTGGAGGCTTTCCTTTATATGGACTGGCAGTGGAAGCCTTTGCTCAAAATATTGGTTCTGCAGAGTCCCGGTGGCTAGCAGGTATTGTGGCAGTGGCCTCAATTGTACTTTTGCCCAAGGCACCACTTTGATGGCTGCCGCCATTGACCTTAGTACTTGCAGGTAGAATCTTGTTCTGGACTCCTTGGTGTATAGTAACGCTTCCATCTGCTGCAGGAATATAACTATTCTCTCTTCCAGTAGGAACAGTGTCCCTTTATTTGTATCGAATGCAGTCCCCAGATACTTGAGCATCCAGGATGGGCATAAGTGATTTTTGAGCTTATTCACTATCCACCCTAGCTTTTCTATTTGTTGTATGACTCAATCTGTTGCAAGGGCTCCCTCCTGCTGAGACTGCTCTGATTAGCCAGTTGTCCAGACAGGGATGGACTCAGATTCCTTCCTTGCGTAAAGAGGCTGCTACCACCACCAGCACCTTCGTGAAGGTTCTTGGTGCCATCGCTAGCCAAAAGAGCAGTGCCTGAAACTGGCAGTGTTCACCCAAGACTGCAAAATATAAGAACTTCTGGAAGCTTTCCTGCAGTGTATGCAGGTAGGCTTCCATCACATTCAGAAAGAACTCGCCTTTTCTTAGTGCAGCTTTGACCGCAAGAATTATATTCTTAAGTGTAGAATCCTTATCGCCTGGTTTCCCTTTTTGAGGTCCAACACTGGGCAGTATGAACTGTCCTTTTTTAGGACTATGAATATGGAGTACATTCCTCTTCCTTTCTCTTGGCCAGAGACTGCAATAAATACTTTGAGGTTTAACAGCCTGGTTACAGAGTCCTGTTGTCTTTTTGCCCTGCTGCATGGTGACAGGACAAACTCTTCCTTTATGATGTCCTTTCGCTTCAGGTAATAGCCCTCTCTTATAATACCAAGAACCCACTGGTCTCTTGTCACTGTGGCCCACTCATAATAAAATCCCTTTAGCCTGCCTCCAACTTGTGGGAGTACTGAGTGGGCCCATGTACCATCATTGCATTCCCTTGCTAGGGGGCTGACTTCTGCTACCAGCATCTTTGGAGCCACACCTGGCTCCCTGAAAGGGCTGGCCCCGGTCTGCCTTCCCTGGTAGTTTGGGGCCTTGACCATCTAGGCTAGTATCCCTGGACCACTGCCTGCCAGTACATTCTGTGACATTCTGCTTCTGTCTTTCAGCAGTCTCAAAGGTTTGGATTCTAAAGCTCTTCATAAGCTTTTCCTCCCCCTCCCTTTCAGCTGCCTCATTCTCCAAAGCAGCTGAAGAAAGGGTGGGTGCCTAACCAGCTTCGATTTCCATCTCCATGGCTGTGGATAATGCTGGGCTAGCGCCCTGCAAACGAGGCACTTTCTACCCTCTCCATCGCCGCAGCTAACCTTCAGAGCTTCAGGCTGGGTCTAGTCTTAGGCTTCTAGGCTACATCTTCTCCTTTCCTTCCTTTGTGCTGCTTGGGAAATGCAAGGCACTGGCCCGATCACCCAGCAGGGAGGGAAGCGACCCTAAGAGGGCTATTGTCCCTGAACCGGCCCTGGTGTCTCCTTGGGGAAAATCAACTTCACGGAGGCTGTCACCCCTGTCAAATCTTCCTACCATCTGCTGGATGCAGAGAACTACTGACTCCTTTCCTGCTGAACCAGCCTATATAGGAGAGTACCTGAGGAAAGAGTTCTAGTACTCTGCCTCCATCTGCTGGTAGGGGGATAAAACCTACAGTGAAGACTGATCTAAGCAGGACAAAGAGGAATTTGTATTACACCTATTGCCAGAACCTGTTTTAAGCGGATTCCAAGTATCACAACGTACAAAAAGGCAAATAACATATAAACAGTAAAATGGTGTTACGACCACAGTCACCACACCAAATATCTTCTAAAATGGGAGGTCTTTAACAATGGTTACAAAAAACTATTATTCACAGAGCGCAAATGCTTCCTGAAATAAATGAGTTTTTAAAAGCTTCCTAAGGGTCTTATAATCATCCACTCAATGCATTGATAAGGGAAGACTCCTCCCCTGCAGTAGAGGAGACCCACTGAAAAAATATTTTTAAATAATAACATTTTTTAAATGGGCACTAGGGCCTGGCTTCGTCATAAAACTCTGGCTCCCAGAGGCCAGGATCCCCAATCCCTTCCTACAAAATTAGCCTTGGTGGTGGGTGCAAGAATTGTAGCTAACTTCAGATCAAAACACAGCTTGTGATTTTTTAAGCAAGTCATATTATTTGATTTGCATTGTTTAGGGTATTAATTAGCTGATCATCATGCATTTCCATGCTAATCAGCTTATTAAAATACATGTGGTATTTCTGCCAGGGCAGAAATAATGTGAGGTATTTCAAATACTTTATGCTATTTCGGTGCTAGGCTGTTTATCGCATGGTAAATGGCCTAACATGGCTTAGTGAACGAGTCCCTAAGTTTGCACCAGAGGCAATGGAGGAGGAAGTGACTTGCCCAAAGTCACAAGGAATGTCAGCAAGATTTTAACCCTAGTTTTCAGCTCTAAGCAGGCTCAGATTTTAGCACAGGCAACTACCTAGGGCAACAAACTGTAAAGGAGCCAAATATCCAGGCCAAAGAAAAAGCTTGCTTCTGCTTGCTTGAGGTCCATGTGCTGACACAGTTTCAAAATGTAGCCACTATGGCACTTTACTTATGGGCATCAAAATCCTAAACCTGGCCCTGGCTCCAAGTACTACCGTATCTACTCCTCCACTCCTACGTGAGCTTTGATGACCTCACAGGTCATATGGAGCTGCATCTCTTTTGTTAGTTATATAAAAGATCTCCCTATCATCCTTAGCAGAATTTATGCAAACGTTATCAGTTCACTCAATTAACCACAGGATGGCAATCCATAATTACAATTATACAGTGCACAAGGGTGTAACTTCACAGCAATCAACAAAAATGACAAGTCAAAAAGGCTAAAATTATAACAGATAACAGTATGTCATATCAAAATAACAGATGTCTCCAAAAACAAAATTCGATTAGGTCGTGATTATACCCTAGTTCACTGACTTTCTGATTCCAGGGCGTAGAATCAATCATAGACAGCCGAATTTAATTACTCCTTTTTCTTTTGGCTCAGCAAGCAGAAAAAGCGCCAGCTGGATGAAGAACCAAACGCTCTTTCAAAAAATTAAAAAGCGTGTGTTAAGTTTAAAGATTGCTGTGATAAACATTGCAATAGCATATTATTAGCACACTCAGTACTGTCTGGACTACCTGTAATGATATTTAAAAAGTAAGAGGACTAAACCCCACATTTAACACCATTTTATATAGCAGTCTAAGAGCCTCAATATTGAATATCCCTGGATTCTCTGCAATGCATGTGGGCACTTTTAGTGCAAAAATGCTGCAGGTGATTTTCAAAAGGAGCACCACCTGCATTGTTTCTCTGACAATTAGCAGCCACAAAATCCACATGTTAAAAATCGCCCCCTTATTCTGCACCCATTTGTGTGGGCACATGAACAGAGACAAAACAGCACATGTACAGCTGAAAACAAAATTAAAAACCAAGCATTCATGTCACTTCCCTACTCTGCCCTAACTGTGCTCATGGGAACATCTCTATTTGAACCTATCGGTACATGGGTGAAATTCAGACAATGTACATGGGGAAAATGGATTTGAAAATAACCCTTATGTCTAGACTGAACAAAGGCACCACCGAATGTTGATGTCAGGGCTACATTTTCAGGAGAGGCCTGCTCTAAACCAGGCAACAGAAGATTGGATTTATAATTCTTTAGGTTCAATGACAAACCTTTCAATGGCACAGGACAAGTTTGTGATTTTTCAAACCAAATGATGGCGGTCTCTCACACCCTCCCCATTTATTTTAACCAAAAGAGAACAATAGGAGGTAATCTCCTTTTCAGTATTTCAAAGTGGATTACATTCAGGTACAGCGGGTGTTTCCCTTTCCCTACAGGGCTTACAATCTGAGGGGCCGATGCAATATGGTGTGCTGAGCCAAGCGCACTCTTAACGTGCAGTTGGACGCGGGTAGAATAGGCGCTATCAATCCCCTAATGCAATAAGGGGATTAGTGCCTATTCAACGCACGTCTAACGCGGAGTGAATGCGATAGCGCACTTCACATGCAAATGATTGTGAATGAGGCTATTAAGCATTCACTCCCAATGTGTGTCTCTGACGCACATTTAACTGTCATCTATTAACACCTCGCAATAGAACAATGTGTGGCATAAATTATACTGAACAATAACAGTTCATCACCAAAAGACTTTTTTATTTTACATATGCACACAGCCACTGTGCACGAAACAGATTAAATGACATGGTAAACTGGGGAGCCTCAGTTATACTTTAATGTTTACCATGCCATTTAATCTGTTTCGTGCACAGTGACTGTGTGCATATGTAAAATAAAAAAGTCTTTGGTGATGAACTGTTATTGTTCAGTATAATTTATGCCACACATTGTTCTACTGCGACTTATCTATATGTGTGTACTTTTCACTCCGCCCTTCTCTTGTGCGTTAATAGATGTGCGCATCAAAAAAAAAAAAAAAGAACAGACGCAGATAAACCCGGTGTTGGTTTTCGTGACTAGGTTGTTGAAAACCAAACACCGAGTTTATCAGCGTCGGTTTTCGTGGCTGTCTGCCGCTAAGGAAAACAGACGCCATTAAAACTTGGCGTCGGTTTTTGTGATGGGCCCGATCATCAAATTTTTTTTTTGAGAGAAGAGCCTGAGAGGCAAAATGAAAAGAACTGTTATTCTATTCCACGTTGAAGGGTACATGAAAACCATAAGACGAACCGAAGAACCAGACTTTCGATCAACCTATTTTCAGGCAAGGGAGTTCCTTTTGCTAATTACTTCTCTCTTCCTGTCTTTTATCCCGGGCTTTACTCATTATTTACTTCCTGTCCTTTCAGCGAACTCACAAAAACCAACACTGGGTTTATCGGCGTCAGTTTTTGTGACTGGTGTATGGCAGTCACGTAAACCATTTGGGTTCGCGTTAGCAAGGATGCGACCCCCTAATTTTAAATATTTGCATGGTGCCCCCCTTTGGGGCACCATGCGCGCATTAAGAGAGGGGCGCTGACTGTTCAGCACCCACTTTCTATGCAACTTTATTGCATCGGCCCCTAAGTTTGTACCTGAGGCAACAGAAGGTTAAGTGACTTGCCCAAAGTCACAAGCAGCTGCAGTGGAAATTGAACCCCCGTTTCACTGGTTCGTAGCCCACTGCTTTACCACTAAGCTCTCCATATCTTCTGCACACAATGTAGTGAGGCTTAAGCAATTATCTTCAAACTACACATAGATGTTCTTAAATCATACCTACGATGTACAAGATCTAAAAGGGGTATGTGTGCTGTCAACCAAGCATGCCTGGTATAGGGATATTTACCCATCCAGCAGTTATGTTTTCAAGATATAGGGGTGAGGCTTCTGTATTTGACAGTCAAACATACACCATATCCTAACTCCCACAGTGGAGACAAACTAATGACAGGCTACAAAGTCAGAAAAAACAAGTAAACTAGACCTGGTCTCTAAACTTCTATTTCAAAGGTTTTCATGCTGACAAATTCCCAGAAAGCTTTGTAAGTGCACTCCAAGACAGACTCACCTGCAAGACCTGAACTGTCAGGAGATTAATCCTAAATCAGGCAATGTACACTGTGGATGGATGTTAATCAAGAACTGGACATGGCATTATGTGGCAAACACTAAACAAAACAAAAACCCTATGGCATTAAGTGCTCAGTATCTGACAGCCATATATATATATATTAACAAAACAAACAAAAAAAAAAAAACCACACACAACCACATGAGTGCAACATCAATTTATCTATGGTGTTTAAAAGAAATGTGGACAAGTTCCTGAATGAAAAGAGTCCATAAACTATTATTAGCCAGGTAGACTAAACAATGCTATTGCTATTCCTGAATGCACAACAGGAAATAAATCTACTTTATAGGTAGGGCTGGATTTCAGCATAGGCAACCTAAGTAAGTGCCTAGGGTGGCAAATTCTGAAGGTGCCTGAAAACTATTTGACTTATATTCCACTTTTCAACCACTTCAAAGTAGATTACATTTGGATACTGAAGATATTTCCCTATGCCCAGAGGGCTTACAATCTAGCAGGTTTATTTTAAAACAAGCGTACGTGTGCCCATACATGCATGTATTGGCATCCAAGCGATGTTACACTAGAATTTTTAGTTGTGCATGCACTTACATATGCATGATGCATCAACCATGTGTAAATATACTCCTAATTTAAGGCTAGTGTCTGTCTTCCATAGGAACTTGTTGGCTTTTACACGCATATGTCAGAAAATTTAAAAACATGCTCGTGCGAGGCACATTCCCAGTTTTCCCAAGAGGTCCACCAGTTTGTCCGGATAAGGTCTTTCAGAACCCTCTAGTTCTTCATCCAGCATGCTGCCCAGTTGACATAGACCCCTCACCCTGTCCTATAAACTCTAAAACTTGAGATCTACAGACTTGATCCTCATCAGAAGCAGCAGTAAAGTTGTGCAGATTATCTACGTGCACTGTGGGTTTCCATTTTTAAAATTCAGAGTTATACGCTCAAGTCTTGGCCCTGCCCTAGAATGAAATACCACCAAGAAGGAGAAAAAAGTTCACTTGTGTCCTCTACAGTTCAAAGTGTAATCTTTAATTATATTTATTATTTATTTAGGGTTTTTATATACAGTCGTTCCAAATAAGATCACAATGGCTTACAAAATCAGAATTCAACATTCCCATTCTAGGTTGACATTCACATTCTAGGTTAATGCAGCAGCAAATACTTATCCTAGGTCATATTCATACATTATCTAGTTCAGCATAACAGCAAGTACATATTTTAGGTCATCACATCAACACGTTAACTATGGTGCTATGATGGAGGTTTGTAATTCATAGTTTCCATTTCATTATTTTTCTCTTAAATCACTCTACGTTGTCTTGTTCCACTTTTCATCACGCTATACTAATTGCTCAATCTATTCACATAATCTATGGTTTTTACAGTGACATTGCTTGCATATTGTTAATTTATGTTGAAAGTACTTTTAGAAGTCCTTTGTTTTGAGATCTTAGGACTCTCTGTGGTATGTTAAGGTTGAAGTGAATTATATGAGCAAGTGTGTCAGCATCACAGAAAACAATATGGGCAAGCTCTGTCAGTGCTCCCTTTCTGACAGTAATTTCTTGGGCTTTCCGCGCTAGTAATTTCCACATCATCACTTTAAAAAGCTCTCTGGTGAGGCAAGCTACTTCAGCAATTCACTGCATTTTGTTTCTAAGATTACAAAGCTGATACATCCTGAACTCTATCTCAAATGCTTGTTCAGCTATTTGTGGGTTCCCTCCTGACATGGCCCATGTCAGGGGACCATATTGTTTTCTATGACGTTGACACACTTGCCCATATATAATTAAATACTGCTTTTTTGAACTATAGAGGACACTAGTGAACTTTTTTTGTCCTTCCTCTTGGTATTATTTCATTGATTGTTGCTGGTTGGACTTTTCGCCTTTGTCTGCCCATGCCCAGCCCCTTTTCCATACCCTTATTCCTCACACGTACATGTGCATATTTTGCGGCTTTTTAAAATCGTGTTGCTCGCATGTGACCCACAGATGCGCATAAGTGGTCATTTCTGCATGAGCAACACTTTTAAACGTGACCTGTAAAGTTTGTACCTGAGACAATGAAGGATAAAGTGACTTGCCCAAGGTCACAAACAGCAGCAATGGTATTTGAACCCTTGCTACCCTAGTTCAAAGCCCTCTGCTCTAACCACTAGACGACTACTCCACCCCACTAGAACTCCTTATGCTGCTCTTTGATTTCAGGAGTGAAACCCCCACACTCCCGATTCTCTACCTATGAACACTATAATCTTAAACCTGGCTGTTTATGAGATTTGCCAAGTACCTGTAAACCGGACTGGCCACTCAGACAGGACGCTGGGCTCTACATACCTTGGTCTGACCAAGCATGGCATTTATGTTTTTATATAAAATGTTTCCCCTTTAGCTTTCTCTATGAAGAAAGCCTGATGCCACAAACTATGCAGAATGGATTGAAACATACTCACTTCACGTCCTATTTTATGAACTCAAAAACAGGAATTTCCAATGTTCTGGTCTGCTTCTGTCAAACATTGTGCAGCTGCTGTATAAAGTGAATTTTGCTCTCTGCTTCAATAAGAGAGGAAAAAGGGGAACTGGATTTAGAAAGCAATCGAGGATCCCGACTTTTATGGTCTGTGGAACTGATGAGCATGGTAACCAGCACAGAGCAGCAGTTACTACCCTGAACAGAAGACATGGGATTACTACCCTTAACCAATAAGCCTTGATGCAACTGAATCATCAAACTCTGCTTCGAAGGAGGGGGGTGGGGGATGAAAGGAAAGAGAAATTTGGATTCAGAGACAACCAACACGAGCTATGACCTTTTTAAAGTTTGGGGTTCTGATGCTTAGACATTAAAGAAAAAGAGGTCTGTTTCTACTGCCAAGTCCATAAGCAAAGTACGTCAAGCAAAAAATGACTAATACATGGCAGCATAACCTGCGCAGCAGATACTACCAAAGAGAGCTTGCTGGGCAGACTGGATGGACCATTGGTCCTTTTCTGACATTAATTCTATGTTTCTATAAGTATGACCTATCTCTGGGCACTATTATGTCACATTAAATAGAAAATAAAATCCAAGTTTTAAAAATGCCTTTTACACCTGGCCAACTACTCCTCTCACCTGTTTACTGGGTACCGTGGCACACCATGAAAGTAGCATGAGAGTTCTTCTCTGAAGCTTTCTGCACTGGTTTCCTCAGATGCACAGGAAAGGAAAACAGCACACAGAAGGGCATGTGCAATAAAGTGCACCCAGCCTAGCTCACAGGTTCACGGGTGACTAGACACACTAGGCTAGCACCCGATGCAATAAGATTAGCACATCCAAAACATGCACCCAAACCAATGCATAGCCGATAGCGCTCATCAGATGTAAATTCCATGTAGATGAGGCTATTACCTCCTTCCTGATGCAGAAAATAGCTGGGCACACAACCCACACTTTTTAAAGAGGCAGCTTTAACTCCAGCTCTGGAGGTGACATTAAGTCAATCCATGAGCCATTAACTCAGGATAAATTAAAAAGATACTGTCTTCTGTGGTTCCTCCTAATTAGCATCATTGCGATATTAAACCTACTGCTTTGGTGTTTTAAGAATAAAGATATAATGTAATGACAAAGTAAAAAAAAAAGAGTTCTGGATGCACACTCCAGGATGATTTTGCTCCTTGCTATTGTGCGTAATCAACCTGAAGTGGGATAAAACGGCCACTCTTATTGAGTGCCCATTACAATTGTGGGCACCCAATGCATTTGGAGCACTAGGGACACACAATTCTTCCTTGGTGTCTCCTTTTTAACGCAGCTGCTCATTTAAATATTACATTGGGCGCCCAGGAGACATAGTTGTGCGTGCATTAGAAAAACCGACGCTCAATACGAGCACCTGTTTTAACACGCATCTTATTGTATCGCCCCGGTATCCTTACATGCGACGAAGGCGGCAACGTGCAACATCATGAATGGGCGGACTACGTTTTAAAAAAAATGACAGCAGATAAGGACTGCAAGGCTCCTCTGGTCAGCCCATTCCTGATGGCAACATGGCACAGCCCCTTCCCCTCCAATCGCAGATTTTACCCCCCATGTCAAAGGGCCCTTTGTGCTGCTCCACTGCTCAGCAGCAGCAAGCCAGGGAAAGGAAACTGTGTGCAAAAAGCTTCAAAGAATGCGCATTCCTCTTCCCTGCTCACAGGTTTCCAACTGGTCCCCCCCTCTCGCTCCGCTGTCACTCTTTCCAGCATTTTTCATCATTCTCCTGCAAGTTCCTGGAGGTAAAGCAGCGCAGGATCGTCACTCCCTCTCCCCTCACCTTGTTGTTATACTCCTCCACGAAGCTGCCCAGCGCCAGGCGGAAGCGCTTGTCAGGCCGGACACTCCAGTTCATGGCATATACGGTCCAGGGCGCCTCGTACTTGTAAATCTCCTTCCGCTTGCCGTGCAGAGACATGGTCGGAGGGAGGGGGAGGCGAGAGCACAGCCGCGCGGAAGAGAAACACAAACCCCAACTACTGGCGGGCTAGGGGGACAGGGAGAGGAACCGGGACCAGGCCCCGAGAGACCGCGAGGGGGCGGGGCTGGGGGAGGCGCGCGCGAAGCCCGAGGGAGTAACGGCCGCAAGCACGAGCACAAACAACCAGGGCCACGCGGCTCTCGCGCTCGGGCCTCTCCCCCTCACCTGATGACCCAAAGGACAGGAAGAAAGCGGCGGGTTTAACCTAGAGAGAAGCCGAAAACACTACCGCCCCCTCCCCACTCCGGAGGAAGAGGAGAAAGCGACCCTGCACAGCTCCGACGCTCGTCCGCCGGCCCACAGTCTGCCGCGCCTGCGCAGCGACTTCTCGCGCTCTGATTGGCTGTTGGAGCTGTCAGTTACAGTGGAGTAGGGAAAAGAAGGTGGGCCTTTCAGGAACCGTATGAGTGGATTCCGATTGGCCAATGTCATCCATCTCTCCGAAAGCTAATTGGACAGAGTAGGCGTCCATTAGGCGAGAATGGAGTCGATGTAGGTAGCTGTAGAGCTAGAGGTTTTGAGAGCCGACACATGTAAATCTTATGCTAATCATATTATAATTATTCATGTTCTAGCATGGCTACCCCAGCTCCCACATCGTTTCCAACTGAGCAGAGGCGCTTAGGCTACGGGTGCTCAAATCAGTCCTTGGGGCCCTCCCCCAGCCGTCAGGTTTTCAGGATATCTCTAATGAATATGTATGAAAATATTTGCATATATAGGAGGTAGTATATACAAATAAATCTCATGCATATTTATTAGAGATATCCAGAAAATCTGACTTGGGGGAGGGGGAACCCAAGCACTGGTTTGAACACTCCTGCCTTAGTCTTCCGACAGCTTACATTTTAAAACGTGTTAGTTTATCACAGGGGTAGGCAACACAGGAGCTCAAGTGCCACAAACAAGTCTGGTTTTTGTGATATCTACAATGAATATGCATAAGACAGAGCTGCATACAATGGGGGTAGGTAATGCAAGTGTATCTCATGCATATTCATTAGGGCTATCATAAAAACCAGACGTATTTGGGGCATTCTTGGACTAGTGTTACTTACCTCTGGTTTATCATCTCTATTTTAAACAATTCGATTATGCACTTTGCAGTTTAGAAAAATAAAATCATGAAGATTTTGAGGTTGCAAAAAGTGCCTCCTCAAAGCACTTGTGCTGTAGCCGCCTCACCCTGTACCCAGCTAGAAAATGCTTCCAGCAGAAACACACCAGCGGTGCATATTTGTGAGGTATCTGAGAGGGCTCCTCAACCCCGCTGGTGTTTTATCTGTGGGCGTGTTTAGGTAGTGTGTTTATGGCAGTAGCAAGAATTTGATATGCTTGTGGGGCTCCTAGTGTGGCAGGATTGCCAGCTTCTTAGAAATATCACCGACACTCTTATCTGCCACCCCTCTGGGAACTCTGTCCCCTGCCTGCCCACTTCCCCAGCATTTCAAATCATTGAAAGGGCCAGACTTCAAGGGGGGCACCACCTCAATGAGGCAGGGTGAGGCGGCCTGATACTGAGACAGCAAAATTGCCCCTGAAACCTTCCTGCCACAGCCACCTGACCCTCATACCTAGGAACTCTCCAGATTTGGCCCGGAGACTGGAATTCTAAAGGAATTGCTGGGTCTCCGGGCCAGCAGCAGAAAACTCTGGGCAGTGGTGTACTGGGGGGGGGGCTTTATTTTTCCATCCCGACCGGTGGCTGAACTGAAGAAAGCATATGAACCCTGCCTCCTAACTTTTAGGAAAAGACTTAAGACTTGGTTATTCAAGCAAGCTTTCCCAGACACAATTTAATGACACAATCCAAGGACACAATCCAAGGACTCCTCTAAAACATCCAGCCATTAATCATGCCATTTGCACATAACTTGTAATTTGACTTGTATATCGTTTAACCATTTTATTCTTTCCTATTTCTTCCTCTTCACCAAGTTTTGCTACCCCTGTTAATTGTAACTGTACCTTCGGTCACCTCAGTTCTAGTTTGATGTATTTAATGCACTCCCGTTTCATGTAAACCAGCAAGATATGTTCTCATGATTGCCGGTATATAAAAACCTTAAATAAATAAAATAAATAAAATAAATATGGTTGCCAGCAATGTTCCCTAATCTGCGCTCATGTGCTGCTGCGCACAGCTTGTCCCCCTTCCCACGCCCCCGGGCGCAATAAGGCCAGCGGGGCTATGGAAGGGAAGAAGCAGCCCATGGCCACCGGGAGATCCCATCCTGCCCGGCAGCCCAATTGAAAGAGGCCCCGGTCGCTGGGGGATCCCATCCCGCCCAGTGGCCAAAATGGAGGAGGCCCTGTGGCCGCCGGGGTATCGCATCCCGCCTGGAGGCCAATAGAGGAGGCACCAAGGCTGCTGGGAGATTGCATCCTGCCTGCCCAGTGGCCCAACTAAAGGAGGCCACATGTTGGCAGGGGATCAGTCAGGAAGCGTGTGCCTGTGCTTGAGAGAGAAACACACAGAAAGAGCCAGTGTGTGTGTCTGTGTGTATCCAGGAATGAGTGGGAGCCAGCATGTCTGTATGCCTGACAGTGAGAGAGCATGTTTGTGTGTGTGAGAGGGTGGTGTGTGAGTGTGTGTGTATATATGAGAGGGGTTTTGTGTGTAATTATGTCTATGTGTGTCTATGAGGGAGAGTGCCTGTATATATGTGTGTGTGAGAAAGGTTAAAGTTTGTGCACCCTCCTCCAATCTCAGGAGGGCTGGAAATCTAAAGTTCCCAGGTATGGAGAGTGGGAGAATTTTTTTTTAACCTTGTTAGTTTTATTTATTGGATGTGATGTATCTGCTGTTTTGAAATATTTTATTAATGTTTGATAATATTTTAAACATTTTTATAAGTGTTTTTATTAGCTGAATTTATTAGCAAATTTGACATTCTTTTTATTGGTATGTTTAATGTTTTATATTTTTTGATTGTGTTTGCATTGCTTACAGAGTCTGGCTTCTTGTGATTTCCAGTTCAGTTTTTGTCTGCATGTTTCAATTTATATTTTACAAGCCGTAAAGCCCGTTAAAACGGGCTACATCCCTCTGTCTCTCACCTCCCCCTCATTCTCTCTCCCCTCACTCTTCACCACCCCCCTCCCCCACCCACTCCTCTCCACCCTCCCTCTCCTCTCACTCAGTCCCCCCTCTCCCTCACTCCCTCCCACTCAGTCCTCCCTCCCACTCACTCAGTCCCCCTCTCCCTCCCTCCCTCCCACTCACTCAGTCCCCCTCTCCCTCCCTTCACCCACCTCCATTTCCTCCCGGCGCCGTAAGCGCGACTTCCCGCAACCCTCACCCGGCTCCATTAACTCCTCCCGCTCCTGCCGGCAGATCTCGGGGGGGGTCACTCCCGCGCGCGCGGCAGTGACCCCCCCGAGATCTGCCGGCAGACCTGGGGAGGAGAAGTAGCGGCACCGCGCGCGCGCGCGGTGCCGCTACTTCTCCTCCCGCTCCTGCCGGCAGATCTCGGTGGGGGGGGGCGCGGGAGTGACACCCCCCCCCGAGATCTGCCGGCAGATCTGGGGAGGAGAAGCAGCGGCACCGCGCGCACGCGCGCGGCGCCGCTGCTTCTCCTCCCGCTCCTGCGGCCCCACCGCCATTTTTTTTTTCTGATCGACATCCTTGCCCGCACATGCGCAATAGAGCTGCGCTCTACTGCGCATTTGCGGGCCGTCGGTCACAGGCCATTTATAAGGTAGATGATCTCTTTATTCTTTATTTGATGAGAGCCTCTCTGTGTTCTGCTTGTGTGACTGAGGCTTTAGGTATTCTGCTAGCATGTAGTTTCTGTGAAGGGATTTACAACAACCTGGCTTTAATCTGTTTTCCTAATAGGAGGTGTATTGGTGTTTAGGGCCTGATGTATTTGCAGTACGACTTTTTCATAGGTTGAGTGCTGGCAATTATGATATGGAAGGTTTACTATATTGGAATTGTAGTTCAGTTTATTTCTGGCTTTCTGTGGGCCAACTCCACACCCAGTGCACTTTACCATAGGCCTAATACCATATGGGATCTAGTAAACCGCATTGATTACCATGAGAAAGGTAGATTATTAAGTCTATTTTACTTCAGAAGATTATACTTTGAATGTTTATTTTCCATATTCAATCTACCTATTTAGGTTGGAGAAGTTAATAAATTAAAAAATGGAAAAGAATGCATAAGTTTTAATTATGTGAGGAGGGGAGGGGAGGGAAGGGGGAATGAAAGGCTGTAAGGTTTCTCTAGGGCATCTAATACCCTTGTATCAGCGCTAAAAGAGAGTGTGTCACACACATACAGACTCCCACCATTCATCAACCTCTCACACCAAGTTGTCGAATAAAGGATCATCTCATTCCTAAAGTGGAAATGCCCAAGCTAGAGCTGAACCCTCCAGCAAGGAAAGAATGAAAGTGACCTTTATTTTGTCAGTGGTAAATAGTGGTGTTACGCCCGTCGATCGCAGACGGCTGTGACCACTAATGCTCACCTCTTTCTTTGCTGCATTAACACCATTGGGGAAAGTGGCAGCCTCCGCCAGCTACCGCCGACCTGCCTGGCGTTCCTGGGACGGCGTGGGTGCTACCGACCACCATCTTGCCTTCGGGATCACTTAGGCGCGCGCAAGGAGCAGGAATTTAAAGGGCACTTCCTGCCAAGCCACGGGTCAGCCCCCAAAGTGACGTCAGATGCCGGTGGTTATTTAAACCCAGCGTCTGATCACAGCAGATTGCCTTGCAACGAGGTTCCTGCTTGATCCTCGTTGTGCTGTGCTGCTCCAGGTGCTTCCAGCCTGTGCTGATCCTTTTTCCTGGGGATTTGTTTCCTGTGTGGGTCCTGCGACTCCGTTCCTGGGCTTGGCGGAACCATCTTCACCAGCTGCTGCGTATGGAGGATTTGGGGTCACGTTCTACTCCACAGAAGCGACGACGATTTCTGGAGGTCTGGGACACTTACCTGCAGGCTTTGCCACACCGATCCAGGAGTTTGATTCTTAACAATTGACTTGTTGACTGTATTTGAAATACATAAATACATGGCTCCGAAGCTCAGGATGGGAGTACCCTCTACGTTCTGACTCACAGCATGACCTTGTTGGTTATTCGTGTGTCTGGTTTGGAAAGGGGGGGGTGGGGGGAGGGAAGGGAGGGGTGTGTTGAATTCCTGGATGATTTGAGTTATGTTTCCATGGAGGGCCATGAGAGGTTCAGAGTAACCCCTCTATTGGCCCAGTTTGATGTACTGTTATTTAAAACAATAAAAACAACTTTTACAACTAAAGACACACACCTAGTCTCTTTGGTCTGATCAAGTGCCTAATCCCTCCTTTTTATTCTTTTGACCACCTCTGTTAAGCACTATATGTTAGGAAGCGCTAGGAGAGCAGTTCCACTTTCCAGAGGATTGTGTGTTCTTGGACCACAGCTCGACCCCGGAGAAGCTCTGAAGAGGTGCCAAGGCAGGTGAGGCGTGCCTAAGCATGGGCTGGACAGGAGCAAGGCTGAAGTGAAGGCAAGGATGACTGAAGGCACAGACCATCCACCGGACCTGCACGCTCCGGGAAGACCAACAACACAATGGTGGTCTTTGAATGGTCCTCCGACCGTTCCAAGCCCTTTCGGACCTGCCGCTGGGTAACGGCAAGAAGGCCAAGGCAAATGGAAGGCTCAGACGAAGGCTCAGGCTCAGACACTTGGTCGAGGATTCAGGAGCAGGGTACTGAAGACGAGGATTCAAGAGCAAGGTACTGAAAACGAGGATTCAGGAGCAAGGTGCTGGGTTGAGACTGCGATGCAGCGCGCCCTCCACAGCCCACCTGCGGGGCTGGTCGTGGACCACACTGGAAGCGGGGCAGACTCTAGACGAGATAGTGGAGCGAGTGAGAGGAACATGTCCCAGGAACTGTAGAGGCCTACACCGGGGCGCGCACTACACAGCCGCCTGTGGCTGGTTGTGGACCACGCTGGAGCGGCACAGGTTCATGCAGAGATTAAAACATGGACGGAGCAGGCACAAGGGGACTCCGTCGACCGGGAACTAGAGATTCAGGAACAAGGCTTCAAGACAGAGGTCTCCTGGAGGCTTGCACTGCAGCAGTGAGGAAGGCCTTGTACCACGAGGTGCCCTACTTAGCCCACCCGTGGGGCTGGTCACGGACCACAACATGGCACGTCAGGAAGGGTAGCAACGAGGAACCAAGGTTTCAGGACATCAGGAATGGAAGACTGACATCTGGACTGGATCACGGACATCAGGAATGGAGGACTGACATCTGGATTGGATCACGGACATCGGGAACTGGAAGACAGACATCAAGACTGACTGTGGACATCAGGAGCGGAAGATGGACATCTGGACTGGATCACGGTCATCAGGACAAGACATGGAGCTCCAATGAAGAACAAGGAACACAGGACCTTGAAGAAGCGATGGAACAGCGAAGACTCCTGAAGCGAAGGACAGGAACATCCAGGAGCGTCTAACTCCTTGCAAAGGCAAAGATGGACTGGCACAGGGCCCTTTTTATAGGGCTGAAGGAAGGCAGGCTCATGATGTCATCTTTAAGGATTGCAGGGCCTTTTCCTGCCACTGGCCCTTTAAATTCAGAAGAGAGGTGCATGCCCGCGCCTAGGAGAAGGCAGGGTCGTTGGTGGCGTCCCTGACACTTGGAAGGCCTGAAGAAAGCGGCTCCCTGCCACAAGGATGGAAGAAAGAATGCAAGCAAGGCAAGGACAGCCTCCCAGCCGTCTGAAGACCCCAGCAGCGGCTCCTGCCGCGAAGAGGACACAGGAGCAGCAGCGGCGGTCTCAGCCACAGGAGGCGGCTCCCAGTGGCTCAGCCCTGCCGGGCAGGGTGGGGAACAGCCGCAGAAGAGCCCGAACACAGCGGCATGGTCCGCCGTGCGGGGACAGCGTCAGCGGCCTGACTGGCTGCGAAAGGTAGGGGGTCTGCCTGCACTCATCACGGACAGGTTCACAACAGTACCCCCTCCCCAAGCCTCTTGTCAACAGCTTGGAAAGAAGAAGGTATTCCACGTACCGTCAGGGGGCAATCAAGGATCCAAGGGCAGAAGCTGGAACTTCTTGGCGAGGAACTGTAGCAAGAAGAATACTTGAACAGAAGACAGAACAGAAGTGGTCAAGGTCCGGACAAAGCGTACACAGAACACTGAAGGCACGGGTCAGGCAAGGTATGGGGTTGCAGAACCACAAGATGGCATCTTGGTTCTATAATCAAAAGTGGTAGAGGCTAAGGCTCCCTTCTAGGCTTGGAAAGGCAGGATATGAACAGGAGTCCTTTTAGAATTCTTCAAGGTAGAAGCTGTTGTGGAGAATGAATTAACAAGGCGTAGAGCTGACGCTGAATTGAAGGTCCCAGAAGACTAGCACTCCAGTGGTTCTAGGCTGAAGAAACTGAAAGCATGGAGTCGAGGTAGCAACTCAGGATGCATCAAGGAGTAGTCTTGGTATCACTAGAAGATTGAAGAGATCCCATAGTTGTTCAAGTTTGGATTCGAATTATGGTGGAGCACTGAGAATTGGATATCAACCAATGGTTTGAGAGCCAGAACTTAGGGATTTCTTGTGACTGGGTGACTAGGCAATCTCTAGGGTACTGGGCTGTTGAGGCAAGCGAGAGTTCCTAGCATACAGTAATTGAAGGTAGCAGGTAGTTGCATAGGCCAGCTGCTGGCAGATACAGAATGGAATTAGAGCCGTAGGGTGAAGTCTTCTTACAAGGAACATAGGAAGAAATCCTCTTGCAAGGAAAGTAGGATGAAGTCCTCTTGTTGGTAATTGGATTCCGTACAGCAGATGCACGTAGTTGATTAGACTTACTCGGACTGAAGGAGTAAGTCAACGGAGGTGAGAAGTATAGCAAGCACAGAACTTCTAGTAGCTCCCTTTAAGGGGCGGACCCTTAGGCAAGGGTAGAGTGCTGCGTAGTTTGGTTAGGTTGATAATCATGCTGGAGTTGTTGTAGACTGATGGTAAATATGTCCGGTGCCATAAGACAGGAGAGGATCTATGCAAGAAAGGCCGACAGAAGAAGGCTGATGGTCTTGGTAGAGATTGACATCCTCTGGACTACTTGAGAGCAAGCTAGGAGTAGATGTACTTGGAAAGGCACACTTGGACAGGTACCTTACTTGGATGACGAAGCTTGTAGTGGATTCCCAACCAGTGCCCAGAGAAGAGGTCTCTGAATGCTCTCTGGCGGGAGATGTCAAGTTTGCAAAAGAAAATGTTGAAAGCAAGGAATCGCAGAAAGATGACGCTGGTCTTGAGCACAGGATGACGAGGAGAGGCTAGAAATTTGGTTGCTAGTAGGACTGAAGAAGCTGAGTGGAACGAGCGAAGAAACTTGCTGGTTCAACTCGAGGCAGAAATAAAGGATGATCCAGGCCCCATTCATCAGAATGACAACAGATGGTGTGCAGGTGCCTCCTGCAGGTCGTCTGGAGAGAAGTACCATAAGGCTAGCGAGTTGAAGACATCTCTTGCAGGATGGTGAACTTGATGGGCAAGATGCACAGGATTTCCAGCAAGATAAGCTCTATGGAGCAGATGACTCCTGCTGATAGAACAAAAATATCCTTAGAGAAAAAATAAAAAAATTCTGGACAAGGTAGAAACGGAGGAAACGAACTAGAGGCTTGCTGCTTGGTGGATGTTTATGAACCTGAGTGTGAGCGCCTCCTACAGGTCGTACAACAAAAATGTTCCCAGGCCATATGAAGTTTCCAAGAAGGCACTCGGTGGAAGCAGATGCTAGAGCCTCTAGCAGTTGTAGGAAAAAAAATGTCAAAACAAGCTGGTACCTCCAGCAGGTCGGGAAATTCTCAGAGAAAACTTGAACAAAATGTTTTTTTTAAGAAACATTTCTTGAAATAGAAACTCTGGAACTAGGCATGGCCCAACACAAGGACATGAATGCCAAACACATGGCCTTCGCAAACTGTTAGGAAGCACTAGGAGAGCGGTTCCACTTTCCAGGGGACTGTGTGGTCTTGGACCACGGATCGACCCCAGAGAAGCTCCAAAGAGGTGCAGAGGCTGGCGAAGCGTGCCCAAGCATGGGCTGGACAGGAACAAAGCTGGACTGAAGACAAGGATGACTGAAGGCACTGACCCTCCACCAGACCTGCATGCTCCAGGAAGACCAACAACGCAATGGTGGTCTTTGAACGGTCCTCCGACCGTTCCAAGCCCTTTCAGACCTGCCGCTGGGTAACGGCAAGAAGCGGCAGGCCGGACGGAGGCCAGGGCAAATGAAGGCCTTGGAATATGGAAGGCTCAGACGAAGACTCAGGCGAAGACACTTGGACGAGGATTCAGGAGCCGGGTACTGAAGACGAGGATTCAGGAGCAAAGTGCTGGGTTGAGACTGCGATGCAGCGCGCCCTACACAGCCCACCCGCGGGGCTGGTCGTGGACCATGCTGGAAGCGGGGCAGACTCTAGATGAGATAGTGGAGCGAGTGAGAGGAACATGTCCCTTGAGCTGTAGAGGCCTGCACCGGGGCGTGCCCTACACAGCTGCCTGTGGCTGGTTGCGGACCACACTGGAGCGGCACAGGTTCATGCAGAGTCTAAAACATGGACGGAGCAGGCAAGGGGACTCCGTAGACCGGGAACTAGAGATTAAGGAGCAAGGCTTCAAGACAGTGGTCTCCCGGAGGCTTGCACTGCGGCAGTGAGGAAGGCTGGAGGACGGACATCTGGATTGGATCACGGACATCAGGACAAGACATGGAGCTCCAATGAAGAATAAGGAACACAGGACCTTGAAGAAGCGATGGAACAGCAAAGACTCCTGGAGCGAAGGACAGGAACATCCAGGAGCATCTAACTCCTTGCAAAGGCAAAGATGGACTGGCACAGGGCCCTTTTTATAGGGCTGAAGCAAGGCAGGCTTGTGATGTCATCATTAAGGGCTGTGGGGCCTTTTCCTGCCGCTGGCCATTTAAATTCAAAAGAGGCGTGCGCCCGCGCCTAGAAGAATGCAGGAGAGAGCAGGGTCATTGGTGGCGTCCCTGCCACGTGGAAGGCCGAAGAAAGCAGCTTCCTGCCACGAAGATGGAAGAAAGAATGCAGGCAAGGCAAGGACTTTCTCCCAGCCGTCCGAGGGCCCCGGCAGTGGCTCCTGCTGAGAAGAGGACACAGCCGCAGAGGGAGGCTCCCGGCGGCTCAGCCCTGCCGCGCAGGGCGGGGAACGGCTGCGGGAGAGCCCAAACACAGCGGCATTGTCCACCGTGCGGGGACAGCGTCAGCGGCCCGACTGGCTGCGAAATGTAGGGGGCCTGCCCGCTTGTCGCAGGCAGGTTCACAACACTACATTATGTAATCACTGGTTTTGTTCTCCTCTTTTGTATTGCAGGATGCCATATAAATATTCTTAAATACATAAATGAACACTAGATGACAAAAAAAAAGATTTTTATTAAAAGTGTATGCTAAAACTCAAAGAAAATTCACAGTTTTTTCTAATCTCTTAGCTCAGTTAATCATTGAAGCTAATGGCCTATAACCATTAGAGGGTCTAAAACCAACAGATTGAGCTATAGCACTAGGTAAGACAGGAGGTGCATGGCTCTCCATGAAGGCATCTATCATACACATATTTTTATAGATTCATACAAAGTCAAAGTCAAAGAAAATATCAAAATTGATTTTCATATTTTTATACAGGATTGTGCTTGTGTGTTTTCTTTTTTATTTTGTATCTAAGCCAAGAGAAAGTTTAAAATCCCATGGGTGGCATATTCAAAGCACGTTCAGCACTCAATAGTCAGATAAGTAGGACTTATCCAGCTATCTAGCTATCTAGCGGTCCGCTGAATATCTGGGTATATTCAGTGGCTGCTAGAATAGCCGAATAAGTGACATATCCAGCTATCTTTTAGCCACATAAAAAGTGGGCGGGCACTGGGCAGATCAGGACGGTGCTACTTATCTGGCTAACTTAACCGGATAAGTAGCGATATAACTTAGCAAGCTAAGTAGCATAGCTGTGCTGCTGAATATCCCTTGTAACTTAGCTGGATATGTTGCATTAGGCTAAGTTACATAGTTGTATATGGCAGAATATTGGGCCCTACATGTCTACTGGACTCTCTGCAGGCTTCCATTGGACCAACATAAAAATTAGCCAAAGATGTTATAGCACAGAGGTCCATTCTTCAGGTGCTACAACATCCTGTGGACGATTTTTATGTGGGCCAATTTAAGACATCATAACCTGAAAAGAATCCAGCTTTTTCCAGGACCAATACAGCTACTGGAATACCACACAAGTCTACTGCATCCCTCAAAAAGATAAGGTTGACCTCCTGAAAGCCACAGGACTAAGCCTTGTGTGCAGCTAAGAACCACATCTCTCTGTCTGTATGACCATGGATGGAGTGATCACCCATTCAAAATGTTCTCCAACCAAATACATTTCCAACATATTTCAGCTATCCCATGAACAGCACAGAAGCTCAGCCCCTTTCTCTTACATCATACTTCCCTTTCGTAAGTTTGTTAAATAAATAACAGTCTTGGTGTATGTAAACTCCTCTTGGACCTGCAAGAGGAGTTTCCTGCAAGAGGAGTTTCCTTCCCAAAGTGGGGAAGGAAGCTTCTAGAAGAGGGAAAGGCTGGAAGTGTAACATGGGGCTGCCTGCTTCCTTCTGCACTCATCCACTGACCTCCATGTCACTTCTCATCTTATACAGCCTTGAGACTGAAAATTTAGTCTAGAGCCAACATTCCAAGAAGGTGCATTCTAGAGTCCTGCTTTGTAGTTGAAGCCTTTCAACATCTCTTTATGAAAAACAGCAGCAGCAGAAAACAGCTCCAATACTCCCCCAGAGCCAAATGCTTCGATCTGCCATTTCCTCACGCAGTCAGATTTAATCAACTGAAACCTGGTTTCATTTGAGGTTCCTCTTTCCTGTGCTGCTTCTGATTCTAACTTCCCGGCAGCAAGGGATCAGACATGTGTCTCTGAAAGTGCAAGCGACCAGGAGATGGCAACGCCTCCAGGTGTTCAGGGAGCGAGGGGAAGAGAAAGCCCCTGAACGCTCCCGGAGACATGGGCCCTGGCTGGTGATGCTCTGCATTTGGGAGGATGGGGGAATGATGCTCCTCTTCCGGGGACATGGTCAGGGTCTCGTCGGACACCACAGTAAGGTGGATCCCGCTCGACACTGAGTCCTTGGTTATTAAGCACATCCTTTCCAGGCTGGGATTGGTAAAGCGTGGACTCTGGTGAAAAAACAAATACAAAAATCATGTGGTTGAGCTCTCCTTTCTTTCCAGAGCTCACATAAAATTAGTCAGCAGCATGAACTGTCTATCCAGTAACAATGTGTGATATAAAAATGGTCTGGAACTGTTCTCTGAGCAGCCTAAACAGTATATGGTCAATATCCTTTGTAGATACTCAGAACGCAGTAGATTTCTGTGATTTATTATTCATTTTATCAAGACGCTTGCTTTCCTCCACCAAATTCTGCAGTCACTATGATTTACAGGCACCCAGAATATGTTTGTATTTAATTCTGCAATTGTGTCTGCAGACTCGGCATTTCAGTTGTGGTAATGTCTGCTAGTAAAGTTTAAGATGGATTAAGATTTAGTGTCCTGACCACAGGTGATGGCACAATAAACCAAGTTGGTTATGCTAAAAATGCACACAAGAGAAATCAACTGCCCTGTATAAAGACAACTATACATTCAGGAACTCTGTCCAGTAAGTATGTGCATAATAACTGGTTTACATTAAGGGACACATTCTACTCTGGAAAATAAATAACTCAGTCAAGACATAGCTCTTAGCTAATTCTCATCAGCATAGAGTCCCTCTCCTAACCACATCATTCCCCTTCATAGACTTCAATGGCCTCACCCTCCTAACCAGGTCATTCATCTCTACAGATGTCAATGGCTTCTCCTTCCAAACCAGGTCATTCATCTCTATAGACATCAATGGCATCTTTTTATTAACCTCATTATTCTCTTTCACAGACTTCAATGGTATCATTTTCCTACAAACTATTTTAACTACTTAATGTCACATAGGTTAGTGGTTCAGCAGGTTTGGAGGTCCTAGAGTGATTCCTGGGATTACCTGTAGTGGAGATTCGGGGGACTCCACCTGGAGAGGATTGGTTTGCACAGGATCCAGGCTCCTCGAACCTGTGCTGTATATTCCCGGGGTGTGGAAGCTTGGAGATATAGGGCTGTATGCAGTGGGGACCAGGGACATCTGGCGTTGCAGGAGTTGAAGGATTATATTGATATCTGAAGACATGCGGGACTCTAACCTGCATAGCAGAGCAGACGGAGGTTAGTAGAGGCTCTATCCGCCTTTGCAGGTCTCAGGAATGATATTAGGAGGGTCTTCTTACCTGTCCAAATGTTCCTGCAGGAGGTCCAGCCTGGACTCTACTTCCCCTGGCCTGTGTTCTGAGTTCAGAGGTGGCTCCAAGGAACTGTGCACAAGGGAAATATGCTGAAGGGGCTCTGGGAAGGAATTTGTTTGTCTCTCTCCCCAAAAGCTGAACATGTTTGGAACCTCCATGGGAGATTCTGGAAGAAATGAAGAGGGAGAAAAGAGAGAACAGTGATTCCTCCATTGTAAATAAAGTACAAGGTTAGTCAATTCCCTCTTTCCTTAGCCTCACAATAATTTATAATGAACAACTCTCTGAATTCAGTTGTATGTCTGACTGCAGAAGTCTGTTACGGGAACATATCCTAGATGCAACATTTTTAAATGAATGCATGTAGTAAAAATGGGCATGTCTGACTCTCCTGAATGAGAGAGCAGCTGAGGTCCACAAGAGTTTTTTATGTCAACACTTCTTCAAGGGTTTCATGTTGGTTTTGCTTTGAATGCTGTATTTATGAAGAGACTTAGGATCCTCAATGACTGAATAGTTCAAGCCAGAACCTCGGATGGCCAGAGAGGTCCTGTGATCGAGAGGATAAGGGGAATGGAAGGAATGCAATCTTATGCCAATCACACATTGTCCTCATAAAGATCTCAACTAGTTTGGTCCATACCCACTAGTTAATCTATAAAGCCAGTGTACGTTGAGACTGTACATCCCAAGAACTAAAGGAGGTATGGATCTTGTAGGAACAGATTATACTTACACAGCTACTATACTATGCCTCCAGAGATCCTTAGAGGGCAATGTTTCAACTGTCTACCAACACACAGGTCGATCCAGTAAGGCCGCGGTAAAAACAGTGAGGTAGTGTCAGGCGCACCCTTCCTCCCCGCACGCACAGTTCTCTTCACTAACTCCCCGATACTCTCCTCTAATCGCATGCAAATGCATGCCGCGGCTGTGAAGCGTTAGGGAAGGGTTATGCCCGCGCAACCCATTTTACTGTATAGGCGCTGTAACAGCGCCTATACAGTAACCTGGGTGCGCTGGTACCTGTCATTTCAAATGACATTTGAAATGACAGGCACCAGGAAGTGTAAAAAAGTTTAAAAAGTGTAAAAAACAAAAAACCTGTGTGTTATATAAAAAAATAAAACAATTTTAAATACCTGTCGGAGGGCCGTGGGTCCAGGCGGCCGGTGGGCGGCGGGCAGCCATCAGCGGCATCCGGTAGTCCCTTCTCCCTTCCTCCCTCCCTCCCCTGCCTGGATGAGCGCCAAAATCTCACGGGCAGGTCGGCAGCGGGGGGGGGGGGGGGCGGCAGCGGGGGGGCGGCAGCAGGATCCGGGAGCGGCGGGTAGGCAGTAGCGGGGTCCGGGGGGCAGCGGCAGCGGGGTCCGGGGGTGGCAGCGAGATCCGGGGAGCCAGCAGCGGCAGCATGTTCGATCGGGCAGGCAGGTAGGTGGCAAAGTAAAGATGGCCGCCTGCACGGGAAAATCGTGCAATTGGCCGCTGAAGACGTGACGTCACACCCCGTGACACCAAACGTCGTGACGTCACGTCTTCAGCGGCCAATTGCACGATTTTCCCGTGCAGGCGGCCATCTTTACTTTGCCACCTACCTGCCTGCCCGATCGAACATGCTGCCGCTGCTGGCTCCCCGGATCTCGCTGCCACCCCTGGACCCCGCTGCCGCTGCCCCCCCCGGACCCCGCTGCTGCCTACCCGCCGCTCCCGGATCCTGCTGCCGCCCCCCCCCCCCCCGCTGCCGACCCGCCCGTGCGATTTTGGCGCTCATCCAGGCAGGGGAGGGAGGGAGGAAGGGAGAAGGGACTACCGGATGCCGCTGATGGCTGCCCGCCGCCCACCGGGACCCACGGCCCTCCGACAGGTATTTAAAATTGTTTTATTTTTTATATAACACACAGGTTTTTTGTTTTTACACTTTTTACACTTACCATAGCAGGCCCGAGCCTTGCTACTTTTTCGTTTGTTTTTTTTTGCCCTGGTCCCGTCCGGTCTCCTGCAGCCCCGTCCGGTCCGGACAGGGCTGCAGGAGACCGGACGGGACCAGGGCGGGTAAGCAATGTTTTTACCCTACACTACACTACACTAACTCCTACTAGGGGGAGGCGGTAAACTAGCAGGTTAAGGCCGCGGCAGAACAGCGGGTTACGGAGGAGATAATATCAGCGCCCGTTACAGTATCGCAGGGGAATAGCTAATTCCTTCATTATACAGCTTTTTCGTTCATTTACATGCCGGGTGCGGAAAGGGTTATGCGTCTGTTTTCAGAAGCGATACGGACGCGTGAAACTGGAGACTGTATCGCCGAATTGCCTTGCGCGCCCGAATTGTGCGCTACGAGCACGTTACAGACGGGCAATCCTCGAGCGGACGATACTGGATCGACCTGACAGTGGGAAACAGAAAGAGTTACTTCAACAACTACATATAAATCAAAATCTGACTCAGGTCAAAATGGGTATAGAGAGGTGAATTTAAACCTAAAGATGAGAGACCAACGCAGCACAGAATAATGGACTATGGACAAGAAGGGTGTAAGGGCCTGTCAAAAATTATGAGGGGGGAAAGACAGGTAGGTAGACATGTAGATTCACTCCTCAGATCCCCCTCCCTCCCACCTCGGGGAATGCGCCTTTCCTCAGTGGCTGGCAGTATGCGTGTTTATTTATTATCAGATTTATACATTGCCCTTCCCGCAAGCTACAGAGCAGTGTACAACAATACAGAATTTACAAAGGAACAATCGTACAATAACAACTCTAACAAGACCACAGTAACAAAAGAAAACAGTAATAAATATAGTCTAATCCCACAATACAATTAATATTAAAAAAAAGTCAAGTATAAAAATCAACTAATATCTGCCTCAAATAACCAGGCCTTACAACACTTAGAAGCTCTGACACAGATTTAACTGTAAGGGAATGACATGTGAACACAGAGGACTCAGACACAAAAATGATTTATTTCTAGACTCTTAAAAACCTAATTCCTCCTGGCATTGCTAACAATAACCGTTGAGAAGAATGGAGTGATCATGACAGTTCATATTTTTGCAATCTAGAGGCAAAATAATAAGGGACAGAATCATATAGGACCGGATTTTAAAAGGGATACGCGCTTAAGTTAAGCGCGTAACCCTTAAAATAACCCCCTGCGCGCGCCGAGCCTATTTTGCATAGACTCGGCAGCGCGCACACACTCTGGGGCGTGCGTAAGTCCCGGGGATTTGCTAGGGGGCCGTGTTGGGGGGCGGCGCGACGTTCAGAGCGTTCCGGGGGGGGCGTTCTGGGGGGGGCGTGACCGAGGCCTCCGGACCAGCCCCCGGGTCACGTGATGGCGCGGTAGCGGGCCATCGGCGTGCGCGAGTTATGCCTGCTTCGAGCAGGCGTAACTTGTGCAATAAAGGTAGGGGGGGTTAGATAGGGCTGGGGGGTGGGTTAGGTAGGGGAAGGTGCGGGGGGGAGTTGGAGGGAACGGGCAGCGCGCGCAGGGCTCGGCGCGCGCAAGTTGCACAAATGTGCACCCCCTTACGCGCACGCGCACGTGCACGCACCCCTTAGTATTTTAAAAACCATAAAATGAATATTGAATTCCACTCTTTGAGCAAAGGGAAATCAATTGAAAGCCTTCAGAATGGGTGAAATATGACCGGAAGTCCTTACTCCAGATACAAGGCAAGTCACCATGTTTTGTACTATTAAAATTATAAAAAGTGCCATGCTGGGTTAGACCAAAATCCATTGAGCCCAGCATCCTGCCTTCCGGTAGTTCTTTTTCTTGTTACTCACTCCCAGGTATAGAGATGTTTTTCTTTAGTCTACCTGAATAATAATGGTTTTATGAACTTTTCCTTTAGGAAATCTTCCACATCTCTTTTAAACCCTGTTATGCTCGTTGCCTTTACCACATCCTCTGACAACAGATTCCACAGTGCACTGAGTGAAAAAATACTTTCTGCAATTCAATTAGAATCTGATTGTTAGTTTCATGGAGTATCCCCTTGTTTTAGTATTATTTCAAAGGGTAAATAACCATCCTTTTACCCGTTCCACCCCACTCATGATTTTATAAACCTTTATTATATCCCCACTCAGCCATTTCTTTTCTAAGCTGAAGAGCCCTGACCCGTGTATCTTCTCATCACAGGGGAGCTGTTCCATCCATTTTATCATCTTTGTCATCCTTCTCTGCACCTTTTCTAGTTCTGCTATCTTTTTCAAGATGGGGGTGAGCAGAACCGCATAATGAATATGCATGAGATACATTTGCATATATTAGAGGTGGTGCATACAAATGCACAGGAAAATTGGTTCTTATCTATTAATTTTTGAACCTGGAATACCACAGATCAGTTCAGACAAGTGCGTTTTGCATCCCTACCAGTAGATGGAGGCAGAGAATAAAAACTTTATAGGTACTGCTACATAACCGAGAGTGCCACCTGCAGTCCCAAGCCAAGATGTCCAATCAGAAAAAACCCAAATAACTCTGGGCAAGCAGAGATGCTTTAAACTAGGGCTCCCTCTCTTATAACAAGGGTCATTACAATTTGCAACCCTAGCTGTTTAATATATGTACAATCTTTGTAAGTCTGCATTTGAACAAAATTGCATGAGCAACATCCAGAAGTAAGGAAGGTCTTTCGAAAAACCAAGAGGACAGGCTTCTGGACTGATCTGTGGTATTCCAGGAATGAAAATTAACAGGTAAGAACCAATTTTTCTTTCCTGTTCATACCCCAGATCAGTCTAGACAAGTGGGATATACCCAAGCTCCTCTATACTGGGCAGGAACCCGAAAGACGTGCACGCAACACACTTTCCCCAAAGGCAGCCTCTTCTGGCGCACAAACATCCAGATGGTAATGTTTGGTAAAAAGCTGTGAAGAGAAGACCATGTCGTCGTCTGAAAAATCTCCTGCGGAGATACCTACTGACACTCTACCCAGGAGGTTGCTTGTGCCCTAGTAGTATGTGCACGCAATCCCTCCGGGACCAGTCAACCCTTACAGAGATAGACCGAAAATATTGCATCATTCAACCATCACGCAATTGTGCCTTTGGAAGCTTTACTTCCCTTCTTCACTCCACTGAACAAGACAAAGAGAGGATCTGAGCGCCGAAAAGCATTCGTCTTAAGATATCACAACAGAACCCACCAAACATCCAATAAGTGAAGCTCCTTCACATGTGGCGTATTGGATATCAAGTTGGGGAAATCTAGCAGCTCCACCATCTGGCAGCTCCACCATCTGATTGAGATGAAATGAGAAAATGACCTTTGATAAGAAGCAAGGGACTGTACGCAATGATATCCCATTATCCAAAATGCGTAGAAAGGGGTCTCTACACAATAAAGTTTGAAGCTCCGAAATCTGCCTAGCTGAACAAATGGCTACCAAGAAAATGGTCTTCAGGGTGAGATCTTTCAAAGATGCCCTTCTAATCGGTTCAAAGGGAGGTCCACAAAGAACCTGAAGAACCAGATTAAGGTTCCGTGATGGACACATCTTCTGGACTGGCAGGCACAAGTGCTTTGTCCCCTTCAGAAAATGCATGACATTCAGATGAGATGCAATGGCCTCTCCTGTAGCTTTCCTCGAAGACAACCTAAGGCTGCCACCTGTACTCAGAGCAAATTACAAGCCATCCCCTTTGCTAGGCCGCTTTGCAAAAAGGCTAAGACCTGAGGAACATCCATCTGCAATGGCTCCAGCCCATTCTCCAAACACCACAACTCAAACACTCTCCAAATCTGGATATAAGCCAAAGAAGTGGAAACAGCCCATGGAACCATCTATGGCAAGATGAACCAGATCTGCAAACTACAGCCACGAGAATCACCCTGCCTGGATGATGTTTGATGTGATGCAATACATTACCCGGGCCTATGAGAGGCCACAGGGGAAAGATGTAGAACAGAAGCTTCACCAGCCATGGCTGAACCAGAGTGTTGATTCCCTCAGAGCCAACCTCCTTCCAGCAGCTGAAAAACAAATCTGTCTTGACATTCCCTCAAGCTGCCATGAGGTCCAGTTACGGCCTGCCCCACCTGGCCTGGATAAGGGCAAAGGCCTCTGTCGACAACTCGACCACTCTCACTTCCCCGGATCCAGCTGCTGCCTGCTGAGATCATCTGCCTGCACATTGTCCACTCCAGCCACGTGAGACACCGGTAATCCCGCTAGAAGCTTCTCTGCCCAGATGAACAACTCCTGGGCCTCCTGAGCCACCAGGCAACTCTTAGTCCTTCCTTGATGATTGATGTACACCACCATCGTCATGTTGTTCGAGAACACTCACACTGTCTGCCCCTGAATCTGTGGAAGAAAAGCGAGAAACTCCTTGTGAACCGCCCTTGTTTCCAACTGGTTAAATCGACCAAAACACTTCCACTGCCGACCCCTGACCTTAGACTGTCCGACCTTGACATACTGCCCTCCAACCTCTGACGGTGGCATCTGTGGTTACTACCACTCAGTCCGTAACCTCCAGATCCACCCCCTTCTCCAAATTGGGACGCGACAGCCATCACGAGAGACTGGACCTGGCATCCCCCTGAAGTGGCAAAGGAAGCTGAAATCCTTCTGAAAGCGGACTCCAATAGGACAATTATTAGGAAGGGAATGGAAAATAGTGATGTCATAATGCCTCTGTATTGCTCCATGGTAAGACTGCACCTTGAATACTGTGTGCAGTTCTGGTCACCGCATCTCAAAAAGGATATAGCTGCACTGGAGAAAGTGCAGAGAAGGGCGACCAAAATGATAGGGGCATGGAACAGCTAAAGAAGTTAGGGCTATTCAGTTTGGAGAAGAGACGACTGAGGGGGGGATATGATAGAAGTCTACAAAATCATGAAAGGACTAGAACAAGTTAATGTAAATCAGTTATTTACTCTCAGATAATAGAATGTCCAGGCTGCACTCCATGAAGTTAGCAAGTAGCTCTATTAAAACAAATTGAAGAAAACTATTTTTCACTCAGCACATAGTTAAGCTCTGGAATTCATTGCCAGAGGATGTGGTTACAGCAGTTAGTGTAACTGGGTTTAAAAAAGGTTTGGATAGTTTCCTAGAGAAAAAAATTCATAAACTGCTATTACGGTAATTAATAAGCAATAGTAGCTTGGGATCTACTTAGTGTTTTAGTTATTTTTTAATTTAATGATGTTTTAGTTTATTTAATTTATTTTTGTGTATGTTTATTGTGAACCGTTTTGATTAATTCTTTGAATTGTAAAGGCGGTATATAAACATTTTTAAATAAAATAAATAAATAAATAAATAAATAGTGTTTGGGTATTTACCAGGTACTTGTGACCTGGATTGGCCACTGTTGGAAACAAGATACTGGGCTTGATGGACCTTTGGTCTGACCCAGTATGGCATTTCTTATGTTCTTGGGTTCTTATGAGTGAATGCTCATGTAACTAACTCTAGCATAGATGCCATAGAACCCAGGACCTGCAAATAGTCCCAGACTCTGGGAACCAAAAGCCACAGAAGTTGAAGCACCTAAGCCTGCAACTTGAGCACCTTCTCTGAGGTAAGAAACACCTTGCCTATGTGGGTATCAAACTGAGCCCCCAGATACTCCAACGTTTGGGATGGTTCCAGGTGACTTTTTGCCAGGTTCACCACCCAACCTAATTCAGCGACAACACGCCGACTTCGCTCGAATGAGCCAGTCATCCAGGTATGGGTGCACCAGGATCTCTTCCCTCCTGAGTGCTGCCGCAACTACAACCATCACTTTCGTGAAAGTCCATGGCGCTATCGTTAACCCGAAGGGAAGAGGCTGAAACTGAAATCGTTCCCCTGGCACCATGACCCGTAGGAATCTCTGATGGTCGGATCTTATAAGAATGTGTAAATAGACCTCCGTTAAATCCAATAACGCCAGAAACTCTCCCTTGCGAACCACTGCTATCATCGTCTGAATCTCCATACGAAAGTGCGGCACCCACAGCACTGCACTGATCTTCTGCAGATCGAGAATGGGCCAAAAGTCCCCTCTTTCTTGGGAACCATGAAATACAGAGTACCTACCTAGTCTCTGTTCGTGAGGGTAACCAGAACAATCGCGTTCAGCTGCCGTTGTAATGTGTCCCTCCCCACCTCTCATTTGACGCAGGAAGTTTAAAGGGAGACCACATAGGCTTCTCTGATCAGTCACAGATATTCTAAGGCATAATCGTCTCTTATCACTTCCAAAATCCATTGGTCTGACATGATTCTGGTCCACTCCTTGTAAAATAGGGTTAGTCTTCCTCCGATGGCTTCCAAGGAGGAGCGGACTAGCCTGCCTTCACCTTCTCCGGGCCCCTGGCCAGAACCATCACAGGAAGGTCTATGTGCCCTCCAAAAGGACAGCTGCCTTCCCAAGCCTTGCTTTTGTGTTGCAGCCAAAGAACTCCTGTTGGAATGAAACTTCCTCATCTCTCCAAAGCGAGAATGCGGAAGAAAGTTTTCTTATCAATCTTATCTTCAGGCAACTTATTCCCTTTCGACTCCCCCCAAATGCTTCATTAGCTGTTCCAGATCCTCTCTGAACAGCAGCTTTACTTTAAAAGAGAGGTTACACAGCTGCACTTTAGACCACGCATCCACCGACCAATTCTGCACTGCCACAGCGGTAACTATATTTATTTATTTAGTTAGTTAGATTTTTTATATTCCACTTTTCGGCACTTCAAAGTGGATTACATTCAGGTACTGTAGGAATTTCCCTATCCCCACAGGGCTTACAATCTAACTTTGTACCTGAGGCAATAGAGGGTAAAGTGACTTGCCCAAGGTCACAAGGAGTGACAGCAGGATTTGAACGCTGGTTTCCCTGGGTCATAATCCACTGCTCTAACCACTAGGCTACTCCCTAGCCCATTGCTTTAACCACTAGGCTACTCCTCCACTCCAGACTATGTTGTTATAGGGATCTTCCACATAGGCCACTCCTGCTTCCAAGTGGGTGGCCTGTCTGTAATCGGTCACAGCCCCCTGACTCCTTCTCCTGTGCCTGCTGCACCCAACACAAACAGGCTCACTGCATCAGGCTACCACAGACCGCTACATGTAGGCTTAAAGCTGAGACCTCAAACAGCCTGTTCAACAGAATCTTCGATCCTGGATATCCTTTAGTGCGGATGATCCTGCCACAGGGATGGTCGTCTCCTTGGTCACTACTGACACCGTTGCATCTACGTTTGGAAGCCTCCAGAACTCCAAGGTCTGTTCCAGCAAGAGATACAACTTAGCCATAGACCTAGCCATAGTTTAGCCATAGACCTGGCTACCTTAAGGCCCACCTCAGGAGATTCTCACTCCCGACCAACTTCTTCACTTTCTTTGGTAAAGGAAAGGCCTTAAGTGGCCCATGTAGTCCATCCAGGACAGGGTTCATTCCCTCAATGTCCAAATTTTCTTGCGTGACCTTGATCCCCAGCTCTTCCAACACCTGGGAAATTAGTGGCAGCAGTTCTTCCTTTAGGAACAATATCACCACACTATGATCATCCCTGTCTGTGACAGGGATCTCCTCAGCATCAGGCATGGTATCCAATGTTGTGTCCCCGGATCCTCCTGTAGACCTTCTACACCTTCTGCTTCATCTGAGGTGTCATCATCGTTACCCGAGGGACGTCCCAGTCACAGAAGATGAAAAATTCCCCCTGACCTTAACCGTCCAGCCACCTTAGGCCTCTTAGTGGAATTTGTCCCAACCCTTGGCTGAGAAGTCCTCAGAACATTTGGACTCTCGATCCAGCACCTCATCATTAGTCTCTCCCCCCCCTTCCTTGTCCTCCACAGGGCACTGATCTACTGTTGAAAGCGGGGGAGGGGGAGGGGGAGGAAAGAATCCCTTGGCTCCCTTGCAGAGGTCTGCCTTCTGCCACGTGGAGGCAATATGGCTGCCACCTCATCCTCCAGAGCTTCTTGCATGGGACTGGACGAACAAGTACAGCAACCTCCATTTGTGACCCTCGCGGAGGGCCCTTCCCCTCCGTAAGCACAACCGGTGCATAATGAGGCTGCACTGAGGCATAATCACCTCACGTCACAGCCTTGACACAGTTTCCCACGCTCAGTGGGTGGCGCCATGCTGCCACAGTCAGCGGTAAAACCTAGCCTCCTGCGCACTGTGAATATGCTGCGTGTCGCCAAAGGAAGCCCCAGCCAGTGCCCTGAATACCTCTGACACTGCCCCAGCACCTGGTACAACGGCTGAGTCGCTTGCATCCCTGCTCACCTGTGTCTCTGGGCTCCCGGCGCACAATCAGCCCTGCTGCCACCTTCTTCTCCTTTTATCATATTAAAGAGACAGCGGCAATAACAAGGTAAAGCCAAGACATGACTACTTCCCTGCTTCTGGATGCTGATGGCTGAGGGTGAGAGGGAACCAGGATCCCTGGATTTCCCTCCCTCTGGAAAATGAGGGCCAAGCCAGATCAGGGATATCCAAGCCCCCACTCACCCTGCTGTACCCGAGGAATGACCAAAAAAGGAACCTAACACCTTGAGGAGCCACTCTTAGTAAATCTTCTTTTCTTGTAAATACTTTTTTTTTCAATATATCTTTATTGAAGAATAGAACTTATATACACAAGTCTGACATAACAATACTGAAACAAGATGGTATTCCTACAAAGAGTTTTACAGATATTCACCCATCCCTCCCCCCCCCCCCCCCATGTAAAAAAGAAGAGCGAGGGAAGCTGAGGCGTAATGTGAACTGTAATCCCTCCCACGAGGGACCAAAGATAGAGGGAGCAAGCAATTAATTCACTTGGTACCTAGATACCTATGACCCCTGGAAATTCAGTCATCAAAAGGACTCAATAGCCGCAGGGAACCTGTCAAAGATCGAGTGAACGGTTACCAGACATCCTTAAATAAGAGTTTCTTCTTCCTGGAGAAACGCCGGTATTGGGAACCATATTCCAGCTGAAAAAGTTCAGTCATAAGGGAGTGCCACATATCCACCGATGGAGCTGCGGCCTTGAGCCACTGGAGCAGAATACACTTTTTTGCAATCAAACAAATCTTAGACGTGAGCAGGATGTTATCCACATTTATGCTCTCATCGCCAGTATTGTTATTGAGAATACAAAACGAACAAGATCACTGAGCATCAGTTTGCAAAATATGCCCAAGTTGGCCTCATATCAATTCTCAAAAAGCTTGTACGGGCTCACATCGCCATAATGTATCAAAGAGGCACACGCTGTGCCAAATTTCAGTCCTTTTTTTTTTTTTTTTTAAGTTCAAAACTCCAGACTGCAGGTTTGCACCTCTACCATCTGCTGGAGACAGAGAAATACTGAGGGACTGCAGGTGGCTCTCTCAGTTAAGTAGCAGTGCCTGAAAAGGTTTTACTCTCTGCCTCGATCTGCTGGTAGGGATGCAAAACCCACTTGTCTGGACTGATCTGAGGTATGAATAGGAACTCATGAATATTTATTTAGTGTGGATACTGCAGCACTCGAGGACCAGAGTTGCCTACCTCTGCACTAAAATAACTTCCAAAACTTTAACCTCCTCTTTATGGCCAAACTTAAGTAATACAAGTATACTTGTGGACTAAGAAATAGCACAGGAAGCCTTCACAGCCATGACATTTCTGTTTTAGAATGATTTCAACACAATTTATTATTTCTTAACCTGTTCTCATGTAAATCAGTCTTAAGAAATCTTCTTGACTGAATCTCAATTCACAATATATCTGTATGTGCTATGGCCTCACTGAGCAAAGCCTATCCACAGTTGGACACCAGCAGTGCTGGGATGGCCTGAGTGCAAAGGCCTGACCTTGTGCCTGGCCCAGAGTGAATAAAGGAAACATGGGTCCAGTTACCTGCACACTTCTCCACTTTGTCCACTAGCCTCCTGCCAGCCTCCTGGCCGCTGACAGTGGTGGCAGCTCTCTTGACCATGGCCGGAATGAAATCTTGCTTCTCAGACAAGCTGAAGTGATCCAGCTTGTCAGCATTGAGGGGCTTCAACTCATCATCGCTGGTCTGGAAGCAAGGAGGAGGGGTGGTGCTACTGTACAAGTCATCCCAGTGGTGTCTGCTTCTGGGGCCCTGCGGGTTGCTGAGCTCAGAGTAGGCATGGTCGTGCTCTGCATCAGAGCTCTCCTCATCCATCCTGTCTGGTGAAAGTGTCAGAAAGGGACAGTCTAAAGCTCAGTCAACAGGTCTAGCGCTTCCAGCCATTCTGCACAATGTATTGGGCATTACTGATGTAATAATGCCAAAGAGGGAGGTACACCATCTCACAGTCCATCCCCAACACAGTGTAGATAGGAGAAAGGCATTTACAAGCACCCATTGCCCTCCCTGGGAGGACTAAAGGGTTATCTGGAGCCGTTGGCTCAGACAGGTCATTAACCAGCAATAAATGCCCATCCTATCTCTCTTTTAAGTTAATTTCTGAAAAGGTCCCATGTTCTTGGTTACTAAAGGCAGTGCCCATTTCCTGAACATCTGGGAATGGTATGCAAGAATGGCATAACTCTGTGATTAATATATGCTACGTTAGCATGACGTTCTCTGCCCTTTGGGGAAAAGAGTAGGGCTGTTGGTTCTCTCCACAAACTGCCTTGGAAGTTGAGGGGGTCAGGACAAGGAGCTCAGCATGAGACTATTTGACAGAGCCTTGACTCCTTCTCCTGAGGTTTCCCCTGGGTGGGGCAGCCTTTTCTCTTGCCGTACCCCTAGTTTGGAAGGGTCGCTGGAACAGTAAAATATGAAGGTATACAGGAAAAAAGATCCTTCTGGCCCTTAAGTACTAATCTTACCAGACTTGTTGCGCCATCGTGAGGGATGCTTCCGGTGTCGTGCCCGCCGATAGGACAGGTCACAGTCTTCCACTGGCGGAGAGCAGGATATGCCATCTGCCTAATAAAAGAGAGAATAAAGGGCAGAGGAAGAGGTCTGTGTTACTCTGCCTCCCTTTCCTTCTACCTCATGCTCCGGTCATGCCCGTCACTTCCAGCCTCGATCCCAGCTGTTTAACTCTGATCCCGGGCTCCTGGGGCTGAGGTCTAGCAGGTCATGTTGGCATGTGAGTTAAAACAAATATATATATATATATTAATAATAAGGAAACCCTGGGACTGTATTAAAATCTCAAAATGACCTGGGCTTCATCTAAGATGGCCGACACTAGTGCATTTTTTTTCTCCAGGGTTGGAAAAGGACCAAGACCTTGAACCAAAAGTGTTTCCTGTCTGGTTTTAGATATCCTTACCCACTATTTAAGCCTATCTGACAAACTGCTCTATGTCTTTGCAAACTAGCAATCAATTTTCTTACCACGGGAATCATACAAGTGTATCCACAATACCTCTGTTCATAACATGAACTCTTACAATTCAATTCCACAGACACAGCATGGTTCGCTCTCCCTTTTGGATCCTGGATTAACTATGAGCTCAGCCTCAATTAATCTCACCCTACCCTGGTCCAGCTGCCCAAAAGCTTTTTCCATATAAAGGAGTGGTCATTCCTGGAGGCGGCTTTCTTTTTCAAAGCCTCCTTGGATACCAACTCCATCCTCTTTTCCGAGACTAATGTGAGTTGTGCACTCTAGTAACCTCATCTCTCAGGTTGAAGGTGATTTCCAGGTTGGTCCAGAAGCAGTCGGAGAAGGTGGGGTACATGTCCAGCACCTCCAGGAGGTCCTCCCGCTGGATCTTGTGCAGGTCACAGTAGGTCAGCGCACGGACGTCAGCACTGGATTTCCCTGGCCGCGCATACAGGCTAATGGGTTCTCCAAAGATATCATTCTTTCCTGTGGAAGGGATGGATTGTGAGCTATAGGGACTGGGAAGTAAGTCATAAAAGTTGAGAAGCAAGATTCTACAGCTGATCCTGGATTTCCAGCTCACATTTGCTCTGTTTACTAAAATTATTATTTTACATAACCTGCATTCATGAAATGATACATGTGTAGGTAATCGCCGGATCAGATCAGTTTGGGAGCATGCAAACCTGATACATCCCCAGTTTTCTTTTTGATTGCTCTCACATAGCAAAGTCAGCAACTGACGTTTTTAAAAATCCTCTCTGGAGGGAGCCAAGTAAATCAGTTGTTTGCCATCAGGGACCCATGTTAGCAGCACCCTGAAAGATCCAAGGTACACTAGAGGAAACAGGGGTCTGGACTGTAATAAGATCTGCTAGGTTTTACTTCAAAACAGATAAAGGAAATGAACTATAATGAACCACCCTTATAACACACATTGGCTATAACACGCCAAGGTCCGTAACAGTAAATCTTGTGCGAGCATTGGTCACAGGAGCCTAGCTCTGCAGTCACAGATTGCACCTGCTTTTTCAGGAGCTTCTGGCTTATTACAAAGAGAAATCACAGTGGTTCCAAGGTTAAAAATAAAAAAAGATACTTATGGGAAAGGAGAATCAGAAAGAAGACCAACAGATGATGGCACTACATGAAGAAACAAATCTTTTTAGTTGAAAAAAAAATTGGATTTCTAGAGAGAAAGCAAAGAAAATCAGGAACAGAATTCCAAATTAAACGAGACAAAGAAAGGCAAAAAGAGAAGGTGGGAAGGGCAGCATGCAGGAGGGCTGGAGAGAAGGTGGGAAGGGCAGCATGCAGGAGAGCTGGAGAGAAGGTGGGAAGGGCAGCATGCAGGAGGGCTGGAGAGAAAGTCGGAAGGGCAGCATGCAGGAGGGCTGGAGAGAAGGTGGGAAGGGCAGCATGCAGGAGGGCTGGAGAGAAGGTGGGAAGGGCAGCATGCAGGAGGGCTGGAGAGAAGGTGGGAAGGGCAGCATGCAGGAGGGCTGGAGAGAGGGTGGGAAGGGCAGCGTGCAGGGAGAGCAGGAGAGAGGGTGGGAAGGGCAGCATGCAGGAGGGCTGGAGAGAAGGTGGGAAGGGCAGCATGCAGGAGGGCTGGAGAGAAGGTGGGAAGGGCAGCGTGCAGGAGGGCTGGAGAGAAGGTGGGAAGGGCAGCATGCAGGAGGGCTGGAGAGAAGGTGGGAAGGGCAGCATGCAGGAGGGCTGGAGAGAAGGTGGGAAGGGCAGCATGCAGGAGAGCAGGAGAGAGGGTGGGAAGGGCAGCATGCAGGAGAGCTGGAGAGAAGGTGGGAAGGGCAGCATGCAGGAGGGCTGGAGAGAAGGTGGGAAGGGCAGCATGCAGGAGGGCTGGAGAGAGGGTGGGAAGGGCAGCATGCAGGAGGGCTGGAGAGAAGGTGGGAAGGGCAGCATGCAGGAGGGCTGGAGAGAGGGTGGGAAGGGCAGCATGCAGGAGGGCTGGAGAGAGGGTGGGAAGGGCAGCATGCAGGAGAGAAGGTGGGAAGGGCAGCATGCAGGAGGGCTGGAGTGAAGGTGGGAAGGGCAGCATGCAGGAGGGCTGGAGTGAGGGTGGGAAGGGCAGCATGCAGGAGGGCTGGAGTGAGGGTGGGAAGGGCAGCATGCAGGAGGGCTGGAGAGAAGGTGGGAAGGGCAGCATGCAGGAGGGCTGGAGAGAAGGTGGGAAGGGCAGCATGCAGGAGGGCTGGAGAGAGGGTGGGAAGGGCAGCATGCAGGAGGGCTGGAGAGAGGGTGGGAAGGGCAGCATGCAGGAGGGCTGGAGAGAGGGTGGGAAGTGCAGCATGCAGGAGGGCTGGAGAGAAGGTGGGAAGGGCAGCATGCAGGAGGGCTGGAGAGAAGGTGGGAAGGGCAGCATGCAGGAGGGCTGGAGTGAGGGTGGGAAGGGCAGCGTGTAGGAGGGCTGGAGAGAAGGTGGGAAGGGCAGCGTGCAGGAGGGCTGGAGAGAGGGTGGGAAGGGCAGCGTGCAGGAGAGCAGGAGAGAAGGTGGGAAGGGCAGCGTGCAGGAGAGCAGGAGAGAAGGTGGGAAGGGCAGCGTGCAGGAGGGCAGCGTGCAGGAGGGCTGGAGAGAAGGTGGGAAGGGCAGCATGCAGGAGGGCTGGAGAGAAGGTGGGAAGGGCAGCGTGCAGGAGGGCAGCGTGCAGGAGGGCTGGAGAGAAAGTGGGAAGGGCAGCATGCAGGAGGGCTGGAGAGAAGGTGGGAAGGGCAGCATGCAGGAGGGCTGGAGAGAAGGTGGGAAGGGCAGCATGCAGGAGGGCTGGAGAGAGGGTGGGAAGGGCAGCGTGCAGGAGAGCAGGAGAGAGGGTGGGAAGGGCAGCATGCAGGAGGGCTGGAGAGAAGGTGGGAAGGGCAGCATGCAGGAGGGCTGGAGAGAAGGTGGGAAGGGCAGCATGCAGGAGGGCTGGAGGAGAAGGTGGGAAGGGCAGCATGCAGGAGGGCTGGAGAGAAGGTGGGAAGGGCAGCATGCAGGAGAGCAGGAGAGAGGGTGGGAAGGGCAGCATGCAGGAGAGCTGGAGAGAAGGTGGGAAGGGCAGCATGCAGGAGGGCTGGAGAGAAGGTGGGAAGGGCAGCATGCAGGAGGGCTGGAGAGAGGGTGGGAAGGGCAGCATGCAGGAGGGCTGGAGAGAAGGTGGGAAGGGCAGCATGCAGGAGGGCTGGAGAGAAGGTGGGAAGGGCAGCATGCAGGAGGGCTGGAGAGAGGGTGGGAAGGGCAGCATGCAGGAGAGAAGGTGGGAAGGGCAGCATGCAGGAGGGCTGGAGTGAAGGTGGGAAGGGCAGCATGCAGGAGGGCTGGAGTGAGGGTGGGAAGGGCAGCATGCAGGAGGGCTGGAGAGAAGGTGGGAAGGGCAGCAATGCAGGAGGGCTGGAGAGAAGGTGGGAAGGGCAGCATGCAGGAGGGCTGGAGAGAGGGTGGGAAGGGCAGCATGCAGGAGGGCTGGAGAGAGGGTGGGAAGTGCAGCATGCAGGAGGGCTGGAGAGAAGGTGGGAAGGGCAGCATGCAGGAGGGCTGGAGAGAAGGTGGGAAGGGCAGCATGCAGGAGGGCTGGAGTGAGGGTGGGAAGGGCAGCGTGCAGGAGGGCTGGAGAGAAGGTGGGAAGGGCAGCGTGCAGGAGGGCTGGAGAGAGGGTGGGAAGGGCAGCGTGCAGGAGAGCAGGAGAGAAGGTGGGAAGGGCAGCATGCAGGAGAGCAGGAGAGAAGGTGGGAAGGGCAGCGTGCAGGAGGGCAGCGTGCAGGAGGGCTGGAGAGAAGGTGGGAAGGGCAGCGTGCAGGAGGGCTGGAGAGAGGGTGGGAAGGGCAGCGTGCAGGAGGGCTGGAGAGAGGGTGGGAAGGGCAGCGTGCAGGAGGGCTGGTGAGAAGGTGGGAAGGGCAGCATGCAGGAGGGCTGGAGAGAAGGTGGGAAGGGCAGCATGCAGGAGGGCTGGAGTGAGGGTGGGAAGGGCAGCATGCACGAGGGCTGGAGAGAAGGTGGGAAGGGCAGCGTGCAGGAGGGCTGGAGAGAAGGTGGGAAGGGCAGCGTGCAGGAGAGCTGGAGTGAAGGTGGGAAGGGCAGCATGCACGAGGGCTGGAGAGAAGGTGGGAAGGGCAGCATGCAGGAGAGCAGGAGAGAAGGTGGGAAGGGCAGCATGCAGGAGAGCTGGAGAGAAGGTGGGAAGGGCAGCGTGCAGGAGGGCTGGAGAGAAGGTGGGAAGGGCAGCATGCAGGAGAGCAGGAGAGAAGGTGGGAAGGGCAGCATGCAGGAGAGCTGGAGTGAAGGTGGGAAGGGCAGCATGCAGGAGAGCTGGAGAGAAGGTGGGAAGGGCAGCATGCAGGAGGGCTGGAGAGAAGGTGGGACGGGCAGCATGCAGGAGAGCTGGAGAGAAGGTGGGAAGGGCAGCATGCAGGAGGGCTGGAGAGAAGGTGGGAAGGGCAGCATGCAGGAGAGCAGGAGAGAGGGTGGGAAGGGCAGCATGCAGGAGAGCTGGAGAGAAGGTGGGAAGGGCAGCATGCAGGAGGGCTGGAGAGAAGGTGGGAAGGGCAGCATGCAGGAGGGCTGGAGAGAGGGTGGGAAGGGCAGCATGCAGGAGAGCAGGAGAGAAGGTGGGAAGGGCAGCATGCAGGAGGGCTGGAGTGAAGGTGGGAAGGGCAGCATGCAGGAGGGCTGGAGTGAGGGTGGGAAGGGCAGCATGCAGGAGGGCTGGAGTGAGGGTGGGAAGGGCAGCATGCAGGAGGGCTGGAGAGAGGGTGGGAAGGGCAGCATGCAGGAGGGGCTGGAGAGAGGGTGGGAAGGGCAGCATGCAGGAGGGCTGGAGAGAAGGTGGGAAGGGCAGCATGCAGGAGGGCTGGAGAGAGGGTGGGAAGGGCAGCATGCAGGAGGGCTGGAGAGAAGGTGGGAAGGGCAGCATGCAGGAGGGCTGGAGAGAGGGTGGGAAGGGCAGCATGCAGGAGGGCTGGAGAGAGGGTGGGAAGGGCAGCATGCAGGAGGGCTGGAGTGAAGGTGGGAAGGGCAGCATGCAGGAGGGCTGGAGAGAAGGTGGGAAGGGCAGCATGCAGGAGGGCTGGAGAGAAGGTGGGAAGGGCAGCATGCAGGAGGGCTGGAGAGAGGGTGGGAAGGGCAGCATGCAGTAGGGCTGGAGAGAGCGTGGGAAGGGCAGCATGCAGGAGGGCTGGAGAGAAGGTGGGAAGGGCAGGAGGGCTGGAGAGAAGGTGGGAAGGGCAGCATGCAGGAGGGCTGGAGTGAGGTTGGGAAGGGCAGCGTGCAGGAGGGCTGGAGAGAAGGTGGGAAGGGCAGCGTGCAGGAGGGCTGGAGAGAGGGTGGGAAGGGCAGCGTGCAGGAGAGCAGGAGAGAAGGTGGGAAGGGCAGCGTGCAGGAGAGCAGGAGAGAAGGTGGGAAGGGCAGCGTGCAGGAGGGCAGCGTGCAGGAGGGCTGGAGAGAAGGTGGGAAGGGCAGCATGCACGAGGGCTGGAGAGAAGGTGGGAAGGGCAGCATGCAGGAGGGCTGGAGTGAGGGTGGGAAGGGCAGCATGCAGGAGGGCTGGAGTGAAGGTGGAAGGGCAGCATGCAGGAGGGCTGGAGAGAAGGTGGGAAGGGCAGCGTGCAGGAGAGCAGGAGAGAGGGTGGGAAGGGCAGCATGCAGGAGGGCTGGAGAGAAGGTGGGAAGGGCAGCATGCAGGAGGGCTGGAGAGAAAGTGGGAAGGGCAGCGTGCAGGAGGGCTGGAGAGAGGGTGGGAAGGGCAGCATGCAGGAGGGCTGGAGAGAAGGTGGGAAGGGCAGCGTGCAGGAGAGCTGGAGAGAGGGTGGGAAGGGCAGCATGCAGGAGGGCTGGAGAGAAGGTGGGAAGGGCCGCATGCAGGAGGGCTGGAGAGAGGGTGGGAAGGGCAGCATGCAGGAGAGCAGGAGAGAGGGTGGGAAGGGCAGCATGCAGGAGGGCTGGAGAGAGGGTGGGAAGGGCAGCGTGCAGGAGAGCAGGAGAGAGGGTGGGAAGGGCAGCATGCAGGAGGGCTGGAGAGAAGGTGGGAAGGGCAGCATGCAGGAGGGCTGGAGAGAAGGTGGGAAGGGGCAGCATGCAGGAGAGCTGGAGAGAAGGTGGGGAAGGGCAGCATGCAGGAGGGCTGGAGAGAAGGTGGGAAGGGCAGCATGCAGGAGGGCTGGAGAGAGGGTGGGAAGGGCAGCATGCAGGAGGGCTGGAGTGAAGGTGGGAAGGGCAGCATGCAGGAGGGCTGGAGAGAGGGTGGGAAGGGGCAGCATGCAGGAGGGCTGGAGAGAGGGTGGGAAGGGCAGCATGCAGGAGGGCTGGAGAGAAGGTGGGAAGGGCAGCATGCAGGAGAGCAGGAGAGAAGGTGGGAAGGGCAGCATGCAGGAGGGGCTGGAGTGAGGTGGGAAGGGCAGCATGCAGGAGGGCTGGAGTGAGGGTGGGAAGGGCAGCATGCAGGAGGGCTGGAGTGAGGGTGGGAAGGGCAGCATGCAGGAGGGCTGGAGAGAAGGTGGGAAGGGCAGCATGCAGGAGGGCTGGAGAGAAGGTGGGAAGGGCAGCGTGCAGGAGAGCAGGAGAGAAGGTGGGAAGGGCAGCATGCAGGAGAGCAGGAGAGAAGGTGGGAAGGGCAGCGTGCAGGAGGGCAGCGTGCAGGAGGGCTGGAGAGAAGGTGGGAAGGGCAGCGTGCAGGAGGGCTGGAGAGAGGGTGGGAAGGGCAGCGTGCAGGAGGGCTGGTGAGAAGGTGGGAAGGGCAGCATGCAGGAGGGCTGGAGAGAAGGTGGGAAGGGCAGCATGCAGGAGGGCTGGAGTGAGGGTGGGAAGGGCAGCATGCAGGAGGGCTGGAGAGAAGGTGGGAAGGGCAGCGTGCAGGAGGGCTGGGAGAGAAGGTGGGAAGGGCAGCATGCAGGAGAGCTGGAGTGAAGGTGGGAAGGGCAGCATGCACGAGGGCTGGAGAGAAGGTGGGAAGGGCAGCATGCAGGAGGGCTGGAGAGAGGGTGGGAAGGGCAGCATGCAGGAGGGCTGGAGAGAAGGTGGGAAGGGCAGCATGCAGGAGGGCTGGAGAGAGGGTGGGAAGGGCAGCATGCAGGAGAGCAGGAGAGAGGATGGGAAGGGCAGCATGCAGGAGAGCAGGAGAGAAGGTGGGAAGGGCAGCATGCAGGAGGGCTGGAGAGAAGGTGGGAAGGGCAGCATGCAGGAGGGCTGGAGAGAAGGTGGGAAGGGCAGCATGCAGGAGGGCTGGAGAGAGGGTGGGAAGGGCAGCATGCAGGAGGGCTGGAGAGAAGGTGGGAAGGGCAGCATGCAGGAGAGCAGGAGAGAAGGTGGGAAGGGCAGCATGCAGGAGGGCTGGAGTGAAGGTGGGAAGGGCAGCATGCAGGAGGGCTGGAGTGAGGGTGGGAAGGGCAGCATGCAGGAGGGCTGGAGAGAAGGTGGGAAGGGCAGCATGCAGGAGGGCTGGAGAGAGGGTGGGAAGGGCAGCATGCAGGAGGGCTGGAGAGAAGGTGGGAAGGGCAGCATGCAGGAGGGCTGGAGAGAAGGTGGGAAGGGCAGCATGCAGGAGGGCTGGAGTGAGGGTGGGAAGGGCAGCGTGCAGGAGGGCTGGAGAGAAGGTGGGAAGGGCAGCGTGCAGGAGGGCTGGAGAGAGGGTGGGAAGGGCAGCGTGCAGGAGAGCAGGAGAGAAGGTGGGAAGGGCAGCGTGCAGGAGGGCTGAGAGAAGATCTGAAGGGCAGCATGCAGGAGAGCTGGAGTGAAGGTGGGAAGGGCAGCATGCAGGAGGGCTGGAGAGAAGGTGGGAAGGGCAGCATGCAGGAGAGCTGGAGAGAAGGTGGGAAGGGCAGCATGCAGGAGAGAAGGTGGGAAGGGCAGCATGCAGGAGGGCTGGAGAGAAGGTGGGAAGGGCAGCGTGCAGGAGGGCTGGAGAGAAGGTGGGAAGGGCAGCATGCAGGAGAGCTGGAGAGAAGGTGGGAAGGGCAGCATGCAGGAGAGAAGGTGGGAAGGGCAGCATGCAGGAGGGCTGGAGAGAAGGTGGGAAGGGCAGCGTGCAGGAGGGCTGGAGAGAAGGTGGGAAGGGCAGCATGCAGGAGAGCTGGAGAGAAGGTGGGAAGGGCAGCATGCAGGAGAGCAGGAGAGAAGGTGGGAAGGGCAGCCTGCAGGAGAGCTGGAGAGAAGGTGGGAAGGGCAGCATGCACGAGGGCTGGAGAGAAGGTGGGAAGGGCAGCATGCAGGAGGGCTGGAGTGAGGGTGGGAAGGGCAGCATGCAGGAGGGCTGGAGTGAAGGTGGGAAGGGCAGCATGCACGAGGGCTGGAGTGCATACCCAGAATTGCCACCACGATGTCATCCCTCAGGATTTCGATCGAGCCCCGGGAGATGAAATAGAGTGTGGTCAGGACATCGCCGTAGTGCACCAGGGTGTCCCCAGGGGGGGCGTGAGTGGTTTTGAACTTCATGGCTAGGGCCCGCAGGCAGCCCTTGGTGGCCCCGTGAAAGGCCTTGCAGTTCTGCAGAAGGGTGCGGTTCAGATGAAGACAAATATCAGCTTGCAGGCACTCCGGAAAGCCCTTCAGCACCTAGGAGAGCAAAAGTTTGGATCTCAGTGGGCAGATGCCTTGGCCCTTATCTCCCTCCCTTACCCTTGCTCCCTGTATCTATCCCAAATAAAGTCCCCCATCTCTGCTGAAAGGCCTGGCTAACACTTACAAAGCCACGATGCACCCAATAGCCTGTTCCACACGAGCTGGGAGTCTATACCAGGCTTTCACCCATCAGCTCATCTGAAGCAGGAGCACCTGTGGTCTCTATCACTCTTTCTGGCCCAATAAGAAGGTATCAGCCTGAGGTGAATCTGGCAGTCTCCAGCTCCTGTACTGGCTAGCAAAACTTACGTGAAGAAGCCAATTTGTGAAGCCACTTACTGGGGTAAACTGGCCACTCTGAAAACTGCGTGCAGGCTCTTAGCCAGGTTACAACGAGGCATTGCCAGAAGCGCCTTTAACTCAGGGGAAGCAAAACAGTGTGCAACATGGAAATTTCAAATATGCGGGTGATAATTTAGGCCCCCCCCCCTTTGTATTTAGCATGCATATTTTGTGGCTGTTAATTTTTAAAGGGAAACAAGTTAAAACAAAATAATGAGCAGACTGCAGCCTGACTGTCCCGTCCTTCCTTCCCTCCTGATTTTCCTCATTGTGCAACACACTTACAGGTCTCCGATATTTAAAGAGGGCTCAGCTCTTGATTTAAGGCACCTTCAACAGCTGGATGCAGACACCTAATTAAGACTCCTAAACTCAGGTAATGAATGGACATTTAAAATAAGGCACCCAGTGCTGGAAATCTGCTCTGAGCATCTAAGTTCACTCCCCTGCCCTAGACTTTTCAGACACCTAAATTTTGGCAGCTCAAGAGTTGGCAAATTTTTTAATTCAAAAATCTAGGTGCCCATCTTTTAAAGATAAGCACTCAGGAATATCAGACTCTGAATTATCAGATGGTGCCTGGTTGGAGTGGGGATGGGTGGTGAATGAGATAGGCTCAGCCAATCCTGGTTAACCCTCGTTGCACGGATGAATTTCTAGTCCTGTGAATTATGAGTCCATAGAGTCAGTGATGGCAAAACCAGGACTGACTCAGCCGGTCCCTGATGATCAATGCATGGCCCAGTCTTAGATCCCACCACACTGGTTGCAAACCACTGATGCACTGCAGAGGGGAGGGCACTTCACATCACTGGATGAAGGAGATCATGCTAGGGAGACTCCACGTTGACCCCATGTTCCTGGTGCACAGTCCTGGGCACCTGTTCCCACTGATTACTGAGCAATTGGTATTCCTCGAGTGGGATAAAGAACGGGCTGGAATCTTTGTCTTTTCCTTATTTCGTGTTTTTTTTGTTGCCATTTTGCTTGGCAACTGGCAGAATCATGAGCAATGCCGACCAACATTACTGAGCAGCCACATCTCTGTAGAACAGCAAAGATAGGTGAGGCATCT